>NW_022985518.1:8796-526172 GCF_010093505.1 Neohortaea acidophila
TATTCTATTACTTCTATTCTTTCTATATAAACTAAAATAAAAACATTTTTTTTTCTAAGTAAAACTTAGTTTTATCTTAGTAGTTAGATATGTAGATTGCAATCTTCGTGACGATAAGATTTGTGCCGGCTATTCCGACTCTTCAATTTCCTTGCCGTTCAACGCAGTCAGGTGGAGACGGGCGGGCGGAGAGCAAGGGCATTGCAGAGGAAACGGCCGAGATGGCGATTTGAGCTGCGATGAAGAGGGCGGAAGACGGATGCTGCGATATGGAAGGACGACGAGAAAGAGGTGCTCCGAGATGGATGGGGCGGCTGAAGGACGGTTCGGCGAAGGGAGAGCGAGGCTGACAGTGCTGTCGAGATGGATGGTGCAGCACACGTTTGGCGTGCCGAGGTGGAGGCGGCTGAGGTGTTCGAGAGTCAGCCCTTGACGGCAGGTCGGTGGGGATGGGAGGCGGTATGGTAGAGGCTGCGAGGGATGGTGAGATGCTGTGGCGAGATGAGCAAGCATGGGAAGAGAGAGAAGTGTTGATACTGAACTGTGAAAGGAGGAAAAAGCGGAGGCGGATGCCGCGCCGGAGCTGCCGCAGAATTCCTGCTGCTCCGCAAGGCTGTTTTTAAACAAAAAGAGTTCAACCACGCTATCAGAACGTAGATCCAGCAATGTTTGCGCAGCAAGTATTGGCCATTGATGCTTGTCTACGGCTGGTTCACGCCACAGCTCCCCAGGTACATGGAAATGAACTTGTCTTCTCCGATCGCGGTGGATTTCGTTCAAACAGCGAAAGACCTCCAAGTCTTCTCACTCAAACGGCACTGTCGACCACCACCTTCCCGACATGCCTCTGCTCCCACAAATATTGATATGCCTCCTTCAGCTCTCGCAAGTGGAATGTCTTTTGATCAACCACCGGCTTGATATGATTGGCGACGATGCACCGATTCATCTCCTCGAACTGCGCTCGCGAGCCCACCGCGATACCTCGGACAATACACCCACGAAACCAGGCGTTCAGCAGGCCGGGCTCGGGGTCTTTGGAATCCTGACCACCAACAGCGCCGACAATGGAGAGAATGCCGTCCATCTTGATCGCGGCCAGGGATTGAGGGAGTGTTGCAGCGCCTCCAACTTCCACCACAAAGTCGACACCTTGCCCTGCCGTCAATGCTTTGGCCGTCTCGCCCCATTGCGCGTCGTCGCGATAGTTGATGACATGTTGCGCCCCGAGTTCTTTCAGCCTCGCAGCCTTGGCCGCGCTCGAGGTCGTAGCAATGACAGTTGCTCCCGCCGCGACAGCAAATTGGATCGCGAAGATCGACACCCCTCCGGTCCCAAGAGTCAGTACCGTATCTCCCGCCTTCAAAGCTCGCCCTGTCAGCCCGTACAAAGCGTTCCACGCCGTGACTCCAGCGCATGGGAGCGCGCTTGCTTCAGCAAAGGTCAAAGTCGAGGGCATGTGTACCATCCCGGACTCGTCAAAGACACCATACTGCCGCAGAGTGCCATCGAGACTCCCGCCTAATCCTGTCTGCAGAATTTCCGGCGTTGCCGGTCCAGCGATATGGCCTTGACTCAATATCGTGCACACTCGATCACCTTTTTGAAAGCGAGAGACGCGGGATCCAGTCTCAATCACTGTACCAGCGCCGTCGGAACCAGGGACGACGCCTGTCTTCATTGGGAACGGGTAGGTGCCCTGAGAGAATGCGCGTCAGCATGTCAAATGCGGCGGACGGAAAGACGGCACCAAACCATGGGGATCATCAAGTCTCTGTAATTCAAGGACGTTGATTCAATCTTGACCAGGCAGTCGTGGTCGCCGAGTTGATGCGGTATGGCCTCCTTCTTGATTGCCAGCCCGTCGAAGCCTGATAGCTGCTGGACCGTCCATGTCCAATTTGTACCGGATACATTGGTTGCCATAGCCGCTGTACAAGCCTTGTGAATGCGCGAGTCGTGCCATAGATGCAGAAGTTGCGAAACCTGACACGAGGGAGCTTACAAATCCGGGAAAGGCTGCTGCATGACTTCAATGTTCATAATCTTCTCTGCTCCCACCTCAGAGGCTTGATAACCATCATCACGCCAAGTACTTGCTTGGACCGCCGACCAGACCCTGTTCACTCATCGCGCTACGGTACTGATTGATGGGACTCTTTTAGAACACAGACTCCGCGGCTCTGGTTACTCGTCATCCCGATTACTCAACAGTTGCGGCCGACCTTCCGCCGACAAGACTGTAGTCACCCGTCGCCGAGGCATGGAAATACGACCACCATGGCGCGATGATCAACCGTAAAACCACATCGTAAATCTATCAAGCCAGCCATAAGACGCGCGCTTTGTACTGTACATCCTCACAATCAATCAAGCAAGATGGCAGGCAGTAAGACTGTGCTCAACCCACAAAGCAGACTTGTACTCACACAACTCAACAGTCCATCTTTGGCAGCGCAGGTCTTCGAGCGGGCGCCACGGGACCCGATGATTTGCCAGAGATTTTTAATCTCCTCGAGAAGTACAGGTGTAAGAAGATTGGCGGGCCACTCGAGCTGTATATCTCGGATCGTAACTCACACCCGCAGACACCGCAGCGTTGTATGGCGACAGCGAAGAGTATCTCGGCAAAGTCGACGCTGGCAAGAGATTCGTACTCGACACCAAGACGCGAGGCGATTTTGGCGGACCGGTCCATGCCACGCGACAGACGGTGGTGGCCGAGGGCAAGCAGAGCAGGGAGTTGCTGGGGAGCGGGGTGGATGTCTTCTACCTCCATGCCCCGGACACGGCAATGCCGATCGAGGAGACGCTGGCGGGAGTGAACGAGGTCTACAAGACGGGCTTCTTCAAGCGCTTCGGGCTGAGCAACTACGCCGCGGAGTACGTAGAAAAGATCTACGGCATTTGCAAGGAAAAGGGTTATCTGCTGCCGTCGGTGTACCAAGGTTTGTCCGGTGAGCTGCTGGTGTGGTCTTCATGTCGACGAGTGCAGGAATGTACGAACCGGTGGCGAGAAAGCAAGAAACCGTGCTGTTCCCGACCCTGCGGAAGCTGGGGATGAGCTTCTTCGCCTACTCGGCCATGGCTGGTGGCTTCTTATCGAAAAGCAAACAAGAGGTCTTGGACGGCTAAGGTCGCTTCAACAAGGAGACCTTTGGCGGGGTGTACGTGAGCATGTACAGCAAGCCGGCGTTTCTGGAAGTACTGGGGACGTGGGAGGGCATTGCAAAGGAGGAGGGTGTCTCGCGAGCTGACTTGGCATATCGATGGATTACCTACCACAGCCCTCTGAAGAAGGAGCATGGAGACGGGATCATCGTGGGTACGCGGACGGCCGAGCAATTGGAACAGACGCGCAAGGCGGTGAACGCGGGCCCGCTGATGAGTGACAAGCGAGAATGGGGAAGCATACGACAGTCGCTGACTAACATGCGGCAGGATTGCAGAGCTGTGGAAGACGATTGAAGCAGACGCTCCTCTGGATGTATACGCCCAATTACGGGGGAGGTAGGGGCGGGAGGCGATGGCTGCCTGGAATGGCTGGAGGAGCGTAGCGTCGTAAAAAGGAGAGTGGGATGTACGCTGTTTCCACCTTGTCTCATCCCATCTCCGTGAAACACCGCATCCGCGCTTGGCTTCATTTCCAAACTCCCCACCACGCTGCGACACGCGGTTTGTTTGACGAGCCGTTTGCTGGATTGACAAGAGCGAGAATTATAATCACAATCAAGGAACTCCCCCGATCAATACTCCAATATGAAATGGCGCAGTCGTCGTCTACGAGACAAACCTCGCTTCCCCCCTCCTCCACGCGGCTCGCCCCCAACCAAATTCGGGGTGCGAAAAATAGAAGCGCGGCTGCTCCCGCGACCCCACCCGATTGGCCGGGTACCTGGCATTAGCGTGGAAAACAAGGAGGCTGTGCGGGAGGCGTCACATCGCCTGGACACACCTGCGTGCAGATACATATTTCATGCATTCCGCGTGCTCATCTGTCAACACTCCCCCTCATTCATCTTCTTCCATCCTTCCACCACTCTCATTTCTCCCACTGCCTTCCAACACTCCTTGATCCACCCTCGTTCATCATCATGCGCTTCTCCAAGTCCTCCGCCGCCGCTCTGGCGCTGTCCCTCCCTGCCGCCCTCGCACAAACATCCACAACATGCAACCCCCTCGACACCACCTGCCCCAACAACCCGGGTCTGTTGGCCACCTCGTTCAGCTCCAACTTCCTCGAGGGCAAGAGCGCAATGTCACAATGGACCGCGGCGGCCGGCACCACGCTCGACTTTGACAGCAACGGTGCGGCATTCAGCATCGACGCCGCCGGCCAGGCCCCGACCATCGCCACCAACTTCTACATCTTCTTCGGCGTCATCACCGTCAAGATGCAGGCCGCCCCGGGCGCCGGCATCGTCAGCTCCGTCGTGCTGCTGAGCGACGACCTGGACGAGATCGATTGGGAGTGGCTGGGCGGCAACACCACCACCGTCGAGACCAACTTCTTCGGCAAGGGCAACACCACCCTCTACGACCGTGCAACCTACCAAGACGTCGCCTCGCCGCAGACGCAGAGCCATACCTACACCATCGACTGGAACGCCGACCGCATCGAGTGGATCATCGACGGCACCACCGTCCGCACCGTCACCGCCGACAACTCCCTCACCCTCTACGGCAAAAACTACCCGCAAACCCCCATGCAGCTCAAGCTGGGCAACTGGTGCGGAGGCTGCAGCGGCGAGCCCCAGGGCACGGTCGAATGGTCCGGCGGCCCCACCACCTTCAACGATGCGCCGTACGTCATGTACGTGGAGTCGGTGGACATTCAAAACTCCAACCCCGCCAGCGCCTACCAGTGGATGGGCAACTCGGGTTCGTGGCAGAGCATCAAGGTCATCAAGAACGGCACTGTCAGCGGCGGCAACGGAGGCGGCTCCTCCAGCAACAGCACCTCCAGCTCGAGCCCCACATCCACTGCTCACGGCAATGGCAACCACACGATGAAGCACGGGACGGCGACCAGCATGATGCACACCGTGCAGTCCACCAGCTACGTGACTGCCCTCTCCTCCGCCACCGCTGCCACCGCGACGGCTGCTTCCGCCTCTTCAACCCCCAGCTCTGGCTCCGGCTCCAGCGGAACCAGCGCCGCCCCTGGCCTCGTCAATGCCGCTACTTCCCTTGTCATGCTCAGCGGCACCACCATGGTCGGCCTGCTGGCCGGCTTCTTGCTGTTGTAAGCAGATCATTTGTACGATAATCGACTTAGCATTGCATTTGCATTTGGTGTTTTCAATACCCTTGGGGGTGGTAGACAGCTCTGGTAGCCAGAACCAAACAATTCCGTTTAATCTCCATGCTGTCCCATTGAATGCTTAAATGTGTGTTTTGGACCCTGCCCGCCACATGCGTGAGTCAGGGAATTTTAGTGGGCTAAAACGTGCAACCTCGCATGTGCGGCCACCTCCGACGACATTCTTTTATACCTGCGACGGCCCTCACCATGTTCGCCCTCCTCTAATCCCAACCACGAGTCTTCTAAAATGGCACCCTCCTTCTCCACCCACCGCATTGCACAAGACATCGATTCCGATGACGAGAGCGAGCATGGCGAACTGGCCGTGTCTTCAGAAGATGAATATGACAGCGATCTCGAACTCCACGAGTCCATGCACGAGTCCACGGGGTTGATGCGACGCGCATCGAAAGATTTGGAAGCGCTGGGCGCAAAGACACCCATCAGACCCGGCCAGATTGACACCATCGAAGAGGTCGAGCCGCCACCCGAGGGATACTTGCGCCGTGATCGCCAGATTCGTACGCCGCATTACAACGAGCGGCAGGAGCGGCAGACATCACACATCGAGGCCCGCCAGTTCTACCAGAATCAGCAGCAGAGGCAGAACACGCTCGACGAGGCCAACGGTTCGGGGAGTCCGCCGGCGCATCGAAGCCCAACGAAAACGAGCGCCTCAATACATGTGGGCGATGATATCAGAAGGACGGATAGTCAGAGCAATCACAGCGGCCAGGATGGCGCATATAGATCCGCCCTCCCCGTCGGGCTTAGCGATCCAAATAACGCGCGCATACACTCCCCAGACATGAGCAACACGTACGTCGATGCCGACAAGGCGGCGAGAGCGCACACTCTGCACCCCACCCTCCCACACGAAGCCAAACCGCTGTTAGCACGAGAAGGTATCCACGGCGCAGGCGCTGGTGTTGGAATAGAGTCCGCCAACGACTCCAGCGTCACCTCCGAGCTCAATGCTATTTACACCAACATCCAACGGGTTCTGGACATTCGGCACAAGTACATCAGGCTATCGTTGCAAGGGCCCTTTGACAACCCTGCCGATGACCCCAGCTGGAACGTCTACCCACCCATGCCCGAGCCTGTCTGGCAGGGAAACAAGGAGCGCACGAATGGCGACGCCGAAAACGACATACCACAAACCCCCACCAAAAAGCCCCGTAAAATGGGCTACGACATTGGCGAGGACTTTGACATCAACGACTGCCTTCCTGTCCCGGGAGCATCAGAAATGACCTACCAGCTCGACGATGCCGGCATCTTCCAAGTCTACGAAAACTCCAAATCTCTCGAGCTCGCCGAGCCGATTGTCCACATTCCGGATATTCGAGAGTTTTACATGGATCTCGACGCAGTCCTCGGCATCTCTTCCGATGGTCCGTCCAAGTCCTTTGCATACAGAAGGCTGCAGTACCTTGAGGGTAAGTTCAACCTCTATGTCCTGCTCAACGAGTATCAAGAGATTGCCGACACCAAAGCCGTACCGCATCGAGATTTCTACAATGTGCGCAAGGTCGACACGCACGTCCACCATTCTGCTTGCATGAACCAGAAGCACCTGCTGCGCTTCATCAAGAGCAAGATGAAGAAGTCGCCGGACGAAGTGGTCCTCTTCCGTGACGGCAAGGAACTCACGCTGAAAGAGGTATTCGAAAGCATCAACCTCACGGCATACGATTTGAGCATCGACACGCTGGACATGCACGCCCACACCGACTCCTTCCACCGCTTTGACAAGTTCAACTTGAAGTACAACCCTGTTGGCGAAAGTAGGCTGCGCACCATCTTCCTGAAAACCGACAACCACATCAAAGGCCGATACCTGGCGGAGATTACCAAGGAAGTAATGTCGGATCTGGAGAGCAGCAAGTACCAAATGGTGGAATGGCGAATCAGCATCTATGGCCGCTCCCTCGACGAATGGGATAAACTCGCCGCATGGGTGGTCGACAACAAACTCTACTCCCCCAACGTCCGCTGGATCATCCAGATACCCCGCCTCTACGACGTCTACAAGGAAAATCAAACCATGCAGTCGTTTGAAGAAATCATCATCAACGTCTTCCGGCCGCTGTTTGAAGCCACGCACAACCCAGCCTCTCATCCGAAGCTGCACATTTTCCTCCAACGAGTCATCGGCTTCGACTCGGTGGATGATGAGAGCAAAGTTGAACGGCGCATCTACCGTAAATTCCCACTCCCCAAGATGTGGAATACCAAGCAAAACCCGCCATACAGCTATTGGATCTACTACATCTTCGCCAACGTTGCTTCGCTGAATGTCTGGCGAAAACAGCGCGGCTTCAACACCTTCCTCCTCCGTCCTCACTGTGGCGAGGCAGGCGATACGGACCATCTCGCAGCCGCTGTCCTATGCTGCCATAGCATTTGTCACGGATTACTCTTGCGAAAGGTCCCGCTACTGCAATACATCTTCTACCTCGACCAAATCGGCGTCGCCATGAGCCCACTCAGCAATAATGCACTCTTCCTGGCCTACGAACGTAATCCCTTCTTGCAGTACTTCCGGCGCGGCCTCAACGTCAGTCTCTCCACCGACGACCCTCTGCAATTCGCCTTCACCAAAGAGCCTCTCATTGAGGAATACGCCGTGGCGGCGCAAATCTACAAGCTGACCGCCATTGACATGTGCGAACTCGCCAAACACAGCGTCATTCAATCCGGGTTTGAACACAGTGTCAAACAACGCTGGCTGGGAAACAACTACCACTTGCCCGGCGTTGCCGGCAATGACATGGCCAAGGTCAATCTACCCAACATCCGCGAAGCATTCCGCCACGAAACTTGGCTGCAGGAGGTCGCGATGATTGATCGCTACACTTCTGCCCCGCCACTGTCCTCCGTTGCGTCTTCGTCCATGACTTTGCCCCATCACGGTTATGCCTCTGCGGCTCCGCCATCGCCTACAGCTTCCATGCACACCCACCCCAGCGCTACAAACCCGATGAGTTCGGTGGTGTTGGACCAGACGAGCTACCGCCCGGGAAGCAGCCATTACAATAACCCCAACAACTTTTCCTCCCCGCACACGTACCAACCGAATGCGCAGGCAGCGAGACAACATCAACAGCACGAAGCGCAATTGGCACAAGACGGAGGCATCACGGCTCTCAGGCGATCCCAGCAGCAACACGGAAGCGCAAACATTGTCGCCGCATCGCCCAACAATCCCGACGGCCTGATGATGCCCATTCCACCACAGCCTACTGCAGACGCCGCAACTGCCGCTGCAGTAGCGCAAGCCGTCGCCGTCATGCCTCCGTTTGGAAGCAGTCTGAGCCACGAGCCCAAGATGTTCCCGGGCGTGGTGTCGAGGCGCAGACAATCCAGTGTCAGCCGCATTCCGAGTCTGTCCGGGGACCAGCTGCAGCAATTCCAGGGAGAGCTCGAGGATGGGGGGAGCGTGTCAAGGACGGGCAGTTGGAGAAGAGGGGAGACGGAGAGGGGAGGGTTGGTGCTTGGCGGGGGGTTGGAGAGGAGGGTGACGATTGACGAGGGAGATGCGGAGACGGAGGATGGGAGTGACAAGTAGTGAAGAACCTGATTAATACTGCTCAATCCATGATCCCTCGACTCTGCCTGCCAACCCACTTCTTCACCCCAACCCAGGCGTCCCCCTTACTCTCCACTCCGCCCAACTCCGTCCCCACTTCAAACACCGTCGCAACACCATCCAGCCCTCCCACGGCAACATGCTTGCCCTGCCCTTTTTCCCACGCTAGCTTGTTCAACGACAGATTCCTCGCATAGACATCCCGCTCGTGATGACTCGGCCGCGCACGACCGACCGCCACTTCCGAACTGGCATTCACGTCAAACACCTCAAGATTCCCACCGCCGTCCACCATGCCGAAGATGGAGGGCCGAGTGGGAGACCATTTGGCGTCGTACACGAGGTCGTCATGCGAAATGTCGAGAATCGGTTTGACAACGTCCGTCTGTCCGGAGATGGTTGAAGATGTGGCCGAGGGAGGTCGAGCGCGCCACACCTTCACGCTCCAGTCCATTCCCGTGCTGAGAACGAGGTCACCCAGATCAATCTTTCCCCGTGATGGGTGAAAGTGGATGCTGGTTACGGGCGCTTCGTGACCGCGGTAGATGCAACGGGCATCGATTCCGGCTTTCGCACCTGCGCGGTCGTAGCGGTGCACGGGGTGAATGGTACCTTGTTCGGTACCGGCGAGGAAGTAGGTGGGGTCGGAGGCCGGGAATGAAATGCAAGTTGGAGCCACATCATCGGTTTTGTAAGCAGAGGGATTCGGAGAGTGCAGTTCGAGATACTCTTGCGGTTGTGTGAGCATGTCTGTCGACCAAGCGCAAACGATGCCATCAGTGCTGACCGAGATGATGGAGCTGGCGTTTTGCGTGCCGACCACCGCCAGGCTGTAGATGGGATGCGCGTGACCAGTGCGACCGCCGGTAAGGGGTGTCTTTTGCACGGGCTCGCCGGTACGCTGATGACGAGCGCGTGTATCCCAGAGACAGAGCTGACCGGAGTAAGTGCCGCCGAGAATGAGAGAAGGATGATGAGGGTGGAACAAGCAGGAGAGGAGGTCAGAGGTGGCATGCAGACTGTACTCTGGGCGGCCTTTGAGGTGGAGATTCCATACATTGAGGAGGCCTGGCGGGGTGTGGGGGGACTGCGCCGACTTGGTGTATGTTGCGGCGAGGAGTTCGGGGAATTTGGGGCTAAAGTCCACATCACTGAGCATTCTCCTGCCGCCCATCGGTTCGGAGAGCTCGAATTGTGCGACCTCCTTGATCCTTCTGCCCTTTCGCCCCACGTACTCGTCGTCATCTTCGCCATCGACCGCACGAGATTGAAGGGCGTAGTCGGCGAGGACATCATAATCCTCATCCAAGGCACGCTCAATCACCTTGCTGCTGCGTTCGACGAAATCGAAAAAGTCGGAACTGCTCGTGACGGCGTTGAGCTCTTCGGGCGCCAGGGTTCTGGCAGGGAAGCGGGAAACGTCTGTCGGCACAGTGTCTTGCAGTTGCAGCGACTTTAGTTCGTCCTCAATCTCCTGCCGTAAACGCTGTCGAATCTGATCCTCCTCCAGCTCCCTCGCCCGAGCACTCAATTTTCTCCTCCGTCGGCTGCGACTTCTTGTAACGCCATCTGCCTCCTCTTCGCTCAAGTCCCGCGGAGATGACCAACCCTCGTTGGTTTGGACTCCTTTGCTGTATGTGATGACCTCTTGCTTGGTTTCCACGGGAATCTCGTAAACAGTCTGTGATTGTGCGAAAGACAGGGTCTGGGTATCGGTGGAAGCATCCTGGTACGATCGGACTGGTCGTGGTGTACTTGCTCCTTCGTCCTGCAATGGCTGATTGATGCCGCTCACTCTTCTGCTCTTTCCACCAGATGGTGTGCCTGGAGTCCCTGGTGGGGCGGTGGAGGAGGAGCGATCGACGAGCGATGAGACCAAGGCATCTAGATCCTCTCCATCTCGGTTGACGCTGCGATTGCGGAGAGGCGACGGTTGATTGAGCTCGCCGGGGTCGAGGCTCTGTCGGCTGGTGGTGAACTCCTTCTGCCGTATCTCACGTTGTCGCTTCAGCTCTGCAAGTTTCGCGCGCTTGGCGAGGATCTCATCCTGTCGGGACTGCCTCGACGACATTGCAGCTGGCGTTGTCGTGTGTCGTGTTGCTTTCCATACATTTCACACCAGGGAGACGCGCTCTCACATGCAGTGCACCGGCACCATTTAAACTCGACGCTAGTACCAACAGAGCCGCACGGGCATCCGCTCCGAGCTCTGCCGAAAAAACATCTGGCAGGCAAAGCTCGAGCCTTTTCGATTGCGGAGTGACTTGCTTTGCTGCTCCCAACCACACCTTCAAACCCCCATCTCCACCCCCTCACGCCTCCCCTCTCCTCTCCTTGCGCACACTGCTATCGATTGAGAGCGCGCGGCCGCGGTATTGGACTCTCTCTCATCCCTCCTCGCGCTTCAGTCGAGCCGCAATGGCTTCCTCGGGGGTCAACGTAAGCCATCGACACCCTTCCCCAGCCATTGACTATTGCCATCCATCAGACTCTTACTCTTCCTCCCTTGCAGGTCTTCCGGTGGAGCGCTCTCGCCTTCGGCGTCTTCTATGGCTTCTCGCACCAATCCGCAATCTACTCGTCCGACAAGAAGGCAGCGGCGCAGCACGAATGGGACCGCAAGGTCAAGTTAATAGACGATGCCAAGGCCAAGTACGCAGAGAAGAGCCGGCCAGGCTCTGGTGATGGAGGTGAGTCGCATGTTGTCATACGCGCGTTCGGCTTCCTTGCGCATCAGCGGGAGGAGACCCTCGCCTCAGAAGAACAGCACACTAATCCACCTTCTCCAGTCATAACAAACCCCGAAGACCCCAAGTTCGACCTCGAAAAATACCTCAACAAAGTCTCCAAGGAGAGCCCGTAGCATCGCATGACCATGACCATGACCAGGCGAGGATAGGACGAATGGTGATTGCAAAAAAGGGGGGAGGCACCGCGAGATACTTTCGTAACGAGCTTGGGAGCTGCCAGCCAATCCGACGGCAACTCCAACGTGCATCAAAGTCCGGGCAGCCCATCCTAGGCGTGTCTTGACTGGTTTGGTGAGAGCACGAATGTACATACACGTGTATACTATTTCGCCGCATCACCACCAGTTTCCCTTCCTCTTGCTTCGTGACACATCATCCTGAGCCAGAGCATAATGCTTCGACAATGCGAGCCTCATGAGGTGACTGAGGCTCTGCCATTTGCTCTTCATTCTCGCATCGACAGTCCTTCACCAAATGTAGCAGCTCGAGTTCGTCACGTTTGGAGGACATTTGCTACGCATACTTGCACTTGAAAAGGCCACATTCCCAAAAGACTCATGCTAAGAACCAACGTACTCTCTCCAGTCTTCTGCTTGTAATGCATTACCAATCTCATGCTTCCGCAACTCGAAGCCGGGGCATTCATGTCTGTTACAGCTCGATACCACGACTTTTGGCACGTCGTCTTCATGACAGCGCCGCGTACCTGTTGCTGGCCTTCCATCGTCTTCCAACCTTCGATATCCCCCACAAGCATCGACACCACATCCACCCTTTCCCTCCCTGCATCATCAGACCACCATCTGCCTGGTCGGTCCTCGCTAGTCATCCCCCAACCTCCCTCCTTTCCCCCGCTCAACATGTCTGAACTCACCGAAAAGTAAGCATCGCATGCCGCTCCGCCGCAACAACCCTCCTACTAACGGCCTCGCAGCGACCTCGTCATCCTCAAAACCTACAACTCCGCCCCCTACGCCAAAGGCATCCAGTCCCTCAGCGATGCCATCAAAACAAAAGACGCCGCCATCAGGGAGAAGATTGGGCTCAAGCATGAAGCCGACACGGGCCTTGCGCCTCCCCATCTCTGGGACATTGCCGCCGACCGACAACGCATGAGCGAAGAGCAGCCGCTGCAGGTGGCACGGTGCACAAAGATCATCCCCGACGAAAAGGACAGCGAGAAGAGCAAATATGTCATCAACGTCAAGCAGATTGCCAAGTTTGTCGTCAACTTGGGCGAGCGGGTCAGTCCGACGGATATCGAAGAGGGAATGAGAGTGGGTGTGGACCGCAACAAGTATCAAATCATGCTTCCCCTGCCGCCCAAGATCGATCCGAGCGTGACGATGATGACGGTGGAGGACAAGCCGGATGTCACATATGGTGACGTTGGAGGATGCAAAGATCAGATTGAGAAGATCAGAGAGGTGGTGGAGATGCCGTTGTTGAGTCCCGAGAGGTTCGTCAGCTTGGGCATCGATCCGCCGAAAGGTGCACTCCTTTACGGCCCTCCGGGCACGGGCAAGACGCTGTGCGCGAGAGCTGTCGCCAACCGAACAGACGCCACATTCATCCGCGTCATCGGGTCGGAGCTGGTGCAGAAATACGTCGGCGAAGGTGCACGAATGGTGCGCGAGCTGTTCGAGATGGCCCGCACGAAGAAGGCATGCATCATCTTCTTTGACGAGATTGACGCGGTGGGTGGAGCGCGGTTCGATGATGGCGCGGGCGGAGACAACGAGGTGCAACGGACAATGCTGGAACTCATCACGCAACTGGACGGCTTCGACTCGCGTGGAAACATCAAAGTCATGTTCGCCACGAATCGCCCTTCCACTCTGGACCCCGCACTCATGCGACCCGGTCGAATCGATCGCAAGATTGAGTTTGCCCTGCCGGACATGGAGGGCAGGGCGAACATCCTCCGCATCCACGCCAAGAGCATGAGTGTGGAGAGGGACATCAGGTGGGAGTTGATCTCAAGACTGTGCCCCAACTCTACCGGCGCGGAGCTGCGATCCGTCGCCACGGAAGCGGGCATGTTCGCCATTCGAGCGCGGAGGAAGGTGGCGAGTGAGAAGGACTTTTTGAGTGCGGTGGAGAAGGTGATTCGGGGAGGTCTGAAGTTCAACTCCACCGCGGCATATGCTCAATACAACTAATCGGGCAGTGGCTGTACGATGAAGCGAGGTTTGCATTCAGCGATGGCGTTTTCCCTGCTCGACTTGCAGAATAGAGAGCAGTATCTACCCAAATCAGCTTCCACACTTGCCCTCATCACTCCGCCTGCATCACACACGCATCGAGCGTTGCATTCCAGATAGGAGGTCGCCGCGTTCGTCGCGCGTGACCTGGTGATCTTGGCATCGGGAACTCTGCTTCCTCTCCTCCAACTCTACCTCTGTCCATCCTCAATTCACTCCACCTTCTCCACGTTCCGACCTGCATCTGCATGTCCGCTCGCCCTTCCGGCATTTCAATCGTGCGCGGCTTGTGTTACGCTTACATGCGGTTGAATATTCTACATCGCCAAAGAGCAACCAGCTCCATGCAGCTTTCCAGCGGATATCTGTCCCTGCATCGGGAGCCAAGGTCTAGACTGTGATTCAGCTGCGATGCCCCGGAACCAACGGATGCAGATACTCGAGAGCAACGAGCGTGCTGCCGAGAGCAATGCCGATGGGAGAGCGCTCCTCCAACACCCGCATTCGCCGCCTCACTTCCCAAAGGTCGGGAATAGAAGGCGATTGGATCGGATGACATCTCCATGCGTTTGCGGGGTAGGTACAAGCACTGCGAACCGTTCGCACATGCTAGCTACGACTGATTCGCGGCGACGACCGAGGCTGGCAAGGCATCGTCGTCAGGTCATATGAGAGATGCTGACACAATGAACCGTTTTGGCCCCCTTCTTCGACGCGCCTTCTGTTCCATGACAATGTTCCAAGGCCGAGATGCATGACGATTTCGTGCGTGTGACTTCTTTATGCCGACTGCATTGCATACCGCTCACCCGTGGTTATATTATAAAATGATGCCCAATCTCCCTCACACTCCTTCTCTTCTCTCTCGCTCTCCTCTCATCATTTGACAATTCTTCCCTCGTTACGTTTGTATTAGAACTCATCTCAATCTTGCAGCGAAGGCGCAGGGGAGTTGCCCAAGAGCTCCATCAACCAAGTGCTGTCTGGAACGGCACCTCACTGTGAGTGGACTCGTCATTCCTCCCGTCCAAGAAGGCTCATCGGCTCTCCAGATACAACATAACAAGTCCTCGGCCAACATGGACCACGACAACACTCCAAATCAACCACCCCCTCCACTCGATACCACCCAGCCCCCACAACTCAATGCCACAATCTGTCAGCACGCATGGGGCTGCGAGTGCGGCCAAAACATTGGCGAGGGCAGTGAAGACGCCTACCACCCCTCCGCTTCCATCGGCCAGCAATGGGAGATGATCAACGAGCACGCCACGCACCGTACGATACCCAACACGCGCAGCGAGTCAGACACTGATTCCATCCAGGGCGACGAGGGCGTTGAGAGTTCTGCCTCTCCGCTTGAAGACCCGCCTCACATCTCCCGCCAGATTCGCGTCCAAAGTCACACCAACCTCGACAGTCTCTTTGCGCTCCTTCGAGCTTTGAACCAACACGATGAAGAGCCATCGCCCAGCAATTGGCTGGTGGTTGGGTACGAGTATGACTCTGACTCTCCCACTTGGCAGTCTGTCTGGGGCTCACCTTCCCCAATGTGGCGCTCGCCCACCGACTCCTTGTTCGTCAACGTTGGCAGTCGCAGCACCAGTAGCGGCGAAAGTAGTCTTTGCCCATCCTCTCGCTCATTCAGTCGAGTGGCCAGCACGCCCAATCTGTTGCTGAATATGGGTGCCGGGCTGGAAGCACATTTTCTCCCGCTGTACCATTTCAGCGGCAGTCCGTTGAGCTTGAGTGTCGAGTGCCTGTATCCTACGGACTTTGGTGGAAGCGGGGAAGAGGGTGAATGAAGGAACGCGACTGGAGGTCCGTTCGGACTGGATGAAAGGGAGCTTCTTCATGCACATGTATTCTCACAAGTCTACGGCCGACTGTCTTCATAAGTACATACACAAGTCAGAATGGTGTCTGTTTCAACACCCCGTCCGCTAATCATCTTCGATGTCATCATCGTCAAGCACCAGACTCTGCACTCCGCCTTCAACAGACGAGCCAAAGTCATATCCCGCATTCTTCTTTGCCGTTTGCGCCTGCTTAGCTTTCGTGCCTGGTACTCGAGTTGCCTTGGTCCCAGTATCAATCTCAGATCGATCGGTCGCCCATTGGTCTCGAGGTTGATCGTCCCTTTCCTCAACATCGGCCTCGTCATCATCCCCTTGGATATCGACAAAGACGGATTGACGGAGGCGCGAGATGCCGTGAAGCTGCTCAAGAATCATTGCAGACACAGTCTTCTTGCTGCCCATGATTTGAGAGAGGTATGGCAGTACTTCAGTCAACATCGTCACCTTGGCATTGCTGTTGATGCTGCTGTTGCCGGTCGTGAACTCCTCGTTGGGGGACGCAGAAGACGCGCCGACGACCTTCCGCTTCCAGCTCTCGACGCCAGAGTGCGCGCTCTCAGAGGTAGCCTGCGAATCCGTGACAAGAATGCCACTCCGCAATTTACTCGTCACACTCTCCAACATGCCCTCCACTTCTTCGTGCTTTTTCCAGATACGCAGAGAGTTCGGATAGAACATTCGATGTGCGTCGCCCTTTTTGCCGTTTGGAGGCGTACCGCGATGTACTGGCGATGGCAAACGGAGCCAGAGTCCTCTAACGCTCACTTGGAATGACATTTCGTCTTGTCGGATGGAGTCGGTCGCTGAGCCGGAAAAGGCCCGCGTGCCGTACGAAAAACGGTCAACGGATAGCAAGTCTGCATCGGAGATGTTCGAGATGCAGCCGAGCATGCTGTCAAGAGTACTTTCGTTGGAAGCGGTCGAACACGACATGGCGTAGTTTTCGTGCAGTGCGGCCAGGAAGGTGGTGGTGTCGGTGCCGACTTCGTTGACGAGGACGTCGACGTCGTTCTCCGGGATGGTATTTCGGCGCTCATGAGAGAGCCACGGCGGTGGATGAGGAATGTCCGCTGCCGCAACACGCTTGTTGTATACCACTTTGCCGACCGCGTGAAAAATGTCGAGCGTAGTCTCTCGGTTATTGATGAGCTTGAGCACATTTTGTTCGTAGTCAGTGATTGGGGGGTCGGACTTGGACTTTTTCGCCTTGGTGAAGGTAATCCTGCTAGACCATTCATTTTCACCGTCTCCGCGCAAACACAGGAACTCGAGAGCCGAGATGGCACTTCTGATGTCCCCGCCCTCCGTGAGGCGTTTGAGCACCTGTGGGCCGGGAGTTCTGCGTCTGCCCGTCTTGCGAGCTTCCATGAGGACAACATTTTCGAGCGCTTTGAGGAGGATTGTCGGGGCAATGGCGTTGAATTCAATCGTATCGAGGTATGGGTTGTTCGATAATTCAGGGCCCAGCAGGCGGTAAGCAGTGAAGCTGTCTGCGAGGGCGGTATTGGTCGAGAGTAAGGTCTCCGATATGATCATGATGATCGGCGTCGGCTTTGAATCTGCTAATGGCGGCGTCGAAAGGTATTGCAGTATGGCGCTGCGAAAGGATTGAAGTGTGGCAGATGAGCGAGAGAAGGTGTTGGGGAACTCTTCGACGAGGAGGAGTTGCGACTGCGGCTTTGTAGCATCTGTGCCGTTCATAGCTTTCGCAGGAAGCTCATTAAGCTCGTGAGACACCATCTGCAAGCCACCGGATCTGCCAGCACGTCCCACAAACTCCTCGAATTGCAAGGCCGCCGACAACGATCCCTCAGACACCATCTCGGCTCCGGCAGGATTCCTCCATTCTGTAATCTCAAGGCCAAGTTCCTGAGCCAGCAAGCGTACGGTCGTCGTTTTTCCGCTACCGGCACCACCTTTGAGCACAAGTACACGTTGACGCTGCCCACGCAAAGCCATCTCCAGCCACTGTCGAACGTCGGCCACCTTGCGTTTGTGCACGGCGAGTTCCGATAGATCTTTTGGTGGGAACTGATCCGTCCAGGGCCTGTCGTCGTCATTTCGAACAGACGGAGAAGCAACGCGGGAGCCATCACTCGCCTTGCGGAACTTTTGCGAGAGCGGAGCAGACGGGCCGGCCTCGTTGTCGAAGCTCCCCTCATGCTGGGCCTTGCGCTTTCTCAGCGCCAAAGCGGTACTAGAGCCCTTCGAAAAGCGGACTCCGGAACCATGGCTGTCGTCACTGTCTTCTTGGATGGCTTCAGGCTCATCCTGGACTGAGGGTGCTGGCTTGGCAGTACTTGCAGGTGGGGCCTGTGAGGGTTGTAAACGTTGAGTAGCGGCATTGAAGAATGAGTAGATGGGTTTGGAATTGGCCTTTGCTGGAGGGTTCGCATCCTTTTTCGATTTCGATGCGGCGGGTTTGGTCTTTGCGGGTGATGCTTTGGTGGACGACGCTCCGTTTCTTGCAGAGTTGGTGGGCGCGGACTTCTTTGTTGGCTTGAGTTTGCCGACGGGTGACTTTTGCTCGGTGGTTTTGTCCTCGTCTAGGCTGAGATGGAAGGGCGGATCATTAGTGGTTGAGGCATCTCCTGCATCGCCCTCTTCATCAGATGACACGGCCACCACCCTCCGCCGCGAAGCACGCAACTCCCTCATCCCGCACCCCGATGCCTTGAATCAGGTCTACCGCATATCGTCGTTCGATTTGGACAGCCGCATGCCTTGTCAATGTGGAGGAGGACGAGATTGAGGAAGTGAGGTCAAAGCTGAGGTGCCGCTTGCCTGGCGGTCCGTGCATCCACCGCCGGGCTGAGCGTGGCAAGTGCTTGACGACATCCCCTCCATCACCTCAATGTCGCGTCGTTCAAGGCGTGTACTCATTGTCAAATGAGATAGCGAGCAGTCAACTTAGCGTCAAATCATTCAACTGTGCTTCTTCTTCACACAACGCTTTCGCGGGCGAATCCTTCATCAAAGCCACTGTCATCAATAGCATGCAAAGCGACAGCAATGTCCAAACGACCACGAACCCTCGACAGTTTCTTCGCCCCTCCAGCAGTCAAGAAAGCCCGAACAGATTCCACGAGCGTCAGCCAAATCACAGCCAATACCACACCATCCAATACCCAACACCCAACCTATCCCTTCGCCATCGCCCATCTCCCGCCGGAGATCAATGAGATACTCAACTTTGCTCCCGCCGACGAAGGGCGCATCATCAACGACCAGCCCGATTTGGATCTCGTCTATTACCACCCTTACATCCCCAAAGACATCTCCCGCCCACTTTTTGAATTCCTCCGCCGCGAGTTGCCCTTTTACCGTGTCAAATACAACATCAAACGTGGGCCCGTGGAAACGCAGATCAACACTCCCCGCTGGACGACGGTATTCGGGATAGATGAGACGGCTCGCTTCGACCCCAACGGAAAACTTGTCGACGCCACGACTGGCACCCTCCTACCCAAAGACACATACGCCTGCAATCCCCGACCGATCCCTCAGAGCCTCGACGTGCTGCGCATCCTGACGGAGAACACGACGGGGTGCAAATTCAACTTTGCCTTGGTCAATTACTACGCCACCGGAACCGACAGCATCTCCTACCACAGCGACGACGAGCGCTTTCTCGGCGTCGATCCAGCCATTGCGTCCTTCACTCTCGGGGCGACACGCGACTTCCTGCTGCGGCATAAGAAGACGCCCGACGGAGATGCGACGGAGAGCAAGCCCATGAAGTTCCCTCTCGTAAGTGGTGACATGGTGCTCATGCGTGGCACCACACAAAAGAATTGGGAGCACAGCATCCCCAAGCGCAAAGGCGGGGATGCGGACAGAGGCCGGATCAACATCACCTTCCGCCGGGCCATGATCAAGGGTGGGACGGCGAATTATTATCGATACAACGTCGGAGATGGCCCGGTGTACAAGTGGGATGAAGCGCAGAGGGAGATGATGCAGCCGAGTAGAACAGAGTGAAAGCTGTACCGGAGATATCTCATCGCATGCCCTTGAGGAAGTTGTCCTCCTTAATCTTCGCCCTCCGCTTGGCTCTCATGGCCTTTGTCAAGTCCCGCCTCGCCTGTGCTGCTTCCGTCGCGCCGCTCAGGGTGCCATCGCCGTGAGGGAGATCGATGCTCTGCTCGTACAAGGGGACTTTGGGCTGCAGCATTTCCGGGTTGAGTAACTGCTGTTTTCGTAGTGCCTTGGCGGCTATTCGTCGTTGTTTCTTCGATTTTGCTGTGGAATCGTCAGTTTACCACTCACGACCCTCCGCATGGCAAACTCACAAAACAAATCTCCATCCCCTGCCCTCCCTCCAGCCCCACTGTCCTCACTCTTCTTCTCAAGCACTCCCCACAGCCAATCGGGGTACTCGTGATCTTCCTTCGCAATCGGATCCTGCGCAGTCTTCAAGAAATTCAAGCCCTTGAGCGGCGTACCTGCAGGCACGGAGCTGGGCGCTCGAGGCTTGCTGACACTTTGCTTGGGCGGAAAGCGGTCGGGGGAGGGTGTGAGGGGTTCGCTGAAGGGTTGTGCGGCGGAGGTCGAGGTTGCGGCTGGATGGACATCATGAGGACGAGGGTTGGTGGCAGTGGTGGTCTGCGCGGTCACGGGTGTCGCATTGGAGCGGATGAAGGTGGTGGAGAAAGTACGAATGGCAAGGCGTGGGGCTTGTATTGCTGCGCGGAGCAGGCAGCGATGGCAGATCATCTCTGGGGATGCTGGTCGGAGAGGAGACGGTGATGGAAGGCAAGAAGGGAAGAGGTCAGGTAGGGATTGGCGATAAATTCTGGCCAACGAATCAAGTCCGTCGCAGGCCGCGGAGGTGAGCTTGACTAACCACATCTCCCGCGTTCATCAATGACAACACTCCGACACGGAAACCGACGTTAAGATGCCGCGAGATGCTCGCATTACCACTACAATCAACTGTACGGCTATATGCCTCTCTTCCTCCACACCCCAACGAATCTCGACCCGGCGAAACGAGACATCCCCCGCCCCATCACTCGCGCGTAAAGAAGAAGCAGAAGCAGCCAGCTGCGCGGCGAAGAACAAACACCAAACAAACCGGGGGGTATAATCTTAACGAGTGAGGATCACCTGCCCTTAACGCAACGCCCACCATGTCCTCCTTCACCATCAAAGTCTTTCATGGCTTGCTCCCTCCTCTTCGCCTTCAGTAACGATATCCTGTGAAATCCAGCGCTTCGTGACCTCATGAGAATGCAAAGAAACGCCAGTCGCCCCTACATGCACCGAGTCTCCGCCGACGACCACCACAAACGGACTTCTATCCCTATTTGTCGTTGTCTTCGTCTTCTCCATCGTCCTCGTCGTCGTCACTCTTGATCTTCTTCGGCGCGTCGTTCTTGGCGTCTCCTCGCTTCTTCTTGGTGTTGCCGTTGGTCGGAGCAGTCTCGCCATTCATCTCGTCCGCACCGGGAAGCTCTCCGCGCGCTTCCATCTGCGCTACCTCTTCTGCCGTCAAGAAGCGCCCGCCGGGCCCTCGCGGTCGTCTCATCGCATGGTTATGGCGAGATTCGTGAAGGTACGGCTTGCGCCCTTTGTTCGTTAGCCGAAGCGCATCCTCCAACTTCTGTCGCGCAATGCGCCGCTTGAGAATGCGATGGAACTGCTTGGCGTTGACGTAGAGCGGCGACTCCTCCGCCTGCACCGCCCCCGCAACATCCGGAGACTGTTGATGCAGCTGTTGTCCGCCGGGGCCTTGCTGCGTGGGAGGTCGAAGCGGCGCGCTCATGCCGAGTTGTGCTTGCTGGCCTGCCACAGCGGGACTGTTGACATGCGACGGACGTCTTTGCGGTAATGACTGTTGCATCTGAGCCATGTTGGAGGGCATGGCCTGTGCGGATGGGAGCGTCATCTGCCCCGCGAGCGTACCGGGCACACCCATCTGTCGTGGAGATTGCTCGGTCTGTCGCGCCATGTTTGACCCATCATTCTTCACCTGACCTAATCTCGGCGATGTGGACGGGAGTGTGCCCATGTTGGCTTGGTCGGGCATGGGATATGCAGGATAGCCCGAAGCCGCCGCGGTCGCCATGGCCGCTGCATGCGAGTATTGTGGCTGCATCGAGTAGGCGGTGTTGTAGGGGAGCTGCGACATGAGTTGGGGGTGCGGCATTTGTTGCGCGTTCTGGTGTTGGCCGTAGCCCGCCTGCGCTTGGCTCTGCATGACAGGACTCGGCTGGTTGGGATGCTGCTGGTGGGAGTGAGGGTATGCGGAAGGCTGCTGCGCGTGGTATTGCGCGTAGGAGTCCATCTTGATTCGTGACGGAGTCTAGCTTGGGGGTTTTGGAGAGTAGGGCGTGTCTGGGAAGGGCGCGAGTGGATCGCGGCGGCGGGCGGGAAAGGGCACCCTCCTATAGGCTGCAGATGGCTCGTCAGCGTTGGTCGATATTGATATATAGAGTATAGCTGCCCGATAGGTGAAGCGAAAGAGTGGCTTTGGAGGGTTGTCGCTCGCGCCGTCACCTCGCGCATGCGCCACTTTGCGACACCACGCGAGGTCGATGAGTGACCGTGGCAGTGCAGCAGGTGGATGTCGGGCCGGGCAGTTGAGGCGAGCGCGATGAGAGCTTGGGACGAAAACGTACCAGTGGGGAGGCAGCTTGTTGCACAACGGTCGGGACCTAAGAGGCCTTGGGGCGGGTTAGCATGTGGTCGTCAGAGTCCCACGCAGGCACGGAGAGAAGCAATTGGGCGCGCGGGAGGGTTGGGCGCATCGGTGGCCAAGCAGCCGCCGCTTCGAGGCATGCAGTGCCAGCGCATTCACGTGGCAGAGCCGGCCGGAGTACAGCGCATCGTTTCGTCGCTCGGCAGATGCACCACCACAACACATAATGGGTAGGAAGGAGGCAGAGGGCTGTTCCATCCCATCCATCAAGGGAGGTGGTCGCGATCGCGGTCGAGGTTAGAATGTTGGTGGCAGTACATCGTCACGTGTTGCAGGCTGCAGATTGCGACGAGCGCGGTATGCTGTTTTGACCAGATGCAATAAGAAATGTCGCGAAGCTCACCTGTCTCAATTGGATGGCGCGTGGATGGCGGCGCGACTCGTGATGTCTGCGCGTTCGGTCAGTGGATGAACTTGGCGCGAGCAGCTCGCAACGTCATTGTGTCGGCGCGGTGGAATGCGACGAGAGGGGGTGACGGGGATGGCGGCGCGTCTTTGGGGTGCGATGGGGGCGGACTGCTTACCACTTGATGCTCTCGTCCGACTCGTGTCGAGCACGCGTCGAGCCTGTGGTCGGCGGCGGGGTTGGAGCGGATGATCTTGTTAGAGCGCTGCAACCGCGATGAGTCTCGAGTGCTGATAGGCCAGTGGAGTGTGAGGGAGAGAGAGTGATTGGGCGAGGGGGGGATCGTTGAAATTCCACCACCGAGTGGCGGGAGGCCCGAGATGACCCGCGCGCGCTAGAGCGGCTGTAGACTAGCGTCGGCGGCAGCGTGTCGCGCTCGGTCTCTTCTCCGAAAGCTTAAAAGAGGGCATGTGCATCTGAACTTCAAGCCCGTACTGGACGATATACAATCAACACCCACCCACGGCCAACTCGCTATCTCAGTGCCATTCTAATCGGCCTCGTTCCATCGGCGCTCGCATGCTCAAGAGGAGCCAACTCCGCGCACGCCCTGCGAGCCCGTATCACCGCATGTCCCATCATCTCCAGCTCCCGAATCGCCTTGCCCAGACTCATTTCAGCGCTGTTCAGATCTCGTTGCCAATTCCAAACCTTCGGTTGCCTGTCCCTCTTAGCTCGCAGCTCGTCAGCATGCGCAGTCAATGCCTCGACCTTCCTGTGCACCCTCCCGTACTCGGCCTCGATGCCCTCGAGTTCTGCGCGCTGCCATTTGTACTCATTCGGCGCAATCTCCTCTTCGTACCATTTCCAGTCGGGCGTTGCAATATAGGTGTCGCTCAAGCCTGGCAGAACGGGAAAGTCGATGCCTGGAACCGTGGACTCGGGTGACAGGTCGGAAAGACGAGTCTCCACCACACTGCTATCCTTTCCCTTCACCGACTTGCTGGCAGAAGCCTTCCACTCGGCGGGTTGTTTGCGTCGCTGTTCAAAGTCGTCATGCCACCATTCGTCGAGTCCTGGGACGCCTCTCTCCTCGCGATCGGGACTGAGCTGTGAGTCGGGTATCGTGAGGCTGGACAGTCTTGTTGGTAAAGATTGACTCTGGTCTTGTGTCTGCGCTTCTGCCAAGCCATCTCTGTCTTGGAAGAGTTGCCAGTCGTTTGGTCAAGAGCTTCATTGCTTCCTGCAGTCTCCCCTTTGCGCCGCGCGACCGAGGTAGGTGAATTTGTGATGGGGTCGAGGAAAGGTCAGATGCTGTCCCGGCGCGTGAGCTGCGTCTCGCTGTCGGACGCTGCTTGCATGGTGTTGGTGGTGATCCTGATTTCGCCTGTTGCAAGTCTGCTGGCTGGATACAGTTTCTTGAGGATATCCGTCTTCACGATGATGCTCATGCCGATGCGACGTGCGCGCGAGTCGAACGGCCTAGAGTGGGTCAGTATCGATCATGGACATCAGCACACCTACTCCCTCTGCATACCTCATCCACCACTAACCACAGATGATACGGCTTTCCATTCTGCAACGGCTGATCAGCATTTCACTCTCATCGCATAACACTTGCGCAACATACCGAACTCTCAACCGCAAGCTTATCGGCCTTGAACTTCTCAATCGTCGCCTGGGACCCAAAGTACCGCACGTCAACATCCTGCATATCCGCCCGACGCAGACGGACAGCATGTTGTTTGCGAGCCTCTTCGATCTTGGCGCACACTTGCTTGAACGCCGCGAGATTGATGATCTCTCTTTTCCCGTTGGACTCCCGCGGATTCCCCCTCACTGAACTGCAGAACAGAGTGAGTAACTCCTGCGCCTTGACATCGCCGAGCTCTTGTTGCAGAAGATGTGCGATGGGCGTGGCGGATCTGCTGTCGATGTGGTACACCATGAGACGAAGTGATGTGAAGGCGACGTCATGCCGATTGTATGGAATGAAGTGCGACGCTTCTGTGGGATGGCATGGGAGGTTCGCGGACTCTGCTTCTGGATCGCGTTCTGGCACGGCGACAGGCTTGAAGTTCGATGGCAACGGAGGCTTCTTTGGCGGATCACTGCCTGCGAGGCTTGATGACTCCGCCCCCATCGTGAAGTGCGTTAGATTTGGTGATGCCTGACTCCAATTGGGAGAAGTGAGAGCTCAAGAAGAGTTCACAACAACCCAGATTCAGCTAAAAGCCAGATTGAAACAGTGAAGGCAGAGGAACGCGTGTTGTCATGAGAGCGCAAACGGTGACGTTCAGCTGTTACATTACCTGCATGAGCAACCGTTTGTCACAGGCTGATTCTCCGACCAAGACCTATACACCTCATTTATCCCAATGGATTGCTTTTCTCGGCAATGTCCGTAAATCCAGGCTCCTCCAAATGTGCCGGATGGAATTGCTCCTTCTCCTCTACCATGTGGTCATGCTCGCCCTCCGTCTCCGCGGTCGAGTCCAAGTGTGTCTCCGCCGTGGTCTCCAGATTCGTGCCCCTCCGCGTCCTCGTGCGCCTCCGAGAAGACGAAGGCTCCTGACTGGAGGATGAGACTGTAGGAAGGCCCTCACTGATACTCGCCATTCTCAGCCGTCCACCGGAATGCAACATTGGCACGTCCTCAGTAATGTCCGGATCCTCTTCCAACGGCTTCGCACAGCCCACCGGCACGCGACATTGCAGGGCAGTTTCGGGGTCGACAGTGCGCCAGATGACTTCGCGCACCTCCTTGCCACACTTCTCGATCGAGTCCATGGCCCAGATGACGTCAAGGTGCTCATAGCCCTCGATGATCTTCTTGTGCACCACGCGCACGTGAGGCTCACGGCCTCTGTCGAAGCGGCGGAGGAGACGTCGTCCATCCACCAGATCGTCCGCACCCGCCACCCACAGCGCAAGAGGTGGGAATTGGTCGTTGTACCACGCAAACTTGCCGCGGGTCGTGTCGTGGTGCAGATGGACCGGAGACTGGCAGTGGAAGCTGCTGACGTTGCGCTGCAGCTTCCTCCGCGCCGTGACGTGTGGCTCTCGATCAATGTACGCCTTGCGAATCACTTCATCGTCCTCCTCATCCTCCTTGTCTTCCTGCCGCCCCTCTTCTCGTGTGGCGAGAATGCATCTCTGCTTCGCAAAGCATTCGCGACCTAACCACCATCTCATGCTCTCTGCGCTGACATACACCGGTGCCCATTGGAACATGCGATCCCTCAACCCGCGATCCCATCTTGTATCCGACCAATTGAACAGATGCGAAAAAACATAGTATCCCAGCAAGGAGTATGGGCGTGCGGGGAAGATCTTGTGCGCAAACATCATAAAGGGGATGAAGGCGTGAATGCCGAAGATGATTCTGAACATGGCCGGCGTGATGGTTCGCATGACGCGGAAGTAGATCTTGCCAATCAAAGGGCCGGCGTAGGCGGCAGGCGCCAGGGCGCAGAATACCGAAATCTTCTCTCCCAGCTCCGGTCGTTGCTCTTTCGCGAGAGCCACGAAAGTCTGCGTGGTGCCTTGACTGTGAGCGATGAGCGCGAGCTTGGGGAAGCCTGTCTCGACGAGCACGCGGTTGACGAGAGCGGGTAAGTCGAGCACGCCCATGTGTCGGATATTCCACGCCCACATCCTCGGATCTGTATATTCGAGCTTGGTATGTTTGGGTTCGAAGCCACATCGATTGTTCCCCAACCAGACATCGTAGCCGGACTTGGCCAGGTAAAACGCAAGAGAGTCGTCATCGTTGCAGCAGAACGCGCCAGAGGATTGGAGCAAGCCGTGGATCATCAACACGGGGTACTTTTTGTTGGTTTCGGGGAAGGGCTGGGTCTCATCAGATTCTGGACCATCGGATGAAACCTCGGACAATTCAGGACCGCGATTCTTGCGGCCGGATGATGAAGTGCGCGACTGTTCTCGAGGATTGAAGACATGCCACAATTCGATGATGAAGCCATCCTCGGTCTGCACGTCAAAGATCTCCACATCGAGGCCGACTCTGCGGGCGTAATATGCAATGTCGACGCAAAGAGGGTCGGGCCCGCCCTCGGTCGGCACGTATTCGCCATCTTGCGGTACACTTGCTCCCTTCTCCACCAGCGGCGTGTGCGAGCCCTTCTTCTGGTTCTTCTGTTGCGCCTTCCACGCCTTCTCGGCGGCCTTTCTCTCGGATGCGCGCTTCTTCTCTTCGTCATAAAAGGGTCGAAGTTTTCTTGGGTTCTGCAGCATTGCTCGGCTGCGGGTGTCTCGCATGAGTCGGGGGATCTGGCAGATGACGGTCCCGGCGAAGATGGTGAGTAGGAAGGCGAGGGAGAGGACGGCGGAGGTGATGCGGAAGAAGAAGCATTGGATCTCACGGAGCAGGGTGGGAGGGCCGTAGATGGGCAGGGGAGGGAAGAGGGGGTTTGTTCGAGAGGGCGGGAGGGAGTCGGCGAGAGATGTGCCGTCGTGGTTACTGCCGCCGCGCACACCGCGGTAGACGGCCTTTAAGCCATTCGTCAAGGAATGGAGGGAGCCCGAGCTGGACGACTTGTGGACTTCCTTGCGCAATTCGTTGAGCCGCTTCGCTTCGTCGACGGGAATCGGGGGCAGGCGGCCGCCATCCGCCGTGACGAGGATTGGATCGAGGGGAGTGATGAACTTGGCCTTGACCGCTTGCGATGGGCCTTCGCCGTCCTCTTCGTCGCCTGGCTGGACGCGACCGAGTTGTTCTGCTTGTCGCGCATACTTTGTCGCGCGATGGTCTTTGCTGTGGTCAGCATGGCCATTGGCTTGCATTGGGGAGTCGGCGGGGGCAGCCATGTTGGGCGAAGGGATCGATGACGCGCGCCAGCGATGTGGTTCAAGAAGGACTCTCTCGGGGAAGGAGCATTGTGGGTGTATGTTGCTGCCTCATCGCAGGATGTTGAGGATTGGGGCAGGTGCCATCAACAAAGTACTTGACTGGGTGGAGAGGATGTCCAGCCGGCTGCGGGCGGGTTCCAGGTTGCATGTGATAGTCGGGTTCGCTGACGCACGAGACAAATCTTGCTGCTCAAAGCGGCTGGGATGCGCATCCAACATCCATTCAACAGTCGATCGGACCAGTATCAAGACGAGGAGATGTAATGACTCCAGCAGACACTGATATCTCCATTGTATGTTATCATCTTCCCCAGATTGGCCATCGTCGTCCATCCCGCCCATGCCATGCACGTGAGAGGCGTGCATGTGGGGTGATTAGTCAGACGTGTCTTTGCTGCGTGCTGCTCTCCAACCTCGCCCCCAAGGTCGAGCTGCGCCGCCTTAGAGGTACAGGTACACGGTACTCGCAGTCTTTCATTTTCGTACCTATCGTGCTGCAGCACCCCCTTCCCTTCTGAGCGAAACCCTCCTCTCCACGCCTCTCCCCCCTCCACCAGCATTGAAACATCCACCCCCGATCCACGCCGCACGACTTGCCTCGGCACGAAATCCTTCCTCCAAACCCTCATCCCGACGTGCCTGACTCTCCACACGCGATTCCATGTTTGCTTCATCTCTGTAACGCGGGCGAGGGAGATAGAGGCGTGTATCAAATGGCTTACGACGCGCCCCCGCTCGGCACATTGAAGCGCAAGAGGCGACGGCGCGAGGACAAGCCGGCCATTTCAGCGCGACTCTACCTCGACGTCAACTTGAAGGGTGAGGTCGGCGTGCTTTCCGAAGACCTGCTGCAAGACCTCTACCCTTTCCTCGCCGGTCCCGACGATGCCACCGTCTACGCCGCAATCACCCCATGGACCCCCAACCCCTCGCTGTCCGACTCCCCCTGGACTCTTCTTCCCTTCCGCAAACCTCGGAAGACCGAACGCCAGCTTCCTCCCTCCACCATCCGCTTTCCAGCCACGGCCTTGGGCACGCAAAGTTTCGTCAATGTCGTGCAGACCCTGTCTCCCAACCGCACCCTTCGGCTAAACACCGCGGTGGAGGTGCGTATCACCGATGCTGTGCCCTTGCCGCTGGAAACTGTCTACGTTGCTGTCGATACCGATGCCCTCCGCAAGCTCGAAGATGCACACAAGAGATACGGAGGCGGATTCATGAATGCCAATGGCTATGCGGCACGCAAGTCGAGCAGGCGCCCTACCACCCCCACGAGTCCTGTCAAGGCTTTGGAGGAGGATGATGTCTTTGGAAATCCAGACAAGCATCGACAGCTTGTCCACGAAGCTCTCTCCAGCATCACAGTGTTGCATAACGCCGACATCATCCCATTGCCCATGACACATCCAGTCACGCATGCTCCAGCGCCCCCAGCGAAAATCCTTGCATGTGAGCCGGTGATGCAGGGTGTAATGTCTCCAAATTGCAAGATTGTGATTGTACCTACGGCCGAGAAGCGACAAGGCCCTCACAGCGGCCGTCCCATGCTATCCTCTCGCCTTCCCGAGGAATACGAGGAAGATGAAGACACCACCAACGAATCCTTCTACTCCGCCAACGAAGAGAATTCTCCCGCCAAACCGGTCGTCATTTCCAAGTCCGCAACCGACATGTCCAATACCGACGACTTATTCGACTCCAGCGCGGAAGAGAGTAACCTGTCCGACGACTCTGACGACATGATCTCCCTCGCAAAGCCTGGCCTGCTCGATCAGCCGTCCGGCCTGAACTCTGCTCTCACCTCTGCGACCCCTCGACCATTCGGCACCAGGACTGGCGTCAGCACCCCTGGTTCTGTCTACTCCAACATTACCAGCAGTACCGTGCGGGGTGGCCAATCCAATCGAAGCAAAGTCTTTCGAGTGCAAGGTTTGCTGGCGAAGATTCCAGAGACCTTGCTCCATCCCAAGCCGGCCAGCGATGAGGATGATGAGGCCAGAGTCTATGTCGATGCCACAGCTCTCGCCAGACTGGGCTGCTTTTCCGGGGACTGGGTCAAAGTTGAGCCCTCGGAAAACCGTATGTTGCCCCAACTCAGTGCCTTTAGTGCCTTTGACGATTCGCTGCCGCAGGCTTGGAGGCCGGTCAAAATCTATGGACTACCCGAGAGCATGTCGAAACGGCCGCAGCGATATCAAGTCAACCCCAGGCATGGCCGGCGGGACAGCATCTCATCTCTGGCCACCAACTCTTCTGCTGTTCCAACAGCTTACCTGTCGCCAGTCTTGCTTGCAAATCTCAACCAAGCTGAGAATGTCAGTCTATCCCTTCTCTCCTTGGGCAAGCGAATGACTTTGAAGCGGCCCGCCACACCTCGCCCTGGCTCAGTCTCCGCGCGACTCCCTCCTGTCGCATCCGAAGTCACTCTGCGCAAAGTGACAACTCCAATATCGACGGAACGAGCACTTAACCATGCTCTGTTTGCAAATCTAAAGGAACACTTTGAGCAGAAGCAGCGTATCGTCAAGTCTGGAGACCTGATTGCCGTCCCCATCGATGAAGACCTCGGCAGATCGGTCTATGAAGGCGATGTTGAGAAGGAATCATCGTCCAACAACGATCTACTGACGAAGTGGAACGCGGACACAACACAGGACTCAGCGACGTCGACCCACGCGAAGAGAGCGGTAGCTTGGTTCTGCATTGAAGACGTGACTGCAACGCCCGATGAGAGCGACCTGCTTGATGGCATTGATGTGTGGGCTGGAGCGGCACTGATCGACCCCACCAGGATGACAATGCGCCAGTCTGGAGATGAGAGGCGTCGGTTGCCGCCGGCGACGAAGAATACCTGGCCGTACTATCTCGGCGTGCAATCCCATCAGTCGCGGCCCACCACGTCAAGTGGAGGTAGCATCGGAATGCTGGATCCCCCTCAACGATACACTTCGGACTTGCAGCGTAGACTTCGCGAGCTGATCTCCGTCTCAACAAGTCCTCGCGCCATTCATCTCAAGATGCCGCCTCTCGCAGTCCTGCTCACCTCCACTCAACGCGGCATCGGCAAAGCATTCTCGGTGCAGCAGACTTGCGCCGACCTTGGACTTCACTACTTCCCCATCGATGCCAACGATATCCTGTCGGAAAGCGGTTCCGGCTTTGATACACAAGCGCAGGGCCTTCTTGAAGCTCGGTGTGATAGAGCGTTGGAATGCGGTGCTGAGTTCACCGTTACATGCATCCGACATCTGGAGTCCTTCACGTCCGATCGTGTGGTGGCATCATTGTCCGGCATTCTTGGCAAGAGCCGAGCACTGGTGGCCACAACATCTGACATTGACAAGGTGCCTGATGCTGTGCGTGGTCTGTTCACGCACGAGCTAGAGGCATCGGCACCCGATGAGCGGGAACGCGAGGGTATCTTGAGGAATGTCGTCAACGGCATTGGCTTGCCATTGGCACAGGAGGTGGATCTTGGCGGTATTGCTGTCAAGACTGCGGCCCTTGTTGCCAGCGATCTCGCCGATGTCGTAGACCGAGCCAACATCGCGAGAAACTCGAGAGTCGAGGCGTTGGCGGCGAACCTATCCACCATCTCCGGCCAGAAGATCACGACAAAGGACATTATGCTCTCAGGAGGCGCCGCGGCCAATGCCATCATTCCCGCCGATTTCGACGAAGCCGTCGACTTTGCACGCAAGAACTTTGCCGACTCGATCGGCGCCCCCAAGATCCCCAATGTCCAATGGTCTGATGTGGGAGGGTTGACCCATGTCAAAGATGCCGTCATTGAGACCATTCAGCTGCCACTGTCCCATCCGGAGCTGTTTGCAAAGGGGTTGAAGAAGCGCAGCGGTATCCTGTTCTATGGACCGCCGGGAACAGGCAAGACGCTACTCGCCAAAGCCATCGCTACAGAGTTCAGCCTCAACTTCTTCTCCGTCAAAGGGCCCGAGCTACTGAACATGTACATTGGAGAGTCGGAAGCAAACGTACGCCGTGTGTTTCAGCGAGCTCGAGATGCGAGGCCTTGTGTGGTGTTTTTCGATGAGTTGGACTCGGTGGCTCCTAAGCGTGGGAACCAAGGCGATAGCGGTGGTGTAATGGATCGCATCGTGTCGCAATTGCTTGCCGAGCTGGACGGCATGAGTGATGGGGAGGAAAATGGAGGCGGCGTGTTTGTGATTGGAGCCACAAACAGACCAGACCTACTTGATCCTGCTCTCCTCCGACCCGGACGCTTCGACAAGATGCTATACTTAGGCATCAGCGACACCCACGAGAAGCAGGCAACCATCATGCAGGCTCTGACGAGAAAGTACGTGTTGTCCGCGTCTGCTCAATCGTGCAAGAAATCTAACATTGCAAACAGATTCACGCTCGATCGATCCGTATCACTCAGCCGCGTTGCTGAGACGCTTTCATTCACCTACACTGGTGCAGACCTGTATGCTCTCTGCTCCGATGCCATGCTGAAAGCCATTACTCGATCGGCGCAACGGGTCGACCAGCGACTGGCAACCATCAATCAGGAGCGCAGGGTGAAAGCGTTGAGCGACATCACCGTCGCGAACTACTTTGATCACCATGCCACTGACGTCGACACCGAGGTTTCTGTGACTGAAGACGACTTTGTCCACGCGAAAGAAGAAATGGCACCAAGTGTTAGCTTGGAGGAACTACGACATTACGAGCGGGTGAGGGATGCATTCGAAGGAGCGACCAAGAAAAAGCCAAACGCGACGGTCAACGAGACCACGTCGAATGGAGGAGAGCGCGGGCATGTCCGGCCCAAGTTCAGCGACGTAGTTCGTGAGGACGGGGCCGATGGTCGAGCGCCGGCAGTGGTCAACGGGATGAAACGGCCTCAGCGTGGCCAAAGTCACAAGGCTGGCGCCGGATCCGACGAAGATGTCGATTACGTCGTCCGTACTGATCGACTGACATTGAATCACAGCTCGTCCAGACCGAATTCGAGCAAGGGCAAGGGCAAGGCGAGGCAGACCGACAGCGGCAGCAATGCGGGAGCGGAAGAGGATCTGTATGACTGAGTTGAGCGCCTTCATTTCCCGTCTTTGCACTCCGACATCTATCTCCAAGTTATATCCGAAGTAGGCGGAAATGAGGCGTCGAATATCCGAACGCGCCCAGCTTGTCCGTCCACACAACGAAATCCCGTCTGCGTGTCCCGGTTGCGGGGTAAGGTTTGGCCTGCAGGCAAAGATCACTCGCGCCCCGCGCCATCGCCATTCTTGCTCGCCTTGGCCTATTCGGTCCAGTGGGTTGCGTCTGGAGTCGAGGCCGGGGGCTTGTTAGGCTTTCGGGAAGCATGTGCGGCTACCAATAGCTGTTGAACTGACCGTCATCTCGTTCACCTCGCCCGTGATGCTATAAGTATTGCTCCCACCTCGACCTCACCTTCGACTACCGACGGTCGTCGCCTTGCAGCCACCATGTTTCTCTCCTTCCTCTTCACTCCATGGCTGCTGCTGGCTGCTCCTGTCCTCTACTACCTCCTACCGTACTTGCGCAACTGGTCCATCCAAGATGTCCCCGGCCCGTTTCTGGCGAGATTCACCAACTTCTGGTACATGTATGAATGTCGCCGCGGTCGGAGATACTACACCGTCTACCAGTTGCACGAGAAGCACGGCAAGCTGGTCCGGGTGCAACCAAATCATGTGTCTGTAGCAGACCCCGACGCCATTCCCATCATCTACGGCCATGGCACAGGCTTCCTCAAGTCGTACGTCTAAGCCTTTACTATTCGCACCTCACACGCCGCTAATTCAGCTTATAGAAAATACTACGACGCCTTTGTCTCAATCAGAAGAGGCCTCTTCAACACCCGAGACCGCGCAGAGCACACGCGCAAGAGGAAGACGGTGTCGCATACGTTCAGCGCAAAGAGCATCGGGCAGTTTGAGCAATATATCCACGCCAATCTGGAACAGCTCACGATACAATGGGATCGGCTGAGCAAAGAGGCCGGCGGCGGCTACTACAAAATGGACGCCTTGAACTGGTTCAATTACGTCGCATTTGATGTGATTGGGGATCTGGCGTTTGGCCAGCCGTTTGGAATGCTGGAAAGAGGACAGGATATTGCCGAAGTTCGCATGACGCCCAACTCCAAGCCCACCACGGCGCCGGCGATTCAGGTGCTCAACCGACGCGGCGAAGTGTCCAACGCCATTGGATGTCTGCCGGAGATCAAGCCGTATGCCAAGTACCTCCCCGATCCATTCTTCAGCAAGGGCATCGAAGCTGTGCAAAACCTGGCAGGAATTGCCATTGCACGCGTGAACCAACGACTCGAGGCGGCGGAGAAGGGTGAGATCCAGCGAGTCGACCTGCTCGCACGGCTGATGGAGGGCAAAGACGAGAACGGCAACAAGCTGGGACGGGAGGAGCTCACGGCCGAGGCGTTGACGCAGCTCATTGCCGGCTCCGACACTACATCCAACACCTCATGCGCCCTGCTCTATCACTGTCTGATGCACCCGGAGGTGGTGAAGAAGTTGCAGGCAGAACTGGATGCCGCTCTTCCCAGTGACGATGTCCCCAGCTACGACCAAGTCAAGGACCTCACGTACCTGGATCATATCATTCAGGAGACTCTCCGCATCCACAGCACTTCCAGCCAGGGCCTCCCGCGACTCGTACCACCGGGCGAGGGCGTCGATCTTGCGGGCCACCACTTCCCGCAAGGCGTAGTTGTGAGCGTGCCTGCGTACGTCATGCATCATAGCAAGGAAATTTGGGGCAAAGACGCCGACGAGTTCCGGCCGGAGCGGTGGGACAAGGTGACGGACAGGTCAGAAGCCGCTCCCTTCTATTCATGCATCCATGAGCTAACGAGAATGGTGAACAGGCAGAAGGATGCATTCATCCCCTTTTCATACGGCCCTCGCTCATGTGTGGGCCGCAATGTGGCTGAAATGGAATTGGCGCTCATCGTGTCGATTGTCTTCCGACGTTATGAGTTTGAACTCTATCAGGACCACCTGAAAACGCGAGAGGGGTTCTTGCGGAAGCCTTTGGGTCTGATGGTGGGCATGCGCAAGAGGAAGACTTGATTGGCGTTGTGTGCAGGGTGGCGCAGGAGGTCTACGGTTGAATGACCAGGGATATATCATGACGGCCGAAGATGCCAGGGTATCGTTCATTCGGCAGTCAAACTCAGCACAGTGCTTCTCTCACGGCTTCTCGTCGACAAACTTCGTCCGCCCGCCCTTTGCACTCTTCAGCTTCTCCTTGTCACTGAAATTCCATCCATTCAGGTAACCCGCTCCCACGGTGAGATACGTTGCGAAACCCAGCCAGCCTAAATATGGCGCCAACAGCCAGCCTGACACCTCGTCCACTTCACCCCAGATGTATGCAAGGTAGCCCACAGTGCCGGTGAGGGCGACAATGTCAACGGTGGCCTCGATCGGGCGTTTGAAGCGAAAGAACAGCGGCATCCAGATGAGGTTCAAGCCGAGTTGGATGGTGTAAAGCGTCGCGCCGTGCTACGCGTTTCACGCTGTCAGATGGGCGCGTCTTGCCATGTCATATGCTCGTCCTGTCTTACCTTTGCAAGCAACACCTTCTGCGGATCCACGCTATTCACCCCTTCGGTCCACGCTCTATGCGCTGCGTAGCCCATGGCGCCGTAGAGCAGGGTCCACACCGGTCCGAAGATCCATGGCGGCGGGCGGAGCGGGGGCTGGCGGAGGGCGAGGTAGGTGGCCTGTGTCTCCTTCGGCCGCGTGGAGAAGCCGATGGCTGTGCCTGCGGCGATGGGGAGGAGGACCGAGGCGGCGGGCGACTGGAAGATGCTGGCGGGGAGCGTGAGAGATGGGATGTAGGACGTCATCTTGAGGCTCGAATGGTCGTTGTTCGAAGATGATACGTGGTGATGTGGGAAGGCGAAGTACGAGAGCTGGCTTCCTGCCTAATCAGGCAAACAGATGTGGGGGTGGGGCACAGACGTGAAACCGCACCAGCAGTACAGGAACAAACGAATAAATACACAGCATGAAGACAGCACCGTGAACAGACTCGATCGACAAGACTCCCTTCCAACATGCCTCATAAACACTCCGACCCTTGGGACAAGGGCCATTTGCAGGTCAGCGACATTCACCAGATTTACTACGAGCAATATGGCAAAGCAGATGGGAAGCCGGTAGTCTTTCTTCACGGCGGCCCGGGAGGCTGCACGTCGCCTCAAAATACCGCCTTCTTCGATCCAAACGTCTATCGAGTGGTTTTGTTCGATCAACGTGGAGCTGGCAAGTCTACCCCAGCGGCGGAACTTCGAGAAAATACCTCTCAACTGCTCGTCGCCGATATCGAAGCCTTGAGAAAGCATTGCAAGGTCGAGAGATGGTTCATGGTATTCGGTGGATCTTGGGGCTCCACCCTTGCCCTTCTGTATGCGCAGGCTCATCCCGAGCGTGTGCAGTCGTTGGTTCTGAGAGGCATCTTCACAATCCGCAAAAGCGAAATGGACTTCTCTCGTGGTCCTGACGGCGTTGCTCGCGTCTTCCCGGAGCACTACGACAACTACCTCAATTATCTTCCCCCGTCGGCAAGGCATGATCCTCTCAGTGCATATTACAAGCTACTCACCTCGGAAGACTACAATACAAGGCTTGAAGCGGCACGAGTCTGGAATAGATGGGATCTTGCGCTTGGAGGACTATTCCTGCCGGAAGGAGACTTGTTGCAGGGCAAGAGTGACGTCTGGTTATTGCAGCACTCCAGGCTGGAGGCGCATTATGAGATCAACGGCGGCTTCATCGAGGAAGGGCATCTACTCAAACCGGAGAACCTGGCCAAGATTGCGCATCTACCTTGTAAGTCCACGTTATCCCAAGGATCTGATCGATTCGCATTAACGTAGTTCGATGATAGGCAGCATTGTTCAGGGAAGATACGACGTGTGTTGTCCCGCACGAACGGCGTGGGAGCTACATAACGGCCTTCCACGCTCTACATTGCATATGATACCAGATGCAGGCCATGCGGCTTCGGTAAGTACACATCGTCCATCTTCTGTCATATCCTTCTAATATGAGACAAAGGAGCCTGGCACCCACCGGAAACTGGTCGAGATCTGTGATGAGTTTGCAAAAGTCGATCTGTAGATAATGTGGGACAGATGCTGCCGCCACTTTGTGCTGTTGTGCGTAATCGTCTGGACGTAGAATTCCCCAAGACAGTATTCAAGGGGAATATCTGCCTTCAAACTACGCCAGATATCGATTGGAACACCAGAGCCGCACGCATAGATGTCATGGATTGAAAAGCACGCCAAATCAATCAATGTTCGCACCTTCCTATTCGGGAGGGAATGAGTCCGAAGCTCATCAGCTTGAATTCGGGCCTCAGTCCAGGAACTCGCAAGAATCATCAACCTCCAATTTTTTGCTTCGACTAAAGTTCTCTGCTTGGACTGATAAAGTTCTCTGCTTGGTGTATGTACAGTCCGACATTCAAGGTGCTCCATCAACACCGGTTCGATGGCGACGGCCGACCCCAAGAGAGACGGTGCCAGCACAACCGGGACGGAAGAGATCGGCAGTCGGTCGAAGGAGGTCAAGTGGTACAATCCAGAACTGACCAACATCCCCGAGGCCATCCAAGAGGTGTTTGAGAAGTATAGTAAGATTCCGCCGGAACGTGTTCACGATCACATCTACAAAGTCGTAAGTTGAAACTCGATGGGCTGTGCGATGCTCACTGACGATCTGAACAGAGGGAGAGGGCATGGGGTACGTTGTCATTGACTGATTGATCGGGGAGCATCTCGAACGGCAGGGAGAAGGGATACCTGACCGAAGTTACAGACGTCTGGCCGTTTCCGTGCATCGGAGGATGGCGGTTCCTCACTCTCATCCAGCACTCGATGCCGCAATACTCAGAGATTGTGAGGCGACTCATCGACGGCGAGAAATACCTGGACCTAGGCTGCGGACTTGGACAAGAAATGCGACGGCTCATCTACGACGGAGTGCCCTCGGAGAATCTTTATGGCACAGATCTGAGGCCGGAGTTTCTCGACATGGGTTATGAACTATTTGTCGACCGGGAAACATGTCACTCGACGTTCATTGCTGCCGACGCCTTCTCCGAGAGCAGTGAACTCTCGCAACTGAACGGCACAATCTCCGTCATCTTCGCCGGTGCCTTCTTCCACTTGTTCGGTCGGAAGAAACAACTCGACATTGCCCGGCTGGTAACACGGCTGCTCAAGCCGACAACAGGGAGTATGGTGCTGGGGCGACAAGTCGGAAGCGTCAAGCCTGGCCTCTACGAACATGGAACAAACCCCGACTCCAACATGTTTCGGCATGATGGGCAGACATGGCAAGAGTTGTGGGATGAGGTTGGGGCGGAGACGGGAGTGAAGTGGCACGTGGAGACTACTCTGACCCTGGTGCCAGTTGCGGATAGGGGCCTCGCGGATGAGAACTTGAGGATGCTGAAGTTTTGCGTGCGTCGGTTGTAGAAGAACAGTCACAGGAGTGAAAGGTAGATGCCATTCATGTCGTGAAAGAGAGAGTTGTAACCCTTAGGGTTGATATTTCGCAGCGCTCGGATCACCCTCCCGCCTTGGCAAACTCGAGAGCTTGGCGCGGGCGAAGCGCGTGGGGATCGGCAACAACGTGCCTGACTTCATTGACCTCTCCTCCTCCACCTGCACGACTGTCTGCGTACCAACCTCTGCCCTCGTTGCAGAAGAGTTGGCCCAGCAGCAGCATCAGCAACGTCAATCACACCTTCTACTCATCATTCTACCTCGTACGTTCCCCAATCCTCTTGCCTTACTGCCCATCTCACGGCAGCCTCCACTCATCCCCCTGCACCCTCATTCTCCATCTTCAATCCCCCCTTCTTCTCTTCACAAAGGCGCTTGACGCCTTATTCCTCTACTTCATCTACTACTCCCTTCCCGCCTCTTCACACGTAACTTTCGCGTATCGGGTGCGCACCTCACTTGACGAACCTTCTCTAACGTGCGCCGCCATGGCCGACAGACCTCACTTCTCACCACCTCCACCTTGCCGCCAACATCCCTGCTCCCTCCAGCCGCCTTGAGGCGACATTTTGTCTCTCACATCGCCACTGATCGGCCACAGTTGCGTGCAGAGGAGCACCAACCACTCCAACATGGATTACAACTCCAACCCCCGATCCCCGAATGGCGCGCAGCGCACGGCAGGTCGTGATCGCGATGAGTACCGGTCTGCAGATCCATATCGCGACCGACGCCGCTCTCCTGGTACATTCGCTGCAAACTCCAGCAGCACTCCACCTCCCCGGCTAACAATGTGTCTCCCAGATCGAACGCGCAACAGAAGACGTTCCCGCTCACCCGCACAGATAGATCGATACCAGCCCGACCGTCTTCCGCGCGACGACTACCACAACGCTCGAGGACGTGATGACTCACACCGTGAGCGTCGCCGATCCTCTCCCCAACCTCCCACCATCGATCGCTACGTGCCTGGCATGCAGGACCCGACCCCGCCCCAGCTCCTCATCAACCCCATGGCCGATCCCCTCAAGCTTGACTTCCAAGTCGGTTTCACTTGGTTTGCCGAGTGGTGGCGCGCAGAGCAGCGCGTCAAGGACGAGAAGGAGCGGCAGAGATCGGGTAAGCCTCCGCCAAGAGTGAAGGGAGAGCGCGAGACGCGCGAGGATCGAGAGGCCGAAAGACCGCGCATCCAAGCGGCGTATGATCAGTACAAGGAGACGCTACAGAAGACACAAGCTCAGACGTTTGTCCGGTTACACAAGAATGAAGACTGGTTTCGCGAGCGATACGTCCCAGAAGTGCGCGATGTCTTTCGTCGACGCCTGATGGATTATCGTCAAGACTTCTTCACGCAATGGGAGCAAGATCTCAGCAATGGTGTCTTCGACGACTTTACCCTTGAAGGCATCTACAAGTCCGAGTCGAACGGCCAAGGTGGCGTGCTGGAGCGAGAGGAGGGCGAGACCACGGCTGCCGCCGAGGTGCTGGGCGTGGGCGACCTCGTTCCATCGAAAGGTGGCGAGAACCGAGACTCGGCCGCGCAGCAACCAACCTTACTCATCAAGACCGTCGCTCCCACCGTCACGCGCGACAAGCTCGAGGCCTTTGCAAAAGAGCACCTCGGCGAGCAAGAAGGAGGCTTCAATCACCTATCTCTCTCCGATCCGAATCCGGTGAAGAAATGCCACCGTATGGGCTGGATCATCCTGCACCCCAAGTCTCAGCAAGACGACGCCGTCGTCGAAGAGGATGGTCGCCGTGAAGATGGGGAAGAGGGCGAGGCCGATGGCAGTGCGATGAAGATCGACTCATCAGCCCAGGCAGCCTCTGTCACCGGCCAAGCATTGGAGAAGATCAACGGGAAGACGATTGATGATCCGGACCGCGGCAACTTCACCCTCCACTGCGGCGTCCATCGACCTCCGGATGCGCCGAGAAAGAAGGCGCTCTGGGACTTGTTCTCTGCGCCGCAGCGAATCGCCCGAGACCTCGACCTGGCCACCAGGTTGGTGCGTAAGCTCGACAACGAACTCGGCGATGATTACTTTGGCGTGGCCAAGGTGGAAGAGCGCGTCCAAGACCTGGCGGATCGCGGACTCCTGCGTCCCGCAGCGGCCGCGTCTGCGAAAGATACCAACATGGACGAGGATGGTGAAGACGGCGAGGAAGACGAAGGCATGATTGATGAAGAGGAAGACGACGACGAGGAGTTGTTGATCAAGAAGAAGAAGCTCGACCTACTCGTGGAATACCTCCGGCGCGTCTACAACTTCTGCTTCTTCTGCGTCTTTGAATCCGACTCGGTGCACGAGCTGCAGCGCAAATGCCCCGGTGGCCATCTTCGCCGGCCTCGCAGCTCTCTCACCAGTGCTGCCAAAGAAGTCGCTCAGGCATCTGCCGAGGGCGAAGCTTTCCCGCTCGCCAAGTCGTCGAACAAGACGGACGGGCGCGATGCCGGTCTCGACGCAGTCATGGAGGAAGGGGAAGCAGATGCTGAGCCCGCACAGGCGGAAGACAAGTTCAAGCCTACGTTCAAAAACACTCAACAGCTGCAGCGCGCTTTCAACTGGGTCAAGACGTTTGAGGAGAAGATTCTGCAACTGCTGGAGCCGGAGAATGTTGATCTTCGGAAGCTGGGTGGGCAGCCGGTGGAAGACGGCGTGGAAGATGAGTTGAAGAAGGTGAGTGGTGTCAGTATTGTGATGGTGGCTGAACATTGACTAACATTTCGAGCAGTTCGTCAAGCAAGAAGATGCCGGCAAGTGTCGCTGCAAGGCCCCCGATTGCACGAAGCTCTTCAAAGGGGTGGAGTTCTGGCGCAAGCACGTGGAGAAGCGGCATGCGGAGTGGTACGCGAAGATCCGGGCAGACGTGGAGCTGGTGAATCGATATGTGCTGGACCCGGCACACATTGCTCCTAGCAGGAGCGACGCCAACTCCAACGGTCACTTTCCTCTCGGGAGCAGCAACGCAATGGGCACGCCTCGCGGCTTCCAGCTTCATCAGCATATACCCATGGGTCTACCTGGCGCGGCGGGCATGGGACCGGGTGCGATGGGAGGCATGTTTCCCGGCGCAATGGGCATGGGCGGGTTCAATCCGAGCATGATGATGGCTGGCATGCAGGGGGTGTCGAGCGGCGTGGGACCGATGCGGAGTGCTGGGCGCAACTCGATGAATGGAATGGGAGGGCGCATGCATCCGTATGGAGCAGGGCAGTACGATGGGAATAAGCGGAGGGTGCCGTCGATGAGCGGGGGAAGATCTGGAGGCGGAGTTCCGATGTTTCCGGGGATGACGGGCGGACTGGGCGAAGGCGGGCTCGGCGTGGGTCCGACGGAGGCGGTGCAAGGGCGGAGCCTGAAGTCGTATGAGGACCTGGATGCGGCAAACGGCGGGCAGGGGACTGCTGAGCTGGACTATTAGCAGTAGACCGGCGCGGTCAGCGGTGGGAGGGTTCTGCACTGTGCAGTACTGTAGCCTACTTGCCTACCTACCTACCAAGCTCGCACCTGCCGATAATGGAAATGGAACACTCCGGAAACGGTTTGGCGTGCACAGGCTGGCGTGACAAATCAACCATGTGCTTCCCCACGAGCAGCAGCCGATCACAGCCCGGCCTGGAATCTTGGCTTCGTCCGAGGCGGGCGAAATCTGAGCTGATTCCACATCGCTCGACTTGCAGGGCAGGTGCGACCGCGAGCGTAGCATCATTTGGTTCCCACACGTGCACCGCCTTCCACTTCCCTTCTGCCCTGTTCCACTCTCTTCGCCAATTGCTTCCTTCCTGCTCTCTTCACCTTCCTCTTCATTGCCTCTTTCCCTTTCCCAATCGCTCTGGCCGTGCTTGTTCCATCCCATTGCCCCATGTGAGATTCATCAGCCCTTCACCCAACCGCCCATCCTTTCGCCCATCCTTTTCGATCGTCGAGATGCAGTCTGCCGGCAATCCCGACAGTGAGTGCCTTCCCAAGGCGATGGCAAGACCTGCTCTCCGTACTGATCCCACCCATCCTCAGCCGCCAGCTCGGGCAATGGCGACATCAGCCCCGACAGCAATCTAGCCCTGTTGAAGAACCTGAGCAGCGAGAAGAAGCAGACCAAAGGTACATCCCGCTCATCACCGCCCTCGTCCCCCCACCGCAACCCTGACACCAAGCACCAGATGGCCAACCGCCGAAGCGAAGAGGCCCGAAACCAGACAGCAAACCCGCGCTCACGCGGCGGCAAGAGCTCAATCGACAGGCGCAGAGGACACACCGAGAACGCAAGGAGATGTACATCAAAGCCCTTGAGCAAGAAGTCCTCCGTCTCAAGGAAATCTTCGCCGACACCACCCGCGAGCGCGACCGGGTGATGGAGGAGAACACCCGTCTCAAGGCCATTCTCGCCCAGCACGGCATCTCGTATGACTTTGGCGAGACTCCCGTCAAGTTCCAGCGGTCCAACAGCGGCTACAATCCCAGCTCGAGCGGCAGCATCTCCGGCAGTTACGCGCAAGTCTCGGAAAGCGGAGGCTACAGCCCCTCCGACCTGCCCAATGCCCCTCCCTTGCCCATGTCGCATGACCAGATGCCGCCGCTGCCCGCCGATACTTCCATGGCACAACATCAGCACCATCAACATCAACATCAGCATCAGCAACACATTGGCCGTGCCAACACCGCGCAGCTTCCCAGCCATCATCTCGACTATGACCAGATTGGCATAGACTTTGTCTTGACGTACGACGCCCAGGGCAGACCTCTGCACATCCCCGCCCCCTACCCCTCCCCTCCTTTACATTGAATCAAAGGATAGAGCACACTAATGCTCAACTGTTCGGGTGCGCTCCCCGCTGGATCCAGAACGTTGAAGCTGACGCTTACGCTTTGCAGACTTGAACGACCATGCCTCGAGCATATGCAATACCTGGTGGTGCGATCCTTCAATTCGGATGAGCAACAATGTTTGTCTGGCCTGTCTGTCTCACTCGTGTTCCACACTGACTCCAAGCCCAGTCCATCATCCCGCCGAAAACTCCACAGATCGAGAGTACGACCACATGTCCGGCCACGTCATGATGGCCACCTGTCCCCCTCTCTCCCACGTCCTCGAAAACCCCAACGAGCCCCATCCCTGGGGTATGCCAGACCTGGGCATGCCCGACCTCACCAAACTGCTTAACCTGAGTGCGCGCCTACCGCTGAACCACGATTCCGAAATCACGCCCATCATGGCCTGGACGCAAATATACACCGATCCGAGGGTTCGAGATCTGACGGCAGAAGATTTTGCCCGCATGAAGAAGACGCTGGCGCCGAGAGTGCGATGCTATGGGTTTGTGGCGCCTTGCCCTGGAAATTCATACGAAGTGAGACTGATTTTTCGTGCGCAGATTCGGAGCAGTCATTGAGTCCTTCGAGATTGCAGACGTCCTCGAGGCAGTGTTGGGCGAGAAGGGTCAAGATGACGAGATGCTCATCACAGCTACCAATGATGTGGTCGCTCCGGACCATCCGGTGGGGATGGCGTTTCCGCAGGAGATTCAAGTTGCATAGGGAATTGAGCGAACAAGCATGATCTGGAGTCACATGCAAGCGTGCTAAAAGTATGGTTTCGATGTCAAGGATATGAGTATATGATCAGTGTCTTGGAAAGGCCACATCTTCGGCGAGCGTATTACAATTACGAGAAATTCTGCCATTGGCATAAGCAACCCCCTGTCCCTCCATCAATGCCATTGCCGCCGTTGCTTCTGCGTGGAAGATCGGTGCTGTTACTCGACGGCACCACCGCGGGATCGACAATGCTACCGCCAAACGCTCGATTCTCATCCACATACCGCCCACTGTCTTCCACCACCTTTCCCTCGCCATCCAACTCACGACAGTAGACGCTCTTCTCGCTCGCCGTGCCCCCGTGCCGATCCAGCGTGAAGGTCACCGGGTAAGGAAAGGAGCCGGGCGTCTGCAAGTCGTTTGCCGTGGAGTTGGCAGCGGGGATGCTCGAGGCGTTGGGGGTGAAGGCCAAGGACGTGACGGGTGGTCTTTGAGTCCAGATTTGCACGAGGAAGCGAGTGTCGGACCAAGTGCAGAGTGTTCTCGCTTGGGATTGAGGGACGTTGGCCGTGAGGTTTTGTGCGGGTGGGGATTGGCTGTTGTTGTTGCTGCTGGTGTTGGCTATTGGGGATGATGAGAGGTAGAGCGAGCGATCGAAATACGTGTAGAAGCCGTAGTGTTCTGATGGTTGGCCACGATTGAACAGACGTAGTGGTTGAGATGATGCGAAAGGATAGAGGTCTGGTGGGTCGCCGTGGCTGATGACGGCAGGTTGTGGCAGCGATGATGCTTTTGGTAGTGGGAATACTGATGCTGTGTTCGTGGTCGTTGCTGTTGCATGACTATGAGGGTAGTCGGATGGGGGCGGCAAGGGGAAATGAAAGTCGCGTTTGCGACGGTCTGATCTGTCAGTCAAGGGAAGCGGGATCGGATCCAGCAGAGAGATGTAGAAGGGCGTCTGTTCGCCATTGTAGGGTGGACTGTTGTGATCTGTTGTCCGGCCTAAGAAAATTTGGTCGCTGGTGGATGGTGGAGCAGGGGAGGATGCATAGATTGAGCCACCCAAAAGGCCTCTCCTGAGGATTGTGTTGGAGTTCGTTGACAGATCCGACAAATTCGAGGGCGCAGAGCTGTTGATGGGCTCCAGCATAGTTGTATTAGACAAGGTTCCATTGCGAAATCGAATCAGAAATCTGAAGTTTGGGTTAGATGAGCCAGTGGTGCTGGTATCTGTCGCGGGACCGGCAGCACAGCTCCATAGTGAAGACGGTGCGACACAGCCATCGACGACCTTGACGGCTTTGGCAGACTGGAGCAATGTTAGCATCGCGGCCAGCCATGAGAAGAGTTAGAGCAAACTTACCACCACCGTCGTGACTCCGGTGGGTATCGGTGGGAATGCGGTCAGATTCAGCCACTGTGCTTCGACAGGGGTTTGCGGACGATGTGCGTTCAAAAACACAGCCAACAGTATCACTGCTACAATCAATAGAAGTAGCCCAAGCCCCGAAACGAGCCAGATTGTCCATCGATGCCACGGGCGAGCGACGAGTCCTTGCTCCGTGCCATCGTCCTTTTCGTCGAGCGCCCTTGTGATATTGTCGTCGGCATCAAAGGAATGAACTTCGCCAGATTGGTGTCCTGTAGTGGGCTCTGCAGGAGCCATAGCCATGTCGCGACTCTGCGAAGCCGTATGAACGCCAGTGTCAACATCTTTCGAGTCCTTGATCATAGGCGGAGCGTATAACGGCGGTGCCCTGCGGACTGTCCCAGCCACTGGAGCTGGTGCTTGATGTGGCACATCCTCCTCTGCAGGGTCATCATCATCGCCAGGATACTCCAGCTTTGTTGGAGTCTCTGTGGTAAGATTGAAATCTTCAGGGTTGAGGTCATGGTTTGAGAAGCTGTCTTTTGGTGCCGATCTGTTGTTTGAAGTGGAGAAAGACCGTTCTGACGGCATTCCCAGAAGCAGCGCTCTGGCCATTGATGGAGTTGTTCGTCTCGGTTGTGAGCGTCCAGTATCAAGAGATCCGCCGTCAAGAGGATTCCAGCATTTCGGCGCACTCGCGCTATAACCTTTGTCCGGTTTCTCGTGCATTCGCAACGATGCAGGACTGGAGAACTGCTGCGCGGGATCGTAATACATTGCGGCTTCGCCGTGGCTGGGAGTGCGATAGATGTTGACTGCCGTGGTATTCCCCCGGTCCAGCGCCCCTGGAGCTGTGGCCGATCTTTTCGGCGTTCGTAACTTTGAAGACAACCAGTTTCGTGCAGGTGTTGTGATCAAAGGCGCTGATCGAAGCTGAGGATCGTAGCCTTCGCTGTGGCTAACCGTTGGAGTAGTAATGCTACCCATCCCACCAGCAGCGGCTAGTAAAGACCTCCCCTCATCACCCTGGCTGGACAGCAAGGGTGAGCGGGGAAAGATTGAGCTGGTTGTTGATAATGCTGAGAACGGAGACATGACGATATTCCACCATCCTCTACTATGACGAGGGGTCAGAACTGAGGATTCGGGGTGAGGTGACGGGGGTACGGCGTCTTCCTCGAATGTGGTGTTGATCGACAACACTCGATCGTTCCTCATTGTTGGGCGAGGCAGCGTATCTCCTGTGGCGTATGGAGGCAGAGCCGGCACTGGAGGTGCATTGTCGTGTCGATGTGATCGTGACCAATGTTGCGAAGTCCTTGAGTATACGCTTGAGCGAGGCCGGTAGTCGGTAGGCTGTCGGAAGTCGATCGGGGAAGCATTGAAGGCTTGCTCGAATTGCTCGTCGGCAGGAGTGATAACGATGGTTGGAGTGCGTGCATCCGTAGCATAGTTGGTTTGTACGCTAGTAGAAGAGTGAGGGTGGGAAGCAGCAGACCTGAAAGTGTCCCTGCGCTGGTCAAACGTTGCCGATGGGATCGCAATGCCAATTGGGATCCTGCGGTCCGATGGCGACACCACTGACCGTAGTTTCAGTGGAGGTGGTCTGTTCTTCAATGGCCACTCAATATCGCTGGGGTAGTTTGCCGTGGTTGTCGTCCATTTTCGATCCTGTTGCGGTGCTGGGCCAGGCGAGCTGCCAGGTAAGGGTAGCCCTCGAGTGCAAGGAACTGCGATTGTCGGGGAGATCGTGGGATAGATCTGGCGCGGCGACCGGCCACGATGTTGATGGGATGAAGTGTCGATTCTGCTTGGTTTTGGCCGGGGACCAGTGCCAGCCAACGGCACCCATGGCTGGCCCCGCTGCTCATCTAGTCTAGACATGAACGAGCGCCAAGAAAAGGATCGAAACAACAGATTGCGCCGGTAGATGCTCGCAAAAGGAATGTAGAGTACACACAAATGAGAGACTCACAATGTAAAGACCGAAGACACACAAACAAGGGAGGGAAATGCAGAAAAGGGTTCGACTGATAAAGAGAGAGGCCGACAAACATATTTGATTCACCCAGTCTGGCACGGATTCACGCTGCTGTTTCCGGTCCACAGCATGCCTTCAATCTATACCAGTCGCTGCGATGCGTGGAGTATGTCCATATCCGTGCGCATCCAAGCGTCGCTTTGGCTGCGGATGAAGACGCCCGGGATGGAGCCGAGAGGCGCTGAGTTTCGTCTGAAGAAAGACGACGTTTGGAGTGTGGTTATTTTTGACTTTGTCCCCAAAGCCTCGAACCAATCGGTGCCTCCCCAGCCGAGACACCACGCGATCCTGTAAGCGCCTGTTAAGCAGGTGCCACGCCTGCTGAGAATGACAGTGCGCGCAGGTTTACGTTACGACGAGATACGTGAGTCGTGAAGAGTAAAATGTACGCTGTAATGCCGCTGACAAACTTGTAGCGGCATGGCAGAGGTGATCCCTTCAAAGCTCTCTCGACTGCGCCCGTTTGCTGAACATGCCTGATGCAGGGACAACGAATGCATCCTCACAGGCTACAGGTATGGCTGCAGCCATGACAGCGAAAACATTGCTGATGAGCTAGGCCAACGTCGAATTCGTTCCTGTTGTCGGTGTAGAGCATGCTGCAATGGCATGACGAGACTGGTGAGTCGAGAGGCCGTGTGTTTGCCGTTCGCATCTCTGACTCCCAGAACAGTCAACATCCACACGCACACTTTCGGCTGTGCTCTCTTTGCGGTGTTCCCATTGCATTTCTACACCAGGCTATACAGCAAGGTCGATGGTGCCCAGCCGATCGACAAGACCATGTTCTTTGTCTACTTCTTTGGAGTTGCCGTGTGCTTTGCCTGTTCCTCGAGGTGCGTGCCATAGACCCAAGATTGGAGATGTCAATGCTAACATCCTTCGACCCAGCTTCCATGTAATCTCGAATCTCAATCCGAGAGTCTCCAAGATCGCCAACAGGCTTGATTACTGCGGTATCGTCATACTCATGTGGAGCGCAAGCATAGCCTCAATTCATTTCGCGTTCGTCTGTCATCCGACGCTACGCTCCATGCATTGGTTTTTGGTGAGTGGCGTACTCACTACTGCATTGACGGCCACTGACAAATGTCTCAGGTATCCGCAAGTGCGAGCGGTTGCATAGCTTTCACTCTGTACCCAGAGTTCATTGGGTCAAGGTTCCGAGCGTACCGAACATTGATGTACAGTAGCCTCGGGTTGTTCGGACTGGTGTTTATGCTCCACGGCATTTACCTCGATGGGTTCGCGATTCAGCGCGAGCGGTTGGCACTCAGATGGATGATCCTCATGGCCGCTCTCAATTTCATTGGAGCAGCCTTCTACGCTACTACGGTGAGTTCTTTGCATGCTCTCCACAGAATGTGTCTGCTAATCGGCCTCAGTTTCCGGAGTGCCGATATCCGTATCGATCCGATTTCTTAGGAGCAAGTCACCAGTTGCTTCACACTTTCGTGGTGCTGGCGGGAATCGCACACTACAAGGGCTTGACTGATGCATTCCTTGCGATACGAACGAAACCTTTGGTGTGTTGAAGGGCAGGATAGCACCGCTTTGTGCACAAGCCGGGGCCGCCATCGGGAACTTTATCGCGAGACCGCTTCGAAGGAGAGGGCACTCTACGTCAATTCCAATAGATCGATATGGTTCGTTGGTGCCATCTCTGTGGAAATTACATTTGTCTCGCAACGGACAGTAACTCTGCGCTGTTACAAATCCGATCCATGATTGATTCGCCAAGACAAGCAATTTAGAAAGGGGCTTCGTGATGTTCGGTAGGTTGGATTAGCCTTGTGGAAACTTGAGGGAGCCTTACGACCGTTGCCAACCTTAAAAAAGACTCGATTCTAAATAATATCTCCGAGGCAGATGATCGACGCCATCCATCTGAGATGCAAACGGCCGACCGAAAGTCTAAAACATGCGGCAGAAAGTGCCGAGTCCGATTTACGCAGAAGCATTGTCGTATGACAAGAGCGGACAAGTGGAGATGGTAAATGGAATTGCGTTGATTGACCCGTTATGTACGATCCTTCGAACGAAGGAACAACATCCTCCGTGGACCACCGCCGACTACAAGGCGACTGACTCAAGAATGGCAGCCAAACTCGTGAGTGTCAATTGCAGCCGCCAAGCCGTTGAATTCAAAGTAGGTCAACTCAAGGAGGTTTTGGTAGTTGAGTTCGAAGAGATGGAAGCCCTTGACGGGGATCGCGGAGGCATTGCCACCGTCGCCGTATTGGACCCAGCGCCAGAGGATCTTGTTGCATTCGACCGTGTAGACGCCGAGGGTGGTGAAGTCGGCTGGGGGGTTCGACTGGGACTCAGCGGCGAAGACGGCTTGACTTGTAGTGATGGGCACATTGAGCTGGCGTCGATGTTAATCAGAGGAGGTTGTAAATACAGTCACAAGGTCAAGTCACGTACTGGGGCGCCGACCTGCTCGCTGGCAGAGTCGGAGTACTCCGTGTAGTTGGGGACGGTGATGGCGTAGGCGGTCTGCGTGGCATTGCCCAACGATGTGCTGTTGTGCGCGATCACGGCTGCGTAGTAGCCGACGATCGTCTCGGCGGTGGACAGCGAAAGGCATCCACCATGGTTGTTGAAGGGCCAGGGCGGCCAGGAGAAAGTTGGGACAGCAAACGCTGGAACAGCCAGCAATGGGAGAAGGAGGGTAGAAGTGAGCTGCATGTTGGCAGGATGGTCTTGATTGATGAGAAATTGTAAGGAATGTAAGTGAAGAGGGACAACGGGCGAAGGGAGGGAACGAGACGAGACGAGACGAGCTCTACTTATACACCTTGCGGGCCTTGCGCGACTTCAATGGCTGGGTAGACCAGATTGTCCTGCGGCTGCCAAGGTTGCACCGAGATGCCGCATTGGACATGGTCATGCAGGGGAAATGTTGCTCTAGTAGCACACACGTGCGGTAAGCAGCGGCCGACCGGGGCTCATGAGCTAGGGCTGGCGGCCGTCGAAGCACAAAACCAGTCGATGGTGTTGTCATCCACAGGGTCCACAGCCAATATCGGCGGCGCGCCAGAGCTGGAAGTATCGAGAGTTCGACCAGCCCAATACATTCCCGCATATGATTGCCCAGGCACCTGGCTCAGCCGTTAGGGTTTTGACGATCTCTTGGTGAATCTCGAGGAAATCTCACTCCCGTCGCCGTTGTCCCCAGGTCTGGTCAGCACAAGCGACGATATTTCAGCACATCGCATCTGCCGTAAGCCGTCAAGACGATCGCGCGGACCATTCATGGACTTGCCACGCGACTCCTTAGGTATTAAGAGCCTTTGCTCCTCCGTCGACCGCACAACATGAACATTGCCGCATCGGGACTTCTTCCAATACTCTGAAAACTTGATGAGGACGGAAGGATTTGGGATGACGGTTTCGCGCATCGGGGATGTCACCTCACTATTCCTCCGTCTTAGCCGCCCCGCATCGGAGCCTGGTGATCGCTCTTCAATTTGTGAGCCGTTGCCCGTTGAAGATCCAATTTCCACAGTCCCGGCAATGGGTCCAGACCAGAATTTGGGTAAGGTATCGGAAGCACGGAATATCATTAATCAACCAAAAGACAGGCACAGACTGCTTTGGTGGAACGAAACAACCCCCCAGATCGGCGGGTGCCTAGACAGGTCACGTGCGGTGCCCGACATCGGTTCCATGTCACGTGAGCTGTCCCCTGCTGACAAACTTTCGTGGACATTCCTGTCTCATCCGTGCCGATAGGCATCATCACGAATACACTCCATCTGTTGCGCGCGTGCAAGATTCCGTCGACGGTTAGTCTTGATCTCAATAGCGGCTCTTGGCCTCTACGCTTGTTCCTTTGTCATCGAGAATCGGCCGGCGACCTTCGCGCATCACCTGGCTTTCTGCATACTGCTCCATCATATCACCGATTTGTATGTCTCGAGCACCTCATCCGGATCATGGCGCCGAATCAACGTCATCGGAACGCACGCCTCTGCTTTCAGAGGCCGCAGTGACACCCGAGCGTTCATCGAAAACTCCATTAGATGGCAAACCATCAAAGCCTCCACCCCAAGCGGATGGACATGTCGCCGCAAATCAATCCATTGGTCTCATCAGAGGCATTCTCTGCACCATCTCCTTGGGGTTCTTGGTATTCCTCCAAGCGACCAACATCAGCATGCTCACCACGACCAGCTCCAAAGTCGCCGGCGATCTGGATGCGTTTGAGAAAGCCACCTGGTTCACATCCGCTTATCTCATTGCCATGAGTGCTCTGTCTCCGCTGAACGGGAAACTCGCGTCACTCTTCGGTCCGCGAAACTGCATCTTTGCCTCTACGCTTATCCTTGCCGCTGGGTGTCTGGTGAGCAGTGCCGCCGAAGGCTTCGAGGTCTTCATTGTGGGGAGGTGCATTACTGGAGTCGGTGCTAGTGGCATCTTCACCATCAGCATCATCATCGTTCTTGAGCTGACGGGGTCGAAACGGAGAGGACTCGCCATTGGTCTTCTGAATTCCGGGTACACGATTGGAGTTGCTGTGGGCGCTGTAGCTGCAGGTGCACTACTTCGCCCGGTAGGATGGAGAGCGTTGTTCTGGATGCAGGCGCCCATCGCACTGACCGCCGGATCCGTCCTCTTCCTCGCCATACCCCACGACTTCACGGCTGGCAAGAAGGGTGCTTCTGATCAGAGCACCCTGCAACGTCTTGCTCGGATCGATTACCTCGGCGCTATCACGCTAACAGCAGCGATATCCCTCGTGCTGTACGCCCTCTCTTCGCCCCGCAAAGTTCCGCTCTTTCCGATTGGACTTTCGATACTCGTGCTCGTCACGTTCATCCTCAACGAGGTCTATCTGGCATATGACCCCATCATCCCAATTGCCTTGCTCCGATCTCGTGGCCTCCTCTTGACCTGCTTGGCGACTGTCGGATACATGATGGCGCGCTGGTGCGTTCTCTTCTACACGCCCACCTTCGCCCTCGCCGTACGTCAATGGACTCCTGCAACAGCCGGCGCGATTCTCATTCCCACCAATGCTGGCTTCGCCGTTGGCGGCCTTCTAGTCGGAGGCCTGCACATCAAACGCCCCGGATCGTTCTGGCTGCCAACTACCATTGTATACGCATTGTTTCCGTTGTCGCTCGTCAGCCTTGCCTTCTTGGTGACCGAACACAGCTCAGCCTGGTTATTCGTCATCGTTGTCTTTTTCTGTGGGGCTGTCACCGGAGCAGCAGTCAACTACAGTCTCGCTCACGTGCTGCACCTCACCCCTTCAAGCACGCATTACGTGGCGAGCTCGCTCGTCGCTACGTTCAGAGGATTTGCCGGATCTTTCGGATCCGCGATAGGCGGCGGGCTGTTTGTTCGAACACTCTACACCTCTCTTGAGGACGGGTTTGAGGAGCGCGGACTGCGGCACAGAGAGGATCTCGTGCGGAGGCTACTTGGCTCGCCGGACTTGGTTGAGAATCTGGGTGGGGTGGATCGAGAAGTTGCCATACATGGGTATGAGCAAGCGTTGAAGACGTTGTTCATTGCTGGCGCTATATTGGCCGGTGTTATGATTATCGCGCAAGCTGGGACAGGTTGGACTGCTCCGGAGGAGGAGCTGGACCCGACAGAAGAGGATGACCGGACGAATGAATGAAGAAGACCACATAGACATAGACTTGTAATGCATATCTCAAGCTGCTTGCCTGCCTGGACGCCTCGCTCAAACGCGTAGAAAACTGAAACGACAATCATGCCTTGACCTTTGCCCGTTTCTCGGTTGTGGCGGGTTCAATCTCATCCTCCATCACCCGCCCTTCATCGTCCGCAACATCACGACTCCTCTTCAGACCTTTCATCTTCCTCGTCTGCAGTTGGCCCAGATCTTGCTTCCCAAGATGGATTCTTCCGACCTTGTCACCGATGATGTCGGTTTCGACGTTCTTCTTCGGTTTGGCCTGCAAGATGATCAGCTTTGTATAGGTCAGGCATACGGACGGAGTAAGACATACCTCCAGAGACTTCGGTTTCCGCATGCTCGCCTTCCACATCTCCGGATCCGGCTCTCGTGTTCTCCCCACTCGAAAGTCGATCCGCGGTCCCATTTCCTCGACTTCCACTCTCGGCAAGTTCGTCCCGCTCTTCTTCGTCTTCAACAGGAAGCATCGCATATGCACACTTGGCTTCACCTCGCCTTCCTCTTCATCAACAGAAAAGTGAATCATGTACTGCAAACCCTCCACATCAATATTGTCCACATCCGGACCCTTGAAGAGATCGGTGAACATGCTCTTGATCATCGTGTAGGCGTTGGACGTGGGACTTTCAAAGGCCGAGCCGGAGAAGGAGAGCAAGGGCTTCAATCCCACGGCAGGCTTGGTTGCCGTCTTGAATTGTTGAATGGTCCTCATGCTGTCCGCATCAATCATCATTTCCACCATATCCAACACCTTGTAGTCGAATAGCCGGACGAACGTCAGACAATTCGGCCGCTTCTTGCTGTGGCTCCCAAACACAATCATGCTAGCATCATTCTTGTCGGAGAGAAACTCAAAGGACGAGGCATCTTCAAACGGGTGGATATTGTTCTTCTTGCTGAATTTGACGGCGAGCGGTCGCTTGAGGGCGTTCAAGTCTTTGAGCACGAGATTCACAACTTCGGAGCTGGTGGTGTAGCGGAGGAAGAGGGTGGTTCGCGGGTTCTCCACGCTTTGCGGCGCCTTGTTGTCGAGGTAGCGCTTGGTCCGCGCATTCTTCGGTTTGACTTCTCGCAACGCGAGGGGTTTGGGGTCCATGGTGGACGACTGGTGTGGAGGTGGTGCGAATGGGAATGTTGATGTGCTGCCGCAACAAAATTTCAGACGAAGCTCGAAATCTTGGCGGAATCACTTCCGCGGGCGCAAATTGATTGAAGTCTAGCCAAATCCGGCCGCTATCGATACCTTACCCGATGTCGCATTTCGTGCAGCGCATTTCATCACCGCCGCGGCAGAAAGCTTGCGCCTTCGATTACAAAACATTTCAGACTCGGCCATCTTCCACTTCAACTCCCACGTCGCAAGTTAAAACCCTCTACGACTGCCGAACGAGAAGCAATCCATCAGATACCCCTCAGCCTCCGTCACCATGGCTGCGTGCAGCCTCATCCCCGTCACCAGCGAAGACGACTTCAACAGCCAAACCGCCGCTCTCCCGCCCACATGTCTGGCCGTCATCTACTTCCACGCCCCTTGGGCTGAGCCGTGCAAGCAAATGAACACCATCCTGACCACGCTTGCCTCCACCTACGAAATCACCAACCCGCCGCGGATAGCCTTCTTCAGCCTCGATGCGGAAGAGTTGAGCGAGGTCAGCGAGACCTACGACGTCACGCAAGTGCCGCTGGTGGTGCTTCAACGCGATGGGAAAGTGGTGGATGCGGTCACCGGCACAGATGCGGCGAAGGTGCGCGGCGCGGTGGAGAAGCATGCGGGATCGTCGACGGGTGGGAATAAGGCGTCTTTGCCTCCGGCGCAGAAAGTCACTCGACCGGCGGCAGAAGACACTGCAGCCGACACAAACGGCACGACTCATGGAGCGGCGGCGGAAGAGGAGGAGAATCTGGATGAACGCCTCGCGCAGCTCGTCAAAGCAGCAGATGTCATGCTGTTCATGAAGGGCACTCCTTCTGCTCCGCAGTGTGGTTTCAGTCGGCAGACGGTCAGCATCCTCCGCCAGCGCAAGATCAAGTACGGCTTCTTCAACATCCTCGCCGACGACGATGTCCGACAGGGATTGAAGAAGTTCTCCGACTGGCCTACCTTTCCTCAGATCTACGTGCAGGGTGAATTGATCGGGGGGTTGGACATTGTGAGTTATTCTTCACTTTGTGTGAATCGACAGCGAACTGACTCTTTGACCACAGCTGAAGGAAGAGCTCGACAACGATCCAGATTTCTTGAAGCCCTTTATTCAGCAACCGCAGGCTGTGTGAGAGCTTCAATCACGTCCAGAATCGAACTGCAATCGTTCTGCACGTCTCTCTCTTGCCTCTTTTGCGATCCCGAGAGTTGCGCGCCTGTTTGGCACTGACTGCCCAAGGTCACAGCGCCGCGGAAGTGGGAAGAATGAGTGTATACGCGCGCGAGATTCAATGTTCATATTGGTGTGTATTGCCGGATTGGTCATGTTGCCTAATGTACATCGCTCCTTCCCATCTTTCGTGCCTTCCGCGTGTTGAGTGGCACCGACCGTCATCAAACTTCAACCCTCTCACTGTCTTTGCTTCCACACCATTCCACTCCTCACTCATCGATCCACGCACTTTGTTTTCACATTCACATCAACTTCACCTCACTCATCCAGACACACGCCTTCACTCACCCATTCTTTCATCGCTTGCTTCCTCCCACACCTGCACGTCTCGAGCCGAAGCTCAGCAACAAGGGCCATACACGATGGACTCCTCCGCCTTCGCTGAGGATGACACTGGGCAGACCCCGAGCGAGGTGTATGAGCGTCTGCCAGAAGAAGCACAACAGGCGGTGAGTTACCACACGGCAGACTAAATTCTCGCATCCCACTGATCATGAGCAGCTTCACATCGGCGCCTTTCTCCTCCGAAGTCTGACCAAGATCTCGCTACTTGTCCTCACCTTCGCCGCCTGCGCTGCCGCCTTCGTTCTGCTGATCCAGTGGATCTGCCTTTTCTGGCTGCAGACCAAGCTGCTGCTGCTCCTATCCACCTTCCTTCGCCATTGCTATACAACGCATGATGATCGCCCTCCGACCGAACAAGCGCTGCATGCTCCAGATCAGGTGAGTGAGACCATCGTTACAACCCCCCCTACTGCCCTACCCTCGATGGAATCACGAGGAGGATTGGACTTGTCTGAGGAGGAACATCGGCGTACACATCCGAGTCACACCACAGCAAAGGTGTTAACAAATAGGATTGAGCAGCTACTGCGTCATCATCCGCAAACTCAGAGTGAGTCCGTGGGCGCGAAAGATGCTGACAGCCGCGGACGACGATCCAATGCCGAAGATGCTACGCCTCGTGCCAACTCTTCCAGCGCCACGCCGGACGCTCACACCGCCTCTTCAACCGATGTAGAAGAGAGCAGTCTCGTCACGTCGTCGGCCAATCTGCATTCCAGTCCGTTCGGATCTCAAGGCGTCCACAGCGAAGACTCTGCTCCAACATCCCCGCCGAACACCACTCGCACTCCAGCTACACACCAGGATTTCTTGCCTCCCACGAATACCAGCGCACTCACTTTCAGTTTCACGGCAGCACAGCTTGAGGTAGGCCAACACCGTGCTGCATTGTCACAGAGCCCGACGCTAACACGGCTATTAGGAGGCTGCAAGTTTTGCACATGAGGCAACTCGAGGCCAGAGCTCCCGCAAGAGTCAGGCTCGCAGGAACGGGCCATCTTCAATGCGCCAGCCCACCCAGACGCTGTCACGGCACACTCCGAACTCAACCATCCAGCAAACTGCCAGCGCTCCGGCACGTCCAAAGGCCCTTCCGCCAGGCTTCGTACCTCCCCATCTCCGCAAAAAAGGGGCGACCAAAGCAGAGCAAGACGTTGAAGCAGTTGAACAAGAGAAGCTCGGCATCACTCATGGATCTGCTCCTGGGCCAGCACCTCGTTTTAAGTGGACTCAAAGCCATCCCGACCACGCGGACGGAGCTTTCAGCTGCGAGGCCCTCCAAGTCAAGAACAGTCTCCAGGCCACGCCATCTACCCATACCCAACGGAGAGACAGCAAAGAACCATGCTCAAAGAGTCCTTGGGGCCAGAATTCTCCCTCCATTTCGCGCTCTTCAAAGTCTTCTTCAAACCTTTGCAAAGGAGAGACTCGAGTTGCCTATGCGGATCAGGAGCCCAGCCTCGCGGAAGTTGAAGTCATTGAAGATGACCACCATGGCCGCCCGCACCAAAACCAATCCTCTACTGCTTCCACCGGTTCATCCGACGGGGCTTCAAGAAACCGGGCGCTCATTGAGCAAATGAAGCGCTTTAACAGAGTGCGAAAGTTCCCAGTCACTGCGAAAATACGCCACGCGCAGGATGTTATTGCAGGCATCGAACGATCAACCGACTCAGCACCTACCGCCAGCCTGAGCTTGATGGTCAAAACGCCGTCAATCGCAGATTCGACTTCAAGCACGAGCCGTGCTCAAGGAGGCGAGCATTCCAGTGCATCGGGAAATCCGGATACAGCGTCCACTGCTCACGTTGATGCTACGCTCCACCATTCGAGACCAGCTTTGACCGCCAAGACGTCACAAAGCACCGCAGCAATGCTGTGTCAAGCGGTTGAAGCTCTCAAGAAGCAGGCCATGCAATTGCAGAAGAAGTAAGTTCACAAGTCACGCCATTGTAAGGATCATGAGACTGACGTCGATTTCAAGGCCGGATACCGTGATGAACGCGGCAGCCGCAGTGCCAAAGCCCGAACCTGAGCCTTCCACAGCTGGCTACTACCATTCCGATTTGGAGGGCTTAGATTTCACCACAGCCTTTCAACCTGAGCCTGTTCAGCTGCTACCTGCGATCGCGCGGCCAGCATCGGCACTGAACGCGAAAGCGCCTGCCTTCTTCGCTCCATCCACAACTCTGGCCTTGCATCATGGAAAAGAAAACAGTCCCGTGTCCCAGACAATCAACACGACACCTCTGGGCGACCTCGCAAAGTCAATTCATGCAGATCCAGCCATACTGAACACACCTCGCCCGCTCAGCTTTTTTCCTACAAACGGTTCCGGGGTCAACTTTCTCGGACACCAACGTGATCCGGCCAGCCAATTTCCTGGATTGCAATACTCTCCGTTCCAGCAGGAGTCTCATATCGGCCTTCCAAACATGTCCGGAACCAGTTCGGCCCAGCATTGGAGATTTTTCGGAGAGCCTGTATCCGCAGCATGCTCGCCTTTTGTACCAGCTTCCATGCTAGATGCCCCTAAGACTGCCACCCAACTCTTGACAGAGATCACAGCTAACAACACTCAAGTTCAAGGCGGTAATTGGACCGAAAATGTCATTCAGCCGCCGCCCGGTCTCGAAGGCGTTCGCCCAACAACGTCTCCGAGTGCGTTTGACCAACTCATCTGCAATCCTTTTCCAACCCTCCAAGCATCGTATCTGGCACCGAACTTGACCAAAGATTCATTTGCCCGATTCAACTTCGGGACTGGAAATGTCGGTCCCCTCCACGCAATTCACTCCCAGACAAGACTTCCGGATGAGGAGCAGAGCGTTAAAGCTCCACAGCCAATCTGCACCGACGCCATCACGACCGACGGCCATGACAAAAGCGCTGAGCTCAAATCGTCAGAGGTGCTATCCGAGCCAGCACTCGAAGATCCCCAGGCTGGAGACGAGCAAGTTCACGCTTCAGGACCCATCCAGCCCTCATCCAACGGCGAGGAAATCTCCAGGTCAACAGCCAAGAAGAGGAGACGAGCCGCCCGCATGGTGCTTCAACAAGCCTGGTGGGACCGCGAAAAAGTCAGGGCTCGTGTCGCTGAGAGGTGGAGCCGAGATGGAGTCCGCAGTCTGGAATACGCGACCGAGACTTACAACATGCAACGTGATGCTCTGGCGAAGTGTACGTCTGGGGGTGAATTGATGCATGAAGACGCTCTCGCTTTTCCACTGTTGTCCAAGACGGACATGAGCGTGCCGATGATTCATACGAGATCGGATGATGTGAAGAAAGTCGAGCTAGCTCGCGGTCATAACCCCGCGGATCCGGCAAAGAATACGGCAATGTCGATGGATGAAGGCTTGGACGAATTGCACGAGCAAGTGCTGGAGGCTCGGGACAGCTATGAGGAGGCTTGCAAATACCTCAAGAAGCCTCCCCCGGCAGGACGAGCAAACATCAAGGATTTGCGAGTGAAGGCAGAGGCCAGGATCTCCCTCGCTGCTGCACGCTATCGTAGGAAGAGGGAGGCGTTGGCGGCTGCATACCCGAATGGTTTGCCAGAGTGGCTGGAGGACGAGCTGTGTGACTGTGACGATGCGGTGCAGACAAAGTTTTGAGGAGGGAAGGAGCAATCGAAGTTGCTTACTTGTCTTGCTGGTGAGTGCAGTGTCGAAGAGGACGATCAAGGAGAAGCAGAACGGGTCCGTTTGATGCAATGGAGACACGCTGTGTAGTGAAATGCAGCAGCTAGGCCTACTCCTCCGCCCCATCCTCCTCCACCTTGTCCATGCCAAGCGCCGCCCTGTCGTCACCCTCGTCCTCCTCAAACGTATCCTTGGGCACCTGGTACAGACGGATGGTAGGCTTGTTGGGATCCTTGACCAGCACGTACTTGGCATCGCCCGCATTCTCCTTCATGACAATGTCGACAAACGTGCGCACAATGGCCCAGCCGTTGTTGAGGTTGAGATTCATCTGCGCGGCGAATTCGCGCGGCTTGTAGCCGAGCACGCCGAGGACGACGTGGTCGAGGTTGTTCTTCGGGCCGGCACGAGAGATGAAACTGAATGCGGTGTTAGCTTATGGTATCAAATGTGAAGAGCTGCTTGTCTTACCCCAACTTCATCAAATCGGCCTTGGCGAGAATGGCTTGCACGGTCCAGCGGGCGAGTTTGCAGGAATTGTTCTTCATTTCCGTCGCGACCACCGCACCACGCTGGCTGGCCAGTTTGCTTCGCCAGTCCAGAGCGCCGCCCGCTCCTTGTGCCTTGCTGTCAAATTCATTGAGAGCCTTGATGACGAGGAACTGATCTTCGCCGCTGATGTTGTTTTTGACCACGGCGTCCAACTCTGTTCGGACAACAAGATGCAGCGGTTCGGGATCGGCTTCGACGGAGAGGTCGAAGCGGCGGTATTTGTAGGCTTTGGAAGCGGGCGGATCGGCCTCCTCGGCGGCGTTGTAGAAGGGGTGTTCGTTGCTCATGTCATGCCGGCTCGTCTCGCTTTCAAGGACTGCTTGTAGAGGGAAGAGGTTGTTGATGACTGTTGCTTCTTCACGCAGTGCACCGGGGCTGTTGATGGTGTCCTTGTTGCCTTCGCTGACCTCCAGAGGAGCATCGGCAGCGTTCTCGTTGACCGTAACGGCATCGACAGATGAGCCTTCGCGCTTGTCGAGGAAGATCTTGCCGCCTTGCTTTTGAATGATAATGTCCCAGCTGTAGACACTTCGTGGCGCGCACATGAGCATGGAGAGAATGTTGTCGGTGGCGAAGATGGTGGCCTCGTCTCGCTCGGCAAGGTCTTGGATTACGGGGTCGGAGGAGGTGCTGACATCGTAGGCCGCGCGCTGGAGCACGTGGAGCTTGCGTATGGACGTCGCCGTACCGGGCTGCTTGTCGTAGGAGCGGTCGTAGTAATACAGGAAGCCATAGTCATCCAGATCTTCGCCCGCGCCAGTGTCGAGGTTGAGCTTGGACAAGCGATTAAAGTCAATCTCCTCGAGCATTCGCCAGGTATCCTTGGGTTGAACAGAGGCCTCTCGGTTGCGCTGAGGCTTGTCGTAGTCCTTCCAGCCGAATCTCCTACCGCCACGTCCTCCACGACCACCACGAGAATCGTAACCTTGCTGACCACCTCTTTGCCCGACTCTCTGGTAAGTGCCTCGGCCACCGCGCTGCATCGGCGCTCCTCGCTGCCCACCACGACCGCGAAAGATGGCGGAGCCACGGGAGCTGAAACCTCGGCCACCTCTTGTGTTCGTCTGGCTTCGGTCGACGAGGGAGAAGGTGCTTTCTTCATTCTGCCCCTCGATGTTGAAGACAGTCTGCAATCCGCCGGGTCCACCGCCACCGTAGATCTGGTCTCTGTACCGCTGTTGGTATTGTTGACGGCCGCCACGTTCACGCTCTTTGCCTTCCGCGGTCCAGTCCGCCATGCGGCCCAGCTTGTCGCCTTTGGAGAAGGGCGCGTAAGGGACGCCGTTGAGGGTCGTCGCGGTGGTGGTTGGCGGACCCCATGTGTCCTTGGGGAGGGTATCGATGATGTCGAGGAGGGAGGGCGCCATGTTGATGGTCTTTGGGGGGGTGGAGTGAAGGAGTCGCTGTGTTTGTGCAGAGCACATAATTTTCGAGATTTCCGCGCCAAGATTTCACATTTTGGTGGGAACGCGAAGTTGTGGGGAAGTGGGGCGGCCGGAAGCAGCAAGTGAACATCACCACGCCATGCGGTCTTGCATGCGACATCGTCTGAACGGAAATATCGTTCTCCAGCACAGCCGCAGTAATGAACATGACGTGGCAACAACTCACATCTCTCAATGATCCGCAAGATCCAACTGCTGGCCCACGCCGGCGCTCCATCTGCTCGCGGCGAGGATGAAAGATATCGAGCCCAGCTTCATGGGTATCTGGAACTCCAAGCGGCGCCTCGTCAATCATCGCGGGAGGTGGTGGAAGTGAGTTCTGATAGAACTCGGGGCTCTCAGATAGATGCGCACCTCGCTTATGCGCCGACCGGCGACACCACCTTCGTCGATGATACCCAGCTGGCATATCAAGAATTAGATAGCCAGCTGGTCACATCCTCGTTACTTGACCTAATCGGCAGCCCACCTGGCAAGAGGCCGATTACAGATCATGGCCCGTGTTCGTCACCTAAGTCAACGGAGCTATCCCGTTCGAGCAAGAAGCGAAAGCTTGACCTGGCCGAGCTGCATCTTGATCCCTTGAAGCGACCAACAGCGCTCTACGTTCCACTGCTCGAAGATGGACAACTAGGATTGGCTCATATCGGCGACCAGGCAATGCGAAGTACGGAAAGCCGAGTGCCTGCCGGTCATGCGGCTCTTTCTCAAGACCTTGATGCGGATGAGACCACTTCGGAACTGCCGACAACGTATTCTCTCAGCGACATGACGTCCCAGAGCTCGCGAGCTAAGCGTAAAGAAGCCGATAATCAAGCTGAATATCGCCCGAACCAGGACGGGGAACGAGATGAAGTACCTCCTGAGATGGGAAGTTCACATGAGCAGCGGGCACCCGATGATGAAGATATCGCTCGGAGTACAACGATCGACCAGATCGACAAGCAGCGTGAGCCATCACCACCCCAACAAGTCGGCTTGAAATACAGCAGACATGATCTTCACGATACGCTGGCATCGCTGTCGACGAGTGTCATGCCTCCGGAACCAGGAACTGGTCGAGAACGCTTCACCTCTCACGTTACTGAAGCCCTCCAATCTCTCGCGGACAGCCCGACGATTGGCCACAAGTATGCACCTGTCTCCGTGACTCGAGCGATCCGTCCGCTCGAACGCGGCTACTGGCTCGTCGATTGCTCTTCTTGGCAACTATCCGCCCAGATTGACTTTTGGCAATTCCTCGAACGGACTATCCATCGAGGCAGTCTTGGCTGGGGTGTTTGGTGCACTCGTGAAGATGAAGGACTGGCCAACGCCGAGAAGGGCGGATCCATCGGAATCATCAAGGTCTTCTGCTGGGGCGAGATCGTAAAGCACGTCTTCCTTTTGCTATACGTCGCAAGCAACAGTCAGGTTAAGAAGCTTGGCTTGAGCTGGATTGATGCTGAAGGGACTACCGTCGTGCAGATGCCGCGGAGATAACCGTATTCTCATCACCGTATTCTCACCACAATTACACTTCGCCCTCTGCATCTTGTTCCTACAATTTGCACCCACGTGCTCTGTCTGTGTCCTTCTGAACAGGATCTTTCGCGCCACCGCGGCCAAAACCAAGACTGACGCTGTGCCGTCCGGCGGATCCGAGAGGAGATGTACGACATGTGGTTAGCTCCCGCGCGGCCCGACCAGCGATCGGCCTGGACTTGGTAGCCTCGCCTCGTAGCGGACCTTGTTCAATCCATGATCCCTGTCGTGGCTTGATCTGTCACATGGACGGAGGTTGTAATGCTCTCACTGCGTATTAATCTCTCCTGCACCCCAAGACGTGTCCGGAGTACGTGATTCCCCCGCGAACAAACTCGCGAGTGTCCTGGGAGTGGCTTGGGCTTGAAGCGAACAATCAATGACTATCATCCGCTGCACCGATGTCGTCTCTTCAATCTTGTCTCTTCACGCTTTCAATGTCGATAACGAAGAGCCTACCCTACTCGTGCACGCTCGTCCCGCCGCCTGCCTGGCTTGCCTTGCCTCCCGCTCCACCAGCCTTGCCGGCAATACTCCAGACTCCACTTTCAGGGAACTGCCGCCAATCATCGCAACTTGATCCACGCTGATGATAGATGCCGGAGTTAAGTGTACGAGGAATGGTTGGCTTCCGCGCGGCCCGGGCGGTAATGGGTCTGCCCGGCAAACCTTACCAGATACATGACGGTCCTAATCCATCGAATTGTGCGAAGACACCAATGGCCAAGAGGACGAGTCGGAAATGGGAGGATGTCTCAGCGCGTCACTTGCTGATGAAGTGCCACGCGCGTCATATGTGGAAATGTGTCGGGGTTATCGTATGGTTGTAAACCCTAACGCCGTAAGGTTGCTCGTGCTGGGTAGCTATCAACGACAAGCGAAAGATGTACATATTGTCTTCGAGCTCAAGAGCATGAGAGTGGATTGCCTCTTGATATTTCTCATCCGGACCATTAGATCTTTCGTTTGTGTCACTAACTCGCCATGGCCAATGCGAACTACATCTCCAAGGTTGCCATCGTCGGTGTACGTGTCTGTTCCGCTTGATCAGTCGATGTAGCTAACGCAACTATCCCTCATAGGCCGGCGGTAATAGCGGAAAGTTCATGACCGAAGCACTGCTCAAGACCGGCAGACACACCGTCACCGCAATCACCCGTGTCGACAGCAAGAGCCAGCTGCCACAGGGCGTCCAGGTCAAAAAGGTCGACTACAGCAAGACGGAGACACTTGTGGAAGCTCTCAAAGGCCAAGACGCGTTGGTCATCACCATGAATCGCGTCGCTGGGGATGCGCAGACCAGTCTCATTAACGCAGCGGGCGAGGCTGGCGTCCCCTGGATCTTGCCGAACGAATGGTCCCCTGATACCGCAAGTGAGGCGCTCGTTCGGGATGTGGCCGGCTTCCAAGCAAAAGGTGCCACCCGTAAGTACATTGCCGACTTGGGGAAGAGTTCCTACATTGCCGTAACCACGGGCTTCTGGTATGAGTGGTGAGTTTGTTTGTTTTCTCGAGGTACCAGCGGTCGCCCGTTGAAACAAGCCCCCCTTCAGGAGCCTGGCGATCCCACTAGCTTTTGGGTTCGACTTCAAGAATAAGGCAGTCACACTCTTCGACGATGGCGACGTCAAGATTTCGATATCGACATGGCCACAGGTGACATTTCTCCGAGACTTCTTCACCCGTGATATCAAGGTTGACTCCTGCGTTAGGTCGGTCGTGCTGTAGCTACACTTCTTAGCCTGCCCGTCAAGAGTGACAACAGCACGAGTACCTGCTTGGAAGACTTCCGCAACAAGCATGTCTACGTCAACTCCTTCACTGTGAGTCAGAACGACATGCTGGAGTCGGCTATGCGGGTCACCGGGACCCAGAAGAAGGACTGGACCATTACCAAGGAGAAGTCCACGGAGAGATACCAGGCTGGGGCTGAGCAGATGAAGACAGGAGACCACATAGGTTTCGTCAAGATGATGTACACTCGTGTGTTCTACCCCGACGGGGTGGGCGATTTCGAGCGCAACAGAGGCACGATCAATAGTGCTCTTGACTTGCCGACAGAGGACATTGACAAGGCCACCGAAGCCGCGATTGAAAGGTCGAAGAATCCATGGGGTGCGTGAGAGCACGGTTGCGCTCAATTCCTTGCGTAGACAGACTTGACATTTATTTCTTCCTCGCCGGCCATGGTACTATACCTGCGTTCCTGGATCAGCATCTTGTATTCGTGAAGCGTGCCTTGGCATTTCTCTGCTCTCTCCATGTGCCTTTGAATGTGTTCCAGTCTATGCTCCCATCCTCCGCGACCGATGAACTTTCTGCAGGAGAGACGCGGCCTTCGAGGAGGTGAAGCACGCTCCAGAGGTATGGTACAGGAGAGCGGACGGGATCCTCTTTTCTCTTCGGCTTATGACCCTATGTACCTTCCAAGTTTGGAAAATTCACCTCAGTCTCAAGAAAATGAGGAAGGAGCGACCGGTCGTTACTTCTGTTTGAGGAAGGCACCACACGCCGCGAGGCGCTGTAGTCCAACGACATCTGGGAAGGGCAGTGTGCGAAGTAGGCACCATAATTTGCCATCATGCACGATGCAGATCTATGGCGCTACCTACTTCTAACATACTTCCTTCGCTTCACATCCGGAAGAGCTGCAAAGTGTGCTGAGCTTCGAGGCACGTCTTTCCTCGAATCACGCATTCAACATAAATGTCGTGATTGTCCTCCCTGCAGGAACAGCAGTCTGTGTCAAAATGTCAGAAGGCTCTGGAAACACTCGGTGCAAAGGTCAAAGTTTGGAGATAGAGAATCGCCGTCAGCTTGATCTTGGCTTGGTAAGTGGTCTGCAAGAAGCTCGCAAGCTCCGAAAGAATCGCAGCGTCGTCGAGGAAGGTGTCGTTGAAGCCGGGTGTGTCAACGAGACGTCGGCTGGCCAGGAGCTGGAGAAGGAGCTCATCAAGCAGCGAGAGCTGTTCGCGAAACGTCTGAAAGAAGCGCAAGAGGAGATGGATGGTGCGATAGTGGAGAACGATCGACGGGCGAGCAAAGAAGCTACCGCGCAGCAATGGCGTTTTGAGCAGAAGCTGGGGGAAATCGTGCAGGGAAGCGAGGATCTCAAGGTGTTCCATGCAGAAGCTGCTGGAACAAACGGACCTGGAGCAACAGCATGCGCTACACAACCTGGAACTCGCAAAGCAGCAGAGCCAAGACGAAGCCAAGAAGGCATCGGAGCAGATTGAGGAGCTGAAACGCCAAATGGCCACTCGGCCCGAACAATATGAAGAAGAGCGTCGACGCAGCCAGCAAGAAATCGATGAATTGAACATGCGAGTTGCCATGGAGAATGCGCAGTCCAGGCGTGCATATCAAGGATGGATGGCGACTGAGAGAGCCAAATCGCGGACAAGTCCGACGGCACCATCGCCAGCTCCGAGATCAAAACACCGGGTGAGGGAGGGGATTGTCGAAGGGGCGGAGGGAGCAATTGGGCAGGCGATCGGGACTGCTATGGTGGCCGGCGTGACCCAGATGATCAATAACGGAAACTGTAGCATGATGTGATGGCCTTGCAGAGATCGGGGCCACAGTTCAATACATGCCTAGAGCACATTCGACCAGTCGCATGACTGGATAAAGTCTTTGAGCTTGGTGCCTTGAATTCCGGCAGTGAGCGGCGCATCTTCATCTGTAAGCAATCCGGTATAGAATGGAACAGTATAGAGGAATGAGGTCTGACGGCTTGGTGTGCTATGTATAACTAGAGCAACACGAAGAATCAAACCAAATGCGGTGAAGTGGGAGTACAGTTCGGCAAACCGCGCCCTAAATTCCCGGGCCAAAACACGCTACATTCCTCATCGCCCTCTCCCCTCCTTTCCCGAGGTCATGCTACTAATGAGTGAGTGTAGTAGGTCTTTTACGAACCACATAGCTTGCTAGCTCACGATTTCCCCACGATATAGCGATAGCAGGGTGTGGTGTGCGCAAGCTCGGAGACTTCGGATTCGGATTCGGCAGCAGGAGCGTCTGGCGAGACCGAGCGAAGCATCTCCAGCCTCCTCGGACTCGGATTCGCATTTCACCGCGATCAGGCTGCAATGCGCAGCATCCATGGATGGCAATGTTTTCTTAGACTCCATGTGCACCGCCTTAGCTGGTGGGATCGTCCTCGGGGCTGAACAAATGATGTCTTGAAGCAGATACGCTTCTCTTGTGGAAATGCTATAAAGAGGCATTGATCCATGCTTCCAATCCAGGTCTGTCTGTCCATTCTTCCATCACAAGCTTACAGCATCCCTACACCTGCTTCCTCCGCAGATTCGTATCCTCCACGTTCACATACACCAACATCCACCATGCCCTCTGCGGACTGGGACCTGGCTCTCACCGAGCTCATCTTCTACAGCCCCACCGTTGTCCCCCTCGCCTACTGCCTCTGGCGGCACCGCAGCGTCGGAATCACAGGCTGGATCTACCTCCTCATCTTCGTCTCGCTTCAGTTGATCTCAACGGGCATGATCGTCCACGCAGGTCCAAACGGCACCCCACCCACGACAGCCTTGATCGTGTCGAGCGTAGCGCTCTCCCCGCTCTTACTCGGCATCGCGGGCATTGTGCATGAATGGACAAAGATCGCCGGCCGGGTCAAGAACGAGAGAGAGCGCAAGTGGGCCCTCATCATCCTCCTGCTGTACCACGTGCTCGTCGGTGGCGCGATCGCCATCTACGCCGTTGGTGCTTCGAATACTTTGACACAGTCCAACTTCTCCAACTCCAGCGGCGTGGCGCTATGGCGAGCTGGCATCCTCATCCTCCTAGCATCATGGGTGTTGCTCTGCGTGGTCTTTGCTGCACTCGCATGGTACGTGAGAGGAGACTCGTGTCGCGCCTTCACCTGGCCCATTGCCTTCTCCCTGACCTTGCTCGGAAGCCGAATGGTCTACCAGTGCGTCGCGACATTCGACTACATGATTCCTGCTCTCAATCCGTTGCGAGGCAGCCTGGCACTCCGTGTCATTTTCGACTTCTTGGTGGGAGCTTTGATTGTTGCGGCCATGGTGACGGGCGGTATCCTCTCGCTGGAACGAATTGGAAGGAAAGGGGGCCATGGTGTAGAACTTGGGGCTAGTCAAAGGGCAAGTGATGTCTGAGAGTCGTACAGATAGGTACCTAGGTCTCTTAGGATCCGTCCAAGACTCCCCCAGTCGAGCATGGCCAATGATACAATCGAGACTCATCCCGCCTTCCTCGGCCGCAGCGGCCAAACTCCCACTTCGATGTCGATCCGGGTGATGACTGAAAGGCGTCGTGAGAGGGAGCGAGCTGACGCCACCCTGTTGCCAGCCCTGCAGAGTAGCGAATCTGATTAGCGCATATACCTTGCCATGCGTCGAAGAAGCCCACTCACCGTTGTTTGTCACGGTGCATCAGCAACATGAGAGGAAACGCAAGAACGCGATAGACAAGGCCGATGGCGAAGAGCATGCTGCGAGAGAAAAGATCAGCTCAGCCTCACAAGTTCAATGATAACACGGAAGAACTCACCCAACATCCAGAGAGTACTGTCCAAGCGTGAACCCCGTCGCCGCCTCAGCAAGATGCAGCTGGTACAAATACGCCATCGGCATCAAGTTCTCCGTAAAGTAGGCCTCCGTAAACCACACGCCAGGACTCATCCTCCAAAACCAGCCCATATGCCACTTCATCACGGTCTTCAATGGCGGAGCAACGCCACCCAGAACTCCAATGATGAGTGATGCAAGCACGGCAATTAGCGGCCCGTTCTCGCGCTTCACGAGCATGCTGACGACCGATGCGAGCCCGTACACGCACCAAAAGTAGAACAAGTTTGCCACAAACATGCGCATGAAGGGCATGAGCGGTGCGGCGAGGAGGTAGAGGAAGATGGTGAAGTGGAGGGCGCTGAGTGTGATGCGAGGAAAGGTGCTCAGCAGTTTGCCCGTGTAGTATGCAGACGGTGAGTGGCCGGCGGCACTTTCACGCCAGTACATCAGCTTCTCTTCACCGAACACCCAGAAGCCTGGAGCGGAGGCAGCAAGTCCGATGGCCATGCCGCCGAGGAGACCGAGCTGTGGCGTACTGTCGTAATCGACTGCTGAGCTCAGCTGGGCGAAGCTGCCCTGATAGATGCCTTGAAAGAGGTGTCCACCGGCAGTGTAGGCGGAGAGGCCCATGAGGATTCCCGCAAGGCCGGCCACGCCGATCTCGAAGCAGAGGGAGGTGGAATTGCGGACTTGCTGGACCGTGGCGCGGCAGAGGCAGTAGTAGACTTGGACTGGCCAGGAGGCTCCGCGGGCTTTGATCGTTCTGGTGAGGGATGCTTCTTGGTCGGCAGACAAGGCAAGAGGCAGTGTGAGGTTATGAGGCCTCATCGCACTAACAGCATCTGCTCTTCGATGCATATCTGCACCCACGCTTCTCCTCATGGCGCCGACATAACGCTGCGCCCCGGGACCAGTGGTGATGTCCATGACAATATCAGCAGGATTTCCTTCCGATGCGAATGCAAAACCCAAAGCCACGAAGTACTCGTGTACATTCTCGGTTGGACCAGAGTACACTGAGTGGCCTTCAGCAAGGACCAGGAGGTGATCGAAGGCATTGAAGATCGTTTCTCTCGGCTGGTGAACAATGGCAACAATCGTGACGCCCAGTCTAGAGATTGCTCGGAGGAGGCGCATTACGCCCAATGCGCTTGAGGCGTCTAGCCCGCTCGTGGGCTCGTCGAGAAAGATTGCCATTGGAGCGGCGACAAGCTCCATTCCGATGTTGACTCGTTTGCGCTGGCCACCGCTGATGACTGGTTTCCTCTCATCACCCACTCGCTTGTGCTGAACATGTGTAAGCTGGAGACAGGCGATCAAGCTGTCCACGTGCTCCTGGATGGCTGTATCAGTCCAGCGACTCGGCAATCTGCAGCGAGCGGAGTGCAAGATGTTTTCACGAACGGTGAGTTCGGGGAAGACAATTTCGTCTTGCGGAACGTAGCCGATGAGTTTCCTGTATCGCGAAACGCACTTTCGCGAACCGTTGATCTTGATAGTCCCGCTTGTCGCACGCTGCTTCCCCATGAGGGTGTTGACCAGAGTCGTCTTCCCGGCACCGCTGCCTCCAATGATTCCCCAGCAGCTTCCTTTCGGGATAGAGCCAGAGACGTGGTCCAGTATCGTTTGGCCTTTCTTCGTCTTGAAGGTCAAGTTTTCAAAATCGAAAGCAAGGCCAGTAGATGAGGTGTCGATTGCACGAGCCATTGACTGGAGGAATAGGCGTATCTCCGGAGAAGAGTCGGAATCTTCTTCAATCCCATCGTCAATGGCGTGGTTTACATGTCCGTCCATGTTGTCCACCCGAGACAAAGCCCGCCGACCTCCAGACCCGGTCTCGATGGAGGCTGCATCTGAATCAGAGGGGGTGCACGTCTCAGCTGCCGGTGGGGTTTGCTGTGCAAGCTTCCTCCCAAACAGCCTTGCATATGGAGAAAAGTCATCCATCGCTCCATCGAACTGATTGAACCAGCGGTATTTGCGGCGGTAGCGTTTGTATTGGTAGCGGCGGATGACGTATGAAGCACCAACAGCGGCGAGTAGCAAGACGTCAAGCGCACACACGATAGCAACGGGAATCACGAATATTTGCTTGTGGCTTTGCTCGGGGCAGACTGCTCCAGTGGAACAATTGAGCGGGGCGACAGAGCCAGTGGGACAGAATGTGCCTTTCGGGCAAGCGATCTGTTTTTTACCTCCCTCCGGGCAGTAATGGCCATTGTCGCAGATCTTGGGCTCGTAGAAGCCTTGCGGCTCCGCGCAGACCATCTCTGTCATTCGTTTGGCTTGACATTCCGGAGTCGGCGGGCAATACTGGGGAGGATGGTCGTCATCGGAGTTTAGGCCTGGCAGCAGATCATTCAGCGCACTCTTCATAGGAGATCGGCCATGAGATAGACAAACACAGCCATCCGGGATAGCAGGTATCGTTCATTGCCAAGGGCACAGGTAGCACGCCGGGCTGCTGGCATCCCGTCGAGTTCTGCGGAAGGTCAAGCACGTATTCGTCAAAGTCGCGGCCGGAGAAGTTGGTAAAATGAGTAAGTTGGTCGGGTGCAGTCATGATCATACGGGAGCGAGTGTATGAAAGATATGGAGTGAGATGGAGGTCTGTGAATGAGTGAAGACAACTCCGATTTCTCTTTTGATGCCATGCTCACGATACCGGTCGCGGGGGTGACTGCTTCAGCTGGTAGGGCAGGAGGAAGGAGTGGACGGTGAGGAAGTGGAGGAAGAGCAATTGGAACGTATGAACCTACCTCGCAGCTTCCACTACGTGCATACATATATTGGTGTCCGTGAGAGCGAAGGCCGAGCATGATGATCGAGGACACATGAAGGATGGATGAGGTGAAGGCAATTGAAGTGGGAAGAGTGAAGTCATCGCCGCTCAACCCAACCCTAACCCCCCGACACTTCTTCACCGATCATATTGCAGACTACGACCGAGGTGCACCCGCAGGTATCTCGAGTCTGAACGATGCATTATCTTCTTTCTGTCAGTGACAGCAGTCAACAGTAATCGTACATGGCGTTTGAGCCTCACAGATTGGCTGTTCCTAGAATGAAGACTCCATCCATCGACACCCCTACAGCGAACATGGGATAACAAGCATCCATGCACTGCCTTCAATTCAAAATACCCGTCTCGCTGGCAAAAAGGAACATTACCTCCATCGCAATGGCAACCAGCACTCACTCCCAAAGACTGCATCTAATCCTCGACTTCGACGGCACAATCACCACGTCTGACACAACCCCCATCATCGGCTCTCGCCTGCTCTCCGAAGCTCAAAATTGCGGCGCAACGACCAAGTCAATGAAGTACTACACAGACCGGTACATGCAGGACCATCAAACCTGGAAAGCTGCGCAAGCTCGAAAGCTAGAGGACTGCGGAAGTGTTGATGCGGTGGTGGACTTTGTTTCGGAAGTCGTGGGTGTGGAGAGGGCGAGTTTTGCGAGGGTTCGAGAGGGGATTCTGGGTGGTGGGATGCAGGAGTATGAAAGGGACGAGGCGAAGAGGAATGACTTCATGCTGAGATGCGGGAGGGAGGCCATTCGAGACGGTGAAGTGGGCATTCGGGATCTAGAGGCTTTACGACAACTCTTGCAAGTGGCGAGCGCGGGACGGAATGCGTGGGGAGTTGTAAGCGTGAGCTGGAGCAAGCGATTCATCCTTGGTGCTCTGATCGAGGCTGGACTCATACCAATGGATGGAAAAGAGGCAATGGCGGAGAGGATCAAGTGCAATGAGATCCTCGCTCCACCGCGAAAGTACGACGAAGATGGCAGGCCGGTGACAATCTCCAGTGCTCGGGATAAGCTGGACGCGATGGGAGAACTGCTGGCGGAGTGGAAGACCGGCCATCCCAATGCCGCAGACACTATCCTGGTATATGTTGGCGACAGCAGCACCGATATTGGCTGCTTGGCTCGTGCCGATGTAGGCTGCTACATCCACACTCCCGACTCGTCTCTCAACGCCTATATCGCCAGGCTGGTTGATATTGAGGCGAGAAAGGTGACGGTGAACGACTTGCCACGCACCAAGTCGAGCACGAACGAGCATTCTCAAGCACTTTGCGCGGTGGAGGGGTTCGAAGAGCTTGCGGCATGGGCCTCCAAGACGTTTCGCAGTCCAAACTAGACTGCAAGACATGTGAGCCAGAAAGAAGTTATGACAAAAGCGTTCAGCATCGAATCTAGAATACGCAACGGAATCGCGCTAATATGTACAACTGTTGCTCCCTCTCCACCCTTCACGACGATCTCTAATAAGTTCTCTTGAACGGCGGAATGGCATGGCACTCCTCCTCATCCAGCGTGGTCGCAACCACCGCACGATAGCCAATGTCCACCTTACCCTGCGGCTTCTTCTGCCACGTAAGACTGTGCTTCATCCATTCCTCGTCGTTGCGGTCGGGGTAGTCCTCGCGGGCATGTGCACCACGGGACTCCTTGCGGTTCGCGGCGGATTCGGCGGTCTGCACGGCGCAGGTGAGAAGATTGCGAAGCTCGAGGGTCTCGACAAGGTCGCTGTTCCAGATCATACTGCGGTCTTTGGTGCCGACCTGGCTGAATTGCTGGTCGACTTCGTGGATGCTGTGGAATTATGTTAGTTTGGTCTCTCAGAAGTACAATGGTGATGACTTACCCCTTGACACCGGCATCGAGAGACTCCTGTGTTCGGAAGACGGAGACGTCGGTTTGCATCACGCGTTGCATGGCAGAACGAATCTCAGCCGTGGTCTTTGGACCATCCGCAGTACGCAGCTGATCCACCACACTGATAGCCTCCGCACCAGAGTCTGCCGGAATCTCTTGATGCTTTTGACCTGGCGAGAACCTGTCGCGGATGGTATGGCTGACTGCACGACCAAACACAATAAGATCCAGGAGGGAGTTGGCGCCGAGACGATTCGCACCATGGACGGACACACATGCGGCTTCACCACAAGCGAACAGGCCTGGCACGACCTTGTCCTTGCCCGACTCATCGATGGTGAGGACCTCGCCGGTGTATTTGGTGGGAATACCACCCATGTTGTAATGCACGGTGGGCAGGACAGGAATGGGCTGCTTGCGAACATCAACGCCCGCGAAAATGGAGGCAGTCTCACTGATGCCCGGAAGGCGCTCGTGAAGGACCTCCGGTGGCAGATGCGAGAGCTGCAGGTAGAGGTGATCCTTGTCCGGACCGACACCACGGCCCTCGCGAATCTCTAGCGTCATGCTTCGGCTGACGACGTCACGGGAGGCGAGATCCTTGGCAGTCGGAGCGTATCGCTCCATGAACCGCTCACCCTCGCTGTTGAGGAGGTATCCACCTTCACCACGGGATCCCTCGGTAATGAGACAGCCGGCACCGTAGATTCCAGTCGGGTGGAACTGCACAAACTCCAAGTCCTGGTTCGGGAGGCCTGCACGGGCGACCATGGCCATTCCATCACCGGTACAAGTGTGGGCGGAAGTGCAAGAGAAGTAGGCACGGCCGTAGCCACCAGTGGCAAGGACGGTGTTGTGCGCGCGGAAGCGATGGAGCGTGCCGTCTTCTTGATTGTACGCAATGACACCCTTGCACTCGCCGTCTTCCATGATCAAGTCGATGGCGAAGAACTCGATGAAGTAGTTGGTGTTGTGTCGCAGCGATTGGCCGTAGAGGGTGTGGAGAAGCGCGTGTCCGGTGCGGTCGGCGGCGGCACAGCATCGATAAGCCTGTCCGCCCTTGCCGTAGTCCTGCGACTGTCCACCGAACGCGCGCTGGTAGATCTTGCCATCTTCGGTTCGCGAGAAGGGACAACCGTAGTTTTCGAGCTCGTAGACGGATTGCGGCGCCTCGCGGGTCATGTAGTGGATGGCATCCTGGTCACCCAGCCAATCCGAGCCCTTGACCGTGTCGTACATGTGCCATCGCCAGTCATCCTTGTGCATGTTTCCGAGCGCGGCATTGATGCCTCCCTGCGCGGCAACGGTGTGTGATCGCGTGGGAAAGAGCTTGGAGATACACGCGGTGTTGAAGCCAGCTTCTGCCAGCCCGAAAGCTGCTCGTAGACCTGAGCCTCCTGCTCCGACAACAAGGGCATCGTACTCGTCTGCCGCGGGTTAGTAGGGCGACCGGAATGGGAGGGGGCGGCAAGGGGATGCTTACGATCAATGACGGGATATTTGTTGCTGATAAACGGACTGGCCTCCTTCGCTCGCAACGGGGCGTTGGTGATTATCTTCTGCGCGGGAGTGGTGCGGGAGAAGCTGCGGAGCTGGGAGGAGGGGGCGAGTCTACCGGCAGACCGCCGCAGCAGCTTGGAGGACATCATCCTGAAGCTGAAGCGTGCCGGGCGGCAGGTATTGAGAGGGTGTGAGGTATTGGAGGGGGTGGAGGAGAGGTGGTGGCGGTTGTGGTGTGGTCGGAACAGCGATGTCTTTCCTCAGAATCGAGAGTCAATGATGGCAGCAACGAATTAGAGTTTACCCGCCGAGGCCCGGAGCAGATTTCGCTTAGCTAGCCAATCAGATTGACGTCAATGACATTGCTTTGTTCCCGGCAGCCTTGTATGGGAATAATCTGTGTTGATGACGAGGAATGAATCCGACATCTCATTCTTCCCAGCTAATACGGCAGCTCACAACAGTGCCACTGCCGACAGTGACTACACCACACGTTCTGCTCTCCAACATACCTCACCACCTTCTCCTTCCTCGCAGGCTCATACCTCCATGATTCGCCGATACTGAATGTCCCTTCTGCCACGTTCATGTCCACCACCGGCAAATCCAGGCTCGCCTGCGTGACGGGAATGTCCACAACCGCCAACCCAAAGACCTCATCATCTTCGCCCTCAAAGTGCGAATTGCTGCCCGATTCTTTCCGCGCTCGAAGCAACATGGCGGGCAGGGGCTTCTCATGATACTTCTGGTATTCTTGCCAGGACACGACGACAGAGCGCGGCTCATTCGCCTTTCGAATGAGGAGCGAGAGGAACCATACAGTCCAGCAGAGGAAGAAGATGCGCCACTTGTTTCTGCCGAGCCAGTTGACTGCGCCACGGTAGTGGAAGAGCAGCTGTTCGACTTCCGGGAGGGTCTGAAAGCGCGTGGCACTTTGCTGAAGTGTTGTCGTCATGCACGACCTGGCTACACTCATAAGATTGGTGACAATCGTCAGAGGCGCCAGCACGAGCAAAGAGAACATCTGCCAGAGGATCCAGACAAACATGCGCACGGTCCGCAGCATCTCGACAACCACGCTCTTGATTGCCTCCAGGGCAAGGTCGAGCGGGCTTGCATCTGCCGGCAGATGCATGTGGTCGAGGATGACGTCGAACCAGTCTTGCCAGTTTCTGACATCGGGAATGAACCAGCATATGATGAAGACAATCACCTGCGCCGTCCAGACAATCTGATCAAACACGCGCAGGATTGACCCCAGAATGAAGTCCGTCACCGTCCAACCTTCCGGTATTCGCATCTGATCGAGGATTTCGTGAAACCAGTCCCGCCAGTGAACGACGTTGTAGAGGAACCAGCATGTGAAGATCGGAAGGGCGATCTTCAGCAGGAGGAAGAGGAGCACCGCGCTGATGGCGGCGAGTGGACTGGACGCCGCATCTCCGCCGCTGAGATGGGCTGCTGTGGTGGTGATGGGGGTGGCGGCGGCGGCGCTGGCGGTCGAAGTCGCGAGAATGCGACTGAGGGCGGTGTTTCTTGCGAGTGCCCGGCTGTACTCCGCACTGCTCACGCGTTCCAGTAATGCAGAATGCGCGGCTTGTTGCATTGCTGGGCCAGGGGTGTAGCCAGCGGCGCGCAGCGAGCTGGAGATTGATCGTTGATATTTGATACCTTGGTAGGCTTTGGAGAGTAGCTGGTATGAGAGGCCGTCCATGGTGGTGATGGGGGTGATGCTGTTCAAGGTGGGTGCGTGGGTGGAGCAATCTGGAGTTCATGTTTCTTTCGGGTTCCCGGATCCGGCGAAGGAAATATATTCCGTGGGTTGACAATGAGCGGTCGGTCGCCATTGTTGCGACAGTGAAGTGAGCTTCGACAATCGCTTAATTCTGCTCGACAATGTCCAATGATAGATAAGTTTTAGCAATGGAGTTTGAGCTGAGGTGAAGTGAAATTCACCTAGAAAACTTGGGGTGGTAGTGATGGCGGTGATCTTACGTCAAAGGACACCACTCCGCCTCGTCAAAGAGCATCACTTGCCTGTAGGAATGTTGCTTGAATGGATCTGCTCATTGGACAACTGCACAATCAACACCTACCACCTCTCAGAGGGGCCATTTGAGGTGAAGTCCAGCCATCGCGTGGTTTGCAAACCCAAGAAACGCGGTCAGTTCACCGAGCGACAATGGCGTCCAAACTCACATGAATGCCGCCGCTCTCTTATTCAGTACAATGAGGCCAAGCGCAGGAAAGTCTACCCGGTAGACGCAAATGCCCCAGCTCCTGACCAGAAGGACCGCCGCATGCGGCTTGCAAAGGAATGTGCGCCGCGTTCCACGACGTCGGGGCGGGCTTTGTGCATCGCGACAAGCTGCCAATCCGCGAGCGGAACAAAGCGAGCGCTTGGGGAACAAAGATTACAGGGCGAGCGTTGGCGCCTGTGGCCGTCTGTAGTATTTTGTAGTGTTCGTCATCTTCCGAGTGGTCGCCCCTGAGTAGCTGCCTCCTGTCTTCTTGTGAAGTGCACAAATACGAGAGCGATATCCGGAGACTTGAAAAGAGGACAGAGGACTTACGAAAGATGTTCGCCCCTCCTCCTCTCCAGCTCTCTCGAGCTGAGATCCAGCATCGATTACAATTACTGCGGGAGGCGAATGGTGAAAGCGATGCGAAGCCGGCGCGACAGTCGAACAGCCCCAGCAACAAGGCGTCCATCTCCTCACCAATCAAGACGACACGCTTCTCCTCAAAGTCAAAGCATGCGACTGGCAGTCAAGCTCCTCCCAAGCAGGGCATTCAGCGTCTCGCCACCCTGCCAGTTGGATTCGGGGAAAATCCTCGACAGGCGCCAACACCGCCTAGACGAGCGGCAACACTTCCGAACGATGCGACGCCTCGATTGATACCTGGAGCGTTTCCAGGTGAAGTGGCGCCTCCCATCCCGCCAAAGTCTGCGAAGAGGCAGGACGCTACGCATCGTGAAGGGTCAGATGCCATCCTCAAGTCGCTTGACTTCGACACAGCCGGCTTGATGTTTGATGGCAAGATTGTGTCGACATCGCAAAGGAATCGTCGGCCGAAACGATCGTCATCCTCGGCTGGCAAAAAGAGCAGGTCGGCTGGTGGTGTGCGCAAAGTGTCGACTGGGAACAAGATACCGACAAGGGAGCCAGCAGGAGTCGACTTCCAGAGTAACCTGCCAGCGCCATGGCCCTTCACCGACAAGAAACTCCCAGACATACCCCCGCGCAGTCCAGAGGCATCACTGGAGACGCCCACCCCGATTCCACGAGGTGGCAGTAGGTCGAAAACATGGGGCAAGAAGCGAAGACCACTGGCGCAGGTTTCGTCGAACAGTGCAAAGTCGAACAGCCCATCTGCAGGAGGTCAAGACATGCTCAGCCGTTTGTCTGTCATACCAGAGGTCGCGAGTCTACGCGGGAAGTCGCCACGGAGCTCAGGGTCATGCTCACCACGGACTACAAGCATGCAATTGCACGATGGCTCGATTCTGACGGTGACTCCACCCGAGTTGACACCCTGGACTCGACGAGTATACATCCAAGGCCCCATAAAGCTGCCGAAGCCGCTCATCGTGCCGAGGAAGAACTCTCTCGCGAGTCTGGAGCCCTTTCAGGAAGCCGTGGACGACATTTACGAGGAGGCGCTGGATTTCCAGCGGAGAGCCAGCGAGATCCGAGTTCTGGACGACATTTGCGACTTCTTTGAAGAGTTCGAGATGGGGCCGGTGAGCTTTGCAGGAGACATTCTCGCTACGGCGGATGATTTTGCTGGTGCCTCCGACGAAAAGAGACCCTGGTTTGATGGCTTTGGCACGCCCTCCAAGGCCGAGGTGAGCCCGATCGAGAAGATGGTTGCAAAGGCCGTCGTGGAGGCCATGAATGGACCGATGCCGGTGCCACCGCTGGAGAATGAGGAGACGATACGAGCGAAGGGTAAAGCTCGGTTTGCGAAGCAGACAAACGAGTCGGAGGAAGAGAAACAGAGGAAAGACTCGGCGACCCTTGCGTCGGGCTTTCTGCCTTTGCTGCCGCTGCCGGGCGAGAGTATCATGCAGGCAGTGCTTGGAGTGGCGGAGGAGAAGTCGAAGATGAAGACATCTTTGGCGGATCAAGGGGAAGACGGGATGGAGGAATTGGGTCCAGCCTCTGACTGGACGTTGTCCGGCGTGATGGGTTCGCTTATTGGCTAGATTGAATAATGGGTACATGTAAGATTAAGCAGAGATGAAGATGTCCAGCGCGCAAGTGTAAACGAAGCAGTCTCATCGATCGACGGTTGCTAAAAACCAAAGCGGCAAAGCCAAACGACGCGCCATCGTCGATCAGTGACTTCAGCTCCTGACCTCGGGAAACTCTTCCCACACATTCTCTCGCCGAAGTCCCATCTGTAGTATGGGAAAAGCGAATAGTCCAAGATGGACGAGACACAGAAGGAAAGAAGATATCTAGTCCGACGGCCCAAGGCGCTGCAATACTTCCACAATGGTGAGCTCAAGAAGGCAGCGGAGAAGGAGCGAGTAGCTGGGCGATTCGAGTTGTTCTTCGATCTGTTATGTACGTGTTCTAGCAATAGTGACAAGAACAATACTGACTGCCTACAGATGTCGCTCTGGTAATTGCATCAGTCGCCCTCCAGACTCCAACTCCGCCCACTAACACCCACCGCAGATTGCCAACTTCGCCGAAGCCCTGACAGACGAACCCAGCGGCACGCGACTCGTCATTTTCATCCTCATCTTCACGCCCGCCTGGCACGCCTGGGCCGACGCAAAGGAGAATGCCAACAACTACTTCAACGACGACGTGCTGCAACGCGCCGCCATCCTGTGGGTCATGGCCCTGCTAGTGCTGTACGGCAACAATGCAAACTACGTCGGCGAGAGCATCAAATCGCAGCGCATCACCGTCGCCTCGTACCAGGTCATCCGATTCACGCAGCTCAGCTTCTTCCTCATGTACAGTGTCGCCAGCCATCACCACCGCTGGCAGAACCGGATTTACGCTGGTTTGACCTTCATCGGCTTGCTTCTTTGGGTGCCCATTTACTTTGAGAGCGTCAGCAACCGAGCCAAAATTGCAGTGGCCGTCGTCGCCATACTCTGGGAGGAGGCCTCATACATCCTCGGATTTTCGCCTTTCGTCGCCAATCTTCTGAAGCTGGATTTCACGACGGCAGTCGACATCGCTCACGAAGACGATCGATACACGGCGTTTACAATCATCGTACTTGGCGAGTTCACCTACGGCATACTCTTCGGGTACGTCCAATGCTCCCTCCGTCGACGAAAATCACACAACTGACACCGAAACTGCAGCTCCCCGGCCCGGGGCGGCCTGTCCTTCGGCTACCTCCGCGGCGTCTGGACGCTCGTGATCGCCTTCTGCTTCAACTCAATGTACGTCTACACCGACGGCGCCATCACCAACCTTCACCCTGTGCGCCGCTCCGTCTGGACCGCCTTTGGCTGGCTGATGATCCACCTGCCCATGTCGGCGGGATTGCTTATTGGTGGACACGTCAGCGCAGCCTCCACGGCCGACGATCTGGATGAAGCGCGCCGGTGGCTTTGGGGCGGTGGACTGGGTGTGGGCATGCTGTGCATGTGGCTTACGGCGCAGATGTGGAAGGATTGCGATCCGGCGGGGACGTTGATCTTGCCTAAAGTATGTGCATGACTTCGCTTGAAAAATCGAAGCACAGTGAGACTAATTGAGCACAGCAACTCCGTCTCTTGCCTCGACTTCTTGCCGCTATTGTGTACGCACTGGTGCCTCTGGCTTCAGTAGACAGTCTAAGCACCACCTCGCTCATCAGCATCGGGGCAGGACTCAGCGCTTTCGTCGTCATTTGGGAGATGATCACCTCGTTGGAGAAAGGCGCAGTGCCGTTTGAGAGCTGGAAGGGTACCGTGGCGACGTATGACACGGTGATTGGTAACGTGAAGACAAAGTCAAGGCAACGGACGAGAGGGGAGCAGTCGATCACGCCCAAGACGGAGCAGCAGAATGGATCGTCGAGTTCGTAAGCGCGTGATAGATACTAAGTAGCTGAGATACCCCGGGAAAGATTCCAACTTTTCATCCGCCAACAGTGAAAGCACTCACGCCATCGCCTCCACCAACCTACTCGCCGTCGCAGGCACATCCGAAATGCCCATGCTCGCCAATGCCTTTTCCAATCCAATCAAACCCGGCTCATCCTCCTCTTTTTCCCACCCCCTCAGCGGACCCCAGATCAACTTCTTCCCGTGCTCCTCCACCCTGCGCTTCAACGCTATGACCATCGGCGCATCCTTCTTCACGCCCGGGTAGGCATCAATCTCCACAATCTCCAGCGAAGGAGCTTGCGCCATGATACCCAGCAGCAAAGCCACGCAAAAATGCTTGTACGTCTCTTCGGTGGCATTGCGGCCGCGAAACCCGGCGAAGATGGTATCGCTGGGATCAATCTCGATGAAGATGCGGAGGGTGCGCAGGGAGGTGCAGTCGCGCAGGCCGAGGGAGGGGTCGGTATTCTGGCCTTTGGGAGGCGCGCCCCAGCCTGGGCCGAGGCGGAGCTCGAGCGTTGTGATGAGGTTGCGGTAGTGGGAGGGGAGGCGGGCGAGGAGGGGGCGGTCGGTGTGGAAGAAGCGGCCGTGGTAGGGGTAGAGGCGGAAGGTCTGCTGACGGTAGAAGACTGGGTACGCTTCCTCGTACATCTTTCGAGAGACGAGGAAGAGCCCAAGGCGAGGGTATAGCAGGCGATGGTTTACAGGGTCTAGTGAAGTAAGCACGCGATCAATTTGGGGAAGAGATGCAACGTACGGAGATCAATCGTCTCACCGCTGAGCATAACCATTTCGTAAATCCTTAATCGAATCTCGGCGGGGAGGGCCCAGAAGGGAAAGACGCCTTTGCGGGTAGGTGAAGACGCTCTCGATGGGGCGCGAGAGGACCATGGGGTCGAGGCGGCGGATGAGACGACGCTGCTTGCCACCGAAGACAAGATGGACGAAGCTGCTCTGCGACGCGTCCGGGCCATGACGGCCTCGAGCTCACGGTTCTCGAGCCGCCCTTTGCGCATGGTGGAGGTTGTGCGGGGAATTCAAAGATGTGAAGGAGGGTTGGGAGAGGCCATCGCGTGACCTGGGGCGTTTATGCAGCCATCGTGCTGACGGCGGCAAAGGTGGTTGTAGGTGGGAGAAGTGGATGAAGGGTGGTGCAAGGTGAGGAGGCTGTCGTGCGAGCTCGTAGTGGGGTTGTTGGAGGTACGCAGGTACGACGATGTGATCAGTGTGCAGTGGTGGCGGAGTAGAGGTGTGAGTGAGAAACGATGCCCCAACATCAAGACACGACGTGTGTGTGGGGAAGCGGAGCGGCAGCGGTATCGGCCCGAATGCGCCGACACGTTCTGGACTTCAGCTGAACCCTTTTTGCAGCGCAGCAGCAGGCAGCACTTTACAGATCCAACCCGACAAGGTACAACACTCGAGCTCGAGGTATACACAGCACCTTCGCGACGGCAGTAAAGACGCGTCTATTCACCATATCACGTGACTATTCCCTCGATGTTACCCAAGACATCCGCCTTCCCGATCCAGGCAACCATGTTTCAATGACACCTCAATTCTCCCTGGGTTGGTTCCAAGGGAGATGGCTTCGCTTAGCGCAAGCTGAAAATACGCGGATGGCTTAGACACTGGAACGGGCTAAATTGGATGGAGTTGGAATTGCGCGCGCGCGCCAGCCTGGGCATCGATCTGAGAAGTGTTAAAAGGAAGCGATGCCTCTTGCAAAGGTTCCGCTGGTGTCTGGAAACGCGTAAAGTGGTATTCTAGGAGGTATTCTTAACCTTGGCGACATTTCAGAGAAGCCAAGATGTTTCAGACATTACTATCGGTGCTTGTCGCCGCACTTGTATGCTTGACTGGTGTCGATGCGTCGCAAGAGACGACGGGCAACAGCTCCGTGGCCGTCTACTGGGTATGACTGTCATACTGCTGACATGCTCCTCCCGCATCTCGCTCACATCCGTCCCAGGGCTTCGGAAAAACTCGACCTCTAGCCGCCTACTGCCAGCCCGGCCAAGGCATCGACATCCTCATCATAGGATCCATCAGCAGCCTGAAATCCGGTGGCTATCTAACCGGCATCTTCGGCGCGAACTGCACCGTCGAACCATCCGGTTCATTCACCAAGGGCTGCTCCGCCGTTGCTCAAGACATCCAGACCTGCCAAGCGGCCAACGTCAAGATCTTCGTGGGCTACAGCAGCGACGGAAACAAATGGGCCATTCCCGGCACTCAGGGCGCGTCCAAAATCGCGTCCCAGCTCTGGGACTCGTACGGTGGTAACACCTCTGACAGCAAGATCCGACCGTTTGGCAACGTCAAGGTAGACGGCTTCGATTTCGATGTCGAATCCAATCCCAGCCATCAAGCCCAGAACTACCTTGGTCCGCTCGTCAATGACCTCCGCTCCCACTTCTCCTCGGACACCTCCAAGTCGTACTACATCAGCGGTGCCCCTCAATGCCCCATCCCCGCCCCGGACATGTCCAACTCAATCGCGCAAGCACCTTACGACTACCTATGGATTCAATTCTACAACAACGACTGCGCCGCCGCCGACGTCGTGAAGAACTCGACGGGGAATCCCAACGGCGCGGGCCAGTACAACATCAAGAAGTGGCCGCAATATGTGTCGAGCGGCGCATCCAAGGATGCCAAGCTCTACGTCGGCCTTCCGGCGTCGAGAAGTGGTGCTGCTCACTGGGATTGGGTCAAGCCTGCGGACTTGCCCAAGGTCATTGGTGTGTCGCCGGGAATCAGTGGTGTGATGTTGTGGAACACTTTCCACAGTGATCAGGCGACCAGCAATGGATGTACTTATGCGCAGAATGTTGCGCGGGTACTGAGTACTGGGAAGCCGTGCTGAAGAGTTGCTTCCTGTATCGATACAACGTCAGGCTGCCGTTGAGACTCTGAAGATAGACAAAACTAGAAACCCTCTCCATCTCCATCAAAGCATCTCATTGTGTTGTATTCTTGAAATCCAAGCGCCCGGGCGGATGCTGAAAGTCACGGCCTTCGGGTACACGAGGCTCTGCGCCCTGGGCAAAAATCAACCAAATTAGGCAGGTGCATGCAAAAGAATGGATTCGGGCTGAGCGGCATCCAACTCATCAAGACTCATACGCTCCTCCTATATCTCGCCTCCGCAATGCTCTATACCCTCTGGCGCTCACTCGCGGACTCTTCTCCGTCGCTCGTACTTCGACGATGACATACAAAGTCCATGACCCAGACGCGATCATCACCGACAGGAATGGCATCGTGGAAAACCGGCATTTCATCCACGTCGCAGTGGTGGACAGCACCGGACGACTCCTCTACACAGCAGGCGATCCCTCTCGTCTAACACTAATCCGCTCGGCGGCAAAACCAGCACAAGCACTCGCCATTCTTGAAACAGGATGTCTGGAAGAGTACGGTTTCGACGAGGCAGATCTGGCGCTGATATGCGCCTCGCACAGCTCCGAGGATCGACATATTGCTCGGGCGAAGGCGTTGATGGACAGCATTGGCGCTGTTGAGACCGACCTTCAGTGTGGTCCTCACCCCGCGAATATGCCTGAGATTGAGCGACTGTGGGCCAAGCGGGAATTCACTCCGACGCCGATGTACAACAATTGCTCTGGCAAGCATGCGGGTATGCTGGCTGGTGCTAAAATGATTGGCGCTGAGTTCAAAGACTATCATGAACCGGACCACGCCATCCAGCTGCGAGTGAAGCAGGTGGTGGAAGATCTTTGCGGTGAGCAGCGAGACACTGTCAAGTGGGGCAACGACGGGTGCAATCTTCCTGCACCTGCTCTCCCTTTGCATCTGCTCGGGAGCATGTTCGCAGAATTTGCAAGGGCGGCTGATGTTGAGAATCACGATGGGACAAACGGCACTACCTCAAGTTCAAACCATGTACAAGGATGCGCAAGGGTCTTCCGGGCAATGTCAAGCTACCCGGAAATGGTTGCTGGTGAAGGCCGATTCTGTACCGCACTGATGCGAGCGTATGAGGGCGCGCTCTTCGGCAAAGTGGGCGCTTGTGCGTGTTATGGTGTCGGAGTGCGGGAGTCTGAACGAACAAGGCAACTTGGAGCAAAGGGAGCACTTGGAATAGCGCTCAAGATTGAAGACGGCAATATCGACATGGGCTATGCTGCTGTGGCCGAAGTTCTTGAACGACTAGAGATCGGAAGTGCAGACACGAGGAAGAAACTTGCGAGTTTCCACAAGAAAGAGGTCCTCAACACCGCCGGAGTGGTGGTGGGAAGCGTGCACTATGCATTCGAGCTGCGACCGACCGGCGCATAAACATAGACATAGACAGAGAATAGATGTGTGCCTTTAACGGGAGTCGGTCCAAACGGAAGAGAGATTGGAGCGCTTCTTGGAAGACATTGAAACGTCAATCTCCGCGGCTAATACAATGTCAAGCTTCCATACCTCTGGAAAGAGTGAGGATGAGACACCTAATTTCTGCACCGCGTGGGTTTTTCAACTTTGCGGAAAAGAAGAGAGGGAGGCGGAGGGAAGGCAGGTGAAGTTTTGTTATGGATGCTGAAATTAGTCATGGTCAAAGTAGTCGTGGGACGAGATTTCTATCAACTTCACCATATCCCTTCCACCACAAACACAACTTTCCGACTCGCGGATAGAACAGCGCTATCGCTCAGCCTCCGTGATGCCCTCCTTCTCCATCGAGGTCGCTGGAGAGGCGAACCCTCTGACGGAGAATCTTCTGGTCCGCAGCCTTACTTCTGCTGCATCTTCAGATCAGAATCAGATTCAAACGGGTACCAAGCAGCTCGAGCAATGGGAGAAGTCGCCAGGCTTCTACAGGCATCTTCAGAGCGCTTACTTGGATGACCGGCTACCATTGGAGATTCGGTATCTGGCCATCATCCAGCTCAAGAATGGCATCGACAAGTATTGGAGGAAAACGGCGCTGAACGCCGTATCGAAGGAGGACAAGGAGATCATCCGCTCTCGTCTACTTGACTCCGCGTTGAATGAAACGGACGACCGTCTGGCCTTGCAAAATGCTCTTCTCATCGCCAAAATTGCGAGATCCGAATACCCCAACGACTGGCCAGACGCACTCTCTTCCGTTGCCAATGTACTCCGATCACAAGCTCCGCCCCTCCAGCTTGCACGCGCGCTTCTCGTACTCTTACACATCGTCAAAGAACTCTCCACTGGACGGCTACAACGCACCCGGCAGAATCTCCAGGCTGCTACCCCTGAAATTCTCCACGTACTGGGTACTCTCTATGCTACTTCCGTCTCTTCCTGGCAATCACACCTGGAAGAGGCCACCATGAAACAAAGCCTTCTCGCCATCAAAGTTCTACGCAGGCTCATCATTCACGGCTACGAACATCCCAATCGAGACGCCGCCGTGGCATCACTTTGGCAGCTCACACAACAACATCTTGCAACCTTCATGCAATACCAAGAACAACAAAACCCCCAGACTGTGCTGATCGACAAGCACATGGTTCAACTGGCGAAATTGCACCACGAAATGGCCCGTGAGCATCCAGCTGCATTCGCCCTATTACCCAACTCAATCGAACTAGTCCGCTCCTACTGGGCACTGGTCAAAAGCTATGGCGAGAACTTTGGCTCTAAGGAAGCTGTGGTATCTGCTGTAACTTCTGCCAGGATCGGTTTGGATGGGGACGCCGATGAGGATAAGCCCACCATGGAGAAGCTGGCGCTGAAAGGCCTTCTGATAATTCGTGCTTGCGCCAAAATGGTCCACAATCCCGCCCAAACCTTCAAGCACCGAACGCCACAAGACAAAGAGGAGAAGTCGAAAGCCACGGAGTTGATCAAGAATGAACTCCTCACCCAACCCTTTGTGAAAGAGGTTATGGAGATCATCGTGACTCGCTTCTTCGTTTTCAGAGCCAGTGATTTGCGAGAATGGGAAGAGGAGCCGGAAGAATGGGAGAAGCGGGAGGAGGGCGAGGGAGAAGACTGGGAATTCTCGGTCCGCTCATGCTCGGAGAAGCTTTTCCTCGATCTGGCTATCAACTACAAGGACTTGCTGGTGCAGCCCTTGTTGGCTGTCTTCTATTCCGTCGCAACTCCGGAGAACGAGAACATCTTGTTCAAAGATTCGGTCTACACGGCCATTGGTCTTGCTGCCCCAGTCGTGCAGGAGCAACTCGACTTTGACGCTTTCATTCGGCAGGTCCTTGCCGTCGAAGTGGAGAAACAACTTCCAGGCTACAACATCATCCGACGGCGAGCCGCAATCCTGCTGGGCCAATGGATTGCCGTCAAAATATCCGACGACACGAGACCCACAGTCTATGAGATCTTCCAGCATCTTCTAGACAAGCAGGATTCGCTAAACGACCAGGTGGTGAGAGTGACGGCTGGCCGGCAGTTCAAAACCATCTGCGACGACTGGGAGTTCAAGGTCGACCACTTCATGCCATACGCAGAGACTACACTGCTCAGACTGATGCAACTGATCGAGGAAGTCGAGTTGACTGAGACCAAGATGGCTCTCCTTGATTCCATCTCAAACGCCGTCGTGAGACTGGAACACAGAATCGCGCCCTTTGCCGAACGCATTGTCAACATGCTCCCATCACTATGGGCTGCTTCTGGAGACGAACACCTCATGAAGCAAGCCATCTTGACCATTCTCGCTCGTCTAGTCAACGCCTTGAAAGCTGATGGCCTTCCCCTTCACATGTTGGCCTATCCCATCATCCGTGGCGCCGTGGAGCCGGGATCGGAGACTCAAGTCTATCTACTGGACGATGCAATGGATCTCTGGGCTGACGTTGTCGTGCAAACACCCACGCCGGCTTCCCCAGAGCTGCTCGCAATGGTGAGATACCTGTACCCCATCTACGAGCTCGGGTCGGAGAATTTGCGCAAAGCATTGGAGATCACGGCATCGTACATACTTCTCGCACCGGAGTATATGCTGGCCGCGGATCGCAGAATCGAGCTGTTTGGAGCTCTTGCCGGACTGCTTGGGAGCCTGCGGCCTGATGCGAATGGCCTGGTGTGCAATCTCTTGGAGATGGTGATTCGCAGTGCTGAGCAGCTTGGAGCAGAAGGCGGCGCCCTCCCTGTCATATCAGATCTGGTGAAGAGCGGGATTGTGGAGAAGTTACTCAAAGGACTCAAGGGGAGTTGGACTGCTCACTGCACTACCGGGCCAAACAGGAAGGAGCCTCCAGTTGACGGCATCATGGAGACCGACTACTTGTCCATCATCGCCAGGATCATCCTTGCATCCACCCATGGCTTCATCCAGATTACCGACCACTTTGCATCGGATCGCAGCTTCACCGGCGCCAAAGGAGAACAAATCACGGACTGGCTGCTGGAAGAGTGGTTCTCCCACTTTGAGAACGTTGGCGATCCGTCAAGACGCAAATTGATGTGTCTTGCTCTCACTCAATTGCTCGAGACGAATCGCCACTTCATACTGGTCAGATTGCAATCGCTCATGACGGTCTGGACGGATGTGATCACCGAGCTTCGTGACAGCGCGGAAGAGACGACTGGAGACTCGCTTGTCTACAGCAACGGTGATCAGCCGACCGATGGCAGTATGGAATCCCCCGAGGATGCGCGAAGAAGACAATGGACCTACAGCGATGCTGTGCACACTGCCAATCTACCTGCATTTGTCACGCGGCATCTTCAGCAAGCGATTCAGGCCGCGGGAGGGCTGGAAATTTTTCAACAGGAGTGGCTCGTTAACGTCGATCAGGACATTCTGGCTGCTTTTTCGGCAATGGGAATTATATGAGCTAGCTTACAGACTCGCAATAGCCCGAACACCCTCCCCGTTGCATAGTTGCATCGACACTACTCCACCAGCACGAAGTCCTTCGGGAAGCATGTCAGCGTTATGATAATCATCACAAAAGAGCCACAATCACTCACCTGACCCCATTGCAAGAGCAACCTGCTTGAACATGTCAGCCGTATCCCCTGCCGCAAAACACCCCTTCACGCTCGTCTCCGCAAAGACGGGATCCACAAAGATCTCCCCCGTCCCTTCTCTCATCTTAAGTCCGAGCTGATCAATCAAGTGCTGGCCGCGGTTTCTTGTCGCAGGTCGATGCAGCAGCATCCCCAACCTGACGCTGGAGCCATCGTCAAACTCTACCGTGATGCCTTTCTCTGGCCCTGGACCGTTGTTGATGAGCTTCGCGACCTTTCTTGAGTCGATCTTTGCGCCGCGGGCGAGGGCGATTCTGAGAGCCTGCTGCACCGAGCTGTCCGAGCTCACGGGGCCGTTGCTGTAGATTGTCACGTCCGGGTTGAGATTCAGCGCCATGAGGACGAGGTGATTGTAGCTCGGATTCGCGAACGTGAGAACTCCGATTGGGTGGTGTCTTTGCTCGAAGCCGTCGCAGAAAAGGCACTGGTAGCTGGTGCAAACTGTCAGTCGTCTTTGTCCATCAATTCTGTTTGGGGTTCCACTTACATATGACTCGGCCAATTCTCCCTGTACCCTGGAATATCCTCCGGCAGGACGTCTTCGGTGCCCATAGCGAGGATCAACTTCCTCCCCAACCATGTCCGACTCTCACTATCCGTTGCGGTGAATCCTGTGTAATCCGGCGCAACCTCTGTCTGTCTCACCTCCACAACATTCGCCTGCTGGAAGTGAATGCTCGGGTAGTGCTTAATCTGCTCGATGGCTGTTCTGCGAAACTCGACCGGATTGCTGCCGTCCCGTGACAGGACTGTGTGCATGGCTGTTACGCCCTCGTTGCGGTATACGCCTGAGTCTAGCACGAGGGCGGTGCGACAGACACGGCCGAGGGCCAGGGCGGCTGAGAGGCCGGCGGGGCCGCCGCCGATGATGAGTGCATCGAAAAGCATGATCTGTTGGTGGTATACTGGAGAATTTATCTGGTGACGACTTACAGGGTTCTGGGTGATTGATCGAGGTCTGAATCGACCTCTTCTTATATGAGCCATGGCTCGCCAATTGACAATCTGTCCGTCAGCACTCAGCAGTAGAAGAAGCATGTCTCCGTCTCTGCGAGGGCGAGCGATATGTGCCCGGGATCTTCAAACGGACGCAGCAATGTCTCCGAGCAATACGAAGAACTCTCCGGCATTCTCAAGGCTACGCCCAACATACTGAGCCTTGCTGGGCGGTGGGCGGTATGCCGACGGGCGGGACGGATGGATGAACACCGAATACGGCGCTCGGAGTCCACTCAACACCCATATCTCGAGTGCTGGAGGGGAGCAGGGCAAGGGTAGAGGTACCCTTCCCGATGCGGGGTAGTTGCCTGCGTTCTACACCATGATCCTTGTCGCTCGCAGGCAATGCAGGCTACTCCAAGCCCATCGTGCATGCTTCCCCTCCAATAGCTCGCGTGCACCAACATTTGCTTAGAAATGGAACCCCGACTTGATGGTGTGTACTGTAGTTCTGCCTCCCAGGTAGGTCCGCCTGCAAGGTTTGCGTCTGTTCCCCATCTTCCAGGTCTATGATCACTCCACCTGACGACTCGCTTTCGACGAGGTGTTGAGCTGAAGTTCGCACATCTTCACCAACTTCCCTCCATTCGAGTAGACGTCCAGCAGTCGTGCACCCCATAGCTCCACAGCATCATCAAACATGGCACGCATCCTCGAATGGCTACTGCACGAGACGAGCCTCTACACCCTCCTCACCCACGCCACCCGCGACACATACCTCATCCTCGTCTCTCGTTTCCTCCGCATGTTCGCGTATGGCGGCGTCGCCCTCGTCCTCGCCATCTTCCTCCGCATCGCAGGCCTCAGCTGGACGCAGGTGGGCAGTTTCATGTCCATTGCCCTGCTCGGCGATGCGGCCATCAGCTACTTCTTCACGCTGAAAGCGGATGTGATTGGAAGGCGGCGCGTGCTGATGATTGGATCTTCGTTGATGATTTTCTCGGGAACCGTATTTGCTTTTACGAAGAACTATTGGCTTTTGCTGTTTGCTGCGGTGATTGGGGTGATTACGCCGGGGGCTCATGAAGTCGGCCCCTTTCGTGCGGTGCAGGTAGGCAGCTTCTCATCCCCTCTCGCCTGTTGGGGAGGCTAGTCATCGCTGAGACGTGCGACAGGAATCTACTCTTGCACACCTAACCAAGCCCGAGGCGCGGACGGGCATCTACGCCTGGTTTGCCGTCTCCTCGACCCTCGGCATGGCCACTGGTCTTTTCGTTGCGGGCTGGCTTACTTACTTCCAACGGGAGTGGCTTGGCTACGAATGGACAGACACTTACCCGGCGATCTTCGGAATGTATGCCGTTATCGGCCTGATCAAAACCGGTCTGACGCTGTTGCTGTCAGATCGCTGTGAGGCTGACTATCGGCCTGGGCGTGTGCGTGCCAATCTCGAAGAGCAGGAGAACAGCTCGCGGCCATTGCTCAACGCAAGTAATCGCGGCCGGCTATCGTATACGAAGAGCTCGGAGGTGAGGGAGAGAGTGCGGCGGATCGGAAGCAGCGTTACGACGAAGCTGTCGCCCGAGAGCAAGCGAACCCTTCTGCGGCTAGGCGCGCTATTCGCCATCAATTCTTTCGCGTCGGGCATGCTGCCGGTCACGCTGATGTCGTTTTACGTCAACTGGCGGACTCGCAGGTATTTCATCAGTCACGTGGGCTATGCCATGTCGGTAGTCTGGCTGGCTGCGAGCGTCGGCGTGCTCTTTTCCGCCGCGGTGGCGAAGCGTCTGGGATTGGTGAAGACGATGGTGCTCATGCATTTGCCGAATGCCATCTTCCTGGCTTTCATCCCGCTGGCGCCTACCTTCTGGATCATGATCAGCTTGCTCTTTGCCAGTGCTGCGTGCGGAAGCATGGATCAAGCACCGAGAATGGCGTTTGTGGCCGCCGTCTTTCCACCCGAAGAGCGCACAGCCGTCATGGGGACGATCAACCTTATTCGCACCGTTGCTTCAGCTGGAGGCCCGCTGCTCAGCGGCTTTCTCTGGGAGAAGAAGATGTGGTGGGTGACGTTCGTGCTTTCGGCGTCGCTAAAGGTCCTGTACGACGTGGGATTGTTGGTGATGTTTGTCAATACCAAGCTGCCCGAGCAAGAAGGTCGGCCGGGCGAATTCACGGTGGCAGACGTGGATGTGGGGATTCTCCTGAGTGAGAATTTGGCGCATCCGGAGGAATTTGGACCGCTGGATGATGAGGATGAATACGGAGAAGAAGAGGAAGCCAACGCGCGCAACCGGGACGGGAAAGGGATGTATGAAGATGTGGCGTAGATTGTGGGATATGAAGGCACGACGTAATGCTAAATGAATACGTACAACTAGGAAATGCAGATGGTGTTGGGTTTCGAGGCAAAGACGATGAAGAGAGTGATGACTTACCTACCGCCTCAGCCTTGTAACGGGATAGTATGTGAGCGAACGAATGTCGCCCATCATCAGTGCTGCGGCATATCCGCGATTCCGAAGCGCGTGGAGCGGGTAGTGGAGGCATACTGTAGCTGAAGTTCGGAACCGCGGTTATATCAAGATGCATCGCCGAGCGCGCAGTCGTTTAGCAGGCCAAGAACGATCATGTGCAGTGGTGACCTGTGGATGCAAGGGCACACGTGTCGAGAGGGAGATCTTTCCTCCTTGCCAAGTTGCCGCCTTCAGCTGCATGGAATGTGCGAGAGGGAGATGACGAAGCTGATCGGAGGGCAACGGAGACGGCGTGAACCATCCAACGGAGACGGAGGGAATCATCAGTCCGCTGGCCAACGTGCGTCCTTTGGCGTCGTCCAGCGCTCCCATAAATCGAACAGCATCTTTGCGTGATTCCGACGTCCATCATCTTCAAAGTGCGTGCTCGCACGTTTGGATCTGCTCATTCGTCTATTCTTTCACCGGTCGCTTCTTTGGGGCGCAGTGTAGGGTTGCAGACGCTCCGTCTAGTGTGGTTGGTCAGCAGCGGATCCATGAGCAAGGGTACAGCGCCTTGCCCGATCAGGTTATAAACTTGCGCAGTATTGCGTGCCTCAGGCATTCGTCCACGCTGATCACGCCTGCATACCGCAACACTTGGGCTGTCCACCGAGTTTGGAACAACACATCACCCAAGACTACCCACTCCTATTGTTTGAGGGGCCTTGGACTGTCCTCACATACTTCTTCCCACGACAAAACGAGAGCCGCGAAGGGCACGAGACTTCCATTTATAAATCTCGCGCAGCCCGAGCCCTACACACTAGGCCATATCCGGACTAGCCTAGGCAGCAGGCAGCCAGACTGACGCCTCGCCTCAGGCGGCGACATCGCGAAACGAAAAGCTCCCGCACTTCACCCTCTCCTCTATTCTCCCCATCTCCTCGCTCTTCGCCCGATTCAATCGCCCTATTATATCGCCCGGCTATTGGAGACGACCGGGAAGTGCATTCGCGTCCCTTTCCGCCCCCAAATCATCCGCCCCACATCTTCGGATTGTGAGTGCCTGGAAAGCGCCTTCTTCTAATTGACTCACTCCGCCCCATCTGTCGTCAACACTCTCTCCCGCGCACCACCTCTCACTCACACCCACGAGACACCGCTCCCACCACACCGGATCATCTGTGGTGTATTCCGCCGTGGTTTAGCAAGGGTACCCCCACGCAACGGCCCTTCTTCCAAGGTGAGTCACGTACTCCCGACACCTGCATGATGCAGAGGATGCTAACACAGGAAAGCTTCCCGCCCACTGCCCTGCCCCTCCTTCGCCACCGTCGGTACATCACCCTGACCTGTCCTTCCCCCTCGCCATGCCTTCTTCTACCATGCACCCTCGCCGCCGGCCTGCCAAAGCCTCTGACGCGACCATGACTCCCTCCCTTATCGACTCATTCCAAAGCATGTCGCTTCGCAAAGGCGAGACCTTCCACCCTCATGGAAACACCGTCAGCAACGCATTCTGGGATCCCCTAGAAGCATCCACTTCTCCGCAGATGGCCGCCCGCTCTGCCACCTGCCCAAAGTCATTGGAGGATTTGCTCCTCGGGGCTGGCGAGCGGCGCACTGCTGATCTGCTCGCGCGCGTGGACAAGGCCGTCGAGACCAACTCCAGACTGGCCCTGTCTGCAGTCCTCACCGAGCCCGACACCCTTCCCACTTTTGCCGTCCACGACATTACCCTAGATGATCAAGCCGTGCGGAAAACGCGCACTCAGAGTCACGGGTCGGATAGCGGCATTGGCTCCAGCATCGCTTCCGACGATGCCGTGCCTGCTAAGACAATGACTGGTGAGTGGCCCCTGCATAGTATTCACGGTTTGCCTCTAACCTTCCCCGCAGCTCCCCCCACCGCCGTCGATAATTCACTGTCCGGCCTCTCTGCCGTCACTGAACGCCGGGGCCTGAGTAAATACGCTTGTGAACAGATTCACAAACACGTCGTGCACCCCATGCTTCGAGAGGAAGCTCTCAAAGACTTTCACCCCCTTGTCAAAAGCGTTCCGTCACGCATCGGGAAGAAGGATATCAAGACGCTTCGTGATCTCGAGAAGACTTTGATCTTCCTCGCGCCGGACTATTCCCGTACCCCCACGAACTACCTTCGATTTTGCGAGCGCACCATCCGTGTTCTTCACACCACGGTCACCACACTCCACGAGTCGGACCAGCGAGCGCCAGAAGATCGCCCGTACACGCAGGGCTACTTTTTCGATCTGGTGGAGCAGGTGTGTTGGGATGAGTCTGCTCGGCTATGGCTATTATTGACACTCCCGCAGATCCGCAGATACGCCGCAATCATGGCTGCGACGCGAGAGCGACAGGAAAAGGGCGAGAAGGCGGACAAGATGAACTATTCTCCGTAAGTTGCCACCTGTTCTATTTCCCAAACAGGCTGCCGGTGTCATGGACCCGCCCTAGTATGACCCTTAACAAGGTTTGGCGGGTTCAATGTCCTTACCGATACGACACATTCATCGAAAGCCAATCGATCATCAAACGATGCTCAAATCTTGTAACTCGCAGCATCGCGTCACGTGCTAACCATTCATGCAGGGATGAAAGCATCTCTCTTATTGGCGGCATGAGTCACAATGGGAAGCCGGCCGAGCTCGTGCGTCACAAGGATGGCAAAGTTATAAGTCTGGCCACTGGCGAGGTCCTCTCTTCCGAAGACGTTGCCTCTGCCTCGATGAAGCGATCCATGGACATTGTCGATGTCGATGAAGATGAGGTCCTCCGGTCCATGGCCCGGCGCAAGAAGAACGCCAAACCGGAGATTCATGAATGCTCCTTGTGCGACAAGGAATTCAAGCGTCCCTGCGACTTGACCAAGCACCTCAAGACCCATGAACGCCCATGGAAGTGCCCCGATTCCAAGTGCAAATACCACGAGCATGGCTGGCCGACGGAGAAGGAGCGTGATCGTCACGTCAACGACAAGCACTCCAACGCCCCCGCGTTGTACCACTGCATGTTCCCCCCATGCCCCTACACCTCCAAGCGCGAGAGCAATTGCAAACAGCACATGGAAAAGGCACACGGCTGGGATTACGTCCGCTCGAAGAACAACGGCAAAGGCCGGGCCAGCATCACGCATCTGCCCCACGGCTCCATCCCTCCCTCGCCGTCGGCCTCGGGCTCATCGGCCTTCACGCCTCTCACTCCTCTTGCCCCCTCGCCTCACTCTTGGGCAAGTGGCTCGGTGTCTGGCTCGTCGTCCCGCCATGACTCCATTCCTCCACCCATGGCCGGGCCCAGCGGCTATGCATCCCCCGACTTTGTCGATCACTTCAACTTCGACTTCAACAACATGGCGTCCGGTTGGCCCATGACCCCGGCCTTGAGCGCCGATCGTCGCAGCTCTTGCGATGCTTCGTCGTCCTCGAACTCCGGCTTCCAACTCGATGGAAGTGCTTTTGACGAGGGCGTGACTCCCGAGGACCTCACGAACTACGCTTTCAACTTCAACGAGTACAATTTCGGCCCGCAGCACGTCACTCCCGACTCCAGCGCTGCATGCGCGAGCAGCACCGACGGCTTCCCACACCTCTCCCCCGGCGCACAGCTCGATCAGACCTTCACCGACGCCATGAACATTGATGGAGGCAACTACGCTGGAGACTTTACACTGTTTGGCAACAACCAACAAGTCAGCGGTGGTGGAGAGATGTTCCCGTCTCTTGCCTCGTGGGGCAACTTCGGCAACCAATACGACGCTTCCCACGCTCCTTTGCCGACTGGGAACAGCACTTTGGAGGATCTCTTTCCCGAGCTGCGTGGTCACTAGGTGACGATGGGATTTTCACCACGACAGATATGAAGGATTACGAACAGCAGGTTGTTACAACAGACATCGCCTCTCTGATTTCGGTATTGGATCGAGGCTGAAGACTGGTTTTTTTGAGGTAGCTAGGTACGTCCACAATAGAAGGGATTTTGCGCCAAGCACAACTTTTTACCAACCCCTGAACGGTGAGTGGCTTTCCGATTTCGCTGCGCACACTGCTTATTACTCTTCGCTCTCTACTTCAGTATCGTGAGCGCGAGTGGCAAAGAAGTCATTATACCATGGTAAGATGCACACGGTAAATGGTTTTCGCTCTTTCGCTCGGTCAATTCGCTCCCCTGTTCCATATGTAAATCCTCGCCCGTTCGTCTCTTCTCCTCTCTTCACTGCACTCTACATACTGTATTGCAATAGCACACAACAGCTTCATCATCCACCATACTCAAGAGATCCATCCATTCAGCCAGCACTTCCCTTTCCAAATCAAGATCACCCCAGCCCGCCATGTCCGCCCAACTGGCACAATCCCACCATCAACGCCGCGGCTTCCGCCGCCTGCCAAGCGCAGAGAAGCTGCTTCTCCCCGTGTACTCCCCCGGAGAAGGTCCTCGCTCGCCCGTCGCCAGTCCGCGGGTTTCAGGGGCGGAGAGACGGAGTGGCGCGGTCGAGACGTCGCTTCTCGACGCCGGTGTGACGAGTGCGCTCGTCGTGAAGAAGAACGACCTGCGCTCCCCTGTCGTCGGCACGCCAGAGAAGGTGCGGTCCTACCGCTTGGAGGGAGAAGGGGGGCCCGTCGCTCAGGGCAAGAGGAGGGCGCTCGTGGGGCTGAGTCTCCGCGTTCTGCGCGGGGTGACGAGCTGGTGTCGGCGGGCGCGAGAGGTCGTGCGGGAGCGAGTGTGGATTGGAGATGAGGACAACGAGCCGGTGGGAAGCGCGCTGGAGTGGAAGTTGACGCCGATGGAGGAGGCGAAGCGGCTGGTGGAGCTGCATTCCCTCCAAATCTGCCCCCGCCTCAGGTGGAGGGGGCCCTCCTCTTCTCTCGCCTGTCTGGTCGCTTCTCCTGCCACCACCGAGCAAGTCGAGGAGCCCCAGTCCGCATCCCCTGCTCCTGCTGCCCCTGCGACGCCCTTCGAGAGCGCACCCGATACCCCCTTCGAGGTGCCCATCTACTACGCCCACGAAGCCTGGACGCCGGCGGATGCATTCACGCTCTCACTAGCCGAAGAAGCGAAGGAGGCGGAGGCGCTGTTCGCGCGCCTGGTCGAGGGCGTCACGCAGAGCTTCGAGATGGGGCAGTTCGACGAGGCGAATGTGGCGGCACGGTTTGAGATGCTGGAGGAGTGGTCGTCGGGCGAGACGTGGTTCACGGAGCAAGAGGTGGAGGAGTACCGGCGGTTGATTTGCTGATTTCCCTGTGCACGATGGTTTTGTGTTGATAGATTGATACCCGTGTTATGTATGCTCACTTTTTCAGCTCTGCGAGGAAACTTGATCCGACTATTAGATTTGCAGGCTCGTCGTACGCCATCAATCGCCCGCTGTCAAAGAGCGCGACTTTGTCGTAGCGTTCGATATGGTTGAGCCGGTGCATGATAGCCAGCACTGTGACGTGCTTGAAGTAGCTGTCAATGATGTCCTGAATCGTATTCTCCGTCTCCGTGTCCACACTACAGCTACAAGTCAGCTCACCCAAGCACCATTCGAGGATTAAAAGGGGACATGCATACCTGCTTGACGCTTCATCAAGAATCAAAATCCTCGCATCCTTCATCATCGCCCGCGCGAGACCGAGCAACTGCCTCTGTCCTGCAGACCAGGCCTTCACATCCATTTGCACAGATATCCCACCCCGGCTGCTGACAGCGTCCGCAAGTCCCACCCGCTCGAGCGCACGCTGAACATCCTCGTCCGATTTTGCGCCCCATGGGTCCACATTGAACCTCACCGTCCCAGGCATGATACATGCATCTTGTGGAATCACGCTGATTCGCTGGCAAAGTGTCCTCGAATCTGATTGCGACACGTTGACGCCGTCAATCACGATCTCACCTTGGGCGTGGATCATCTGGAGGGTGGCGAGCATGAGCGACGTCTTGCCTGACCCGGACGAACCGCATATTGCAATGTGTTGATGCGGGGTCACCGAGAGGGACACGTCACTCAACACATTGCGTTCTCCCTCGCTATGATCCAGTCAGTCCATTCATACTGGGCGACGAATGTGACTTACCGATACGACGCAGAGACGTGAGACAGCTGCACCGCGCCCGCTTGCGGCCATGCGGGATCCAGAGCTTCTTTCTTTGAAGCACCGCTGTCATCCGCATCAGTTCTATCAACGAAGGCCTTCACACATGAAATAGCTCCAATGCTCGATTCCATGGCGGTCCAGTTGGTGATCAGTCTGGTCAACGAAGACCCAAAGCCAATGATCATCACCAAACTGATGCCCACACTCCCAGCATTGAACTTGGCCCGCCACGTGACAACGATCGCGATCAAGAGGACCGTCACAGCCGCCATGACGACATCCAATACGAATGTAAGCCAGTCTTGAATGCAGTTCTGCAGGTGTACCGGGCGTTGCGAGGTGTCGATTAGACGATAGGCGTGATGCTGGTAGTGCGATTGCCAGCCAAAAGCACGGATGGTGACTGCTCCGGCTTCGCTGTCCATGAAGGCGGTATACAGCGCTGCTTTGGCTTCGATTCCCAGCAGGCGGATTTGGCGAGAAGTTCGCAGGTAAAATCTCTGGACAGCGTACAACGTTGCAGCTAGCAGAGGAAGTGCGATCGCCAGATAGCGCGAGAAGACGAGGAGAACGAGCAGCTGGGCCAGGCAGGATACAGCAGCTGAAGATTTTGGTCAGTCAGCCTCGTGCTCCTGGTAGATTTGCACTCACTTGAAGCGTAGTTCCCGAACGCTATTGGCAATGCCATGTCAATCAGCTCCATGTCCTGGCTGAATCTGCCAAAAGAGTGAGCACTGCGCGTTGTGAGAGGTACATCAGATCATCCATACCGATTCATGATCTCGCCGCTGGTCACAGAAGTGAAAAACCAGTACGAGGACCTTTATCGTCACGGTCAGCTGGCGAACTATGCTGCGTGTACCACAAACCCTTGACTTACTTCTCTGTAGCCGTAAGGAGATCCAAGTGCAGTCGGAATCCTGATCGAGAGATCATGAACAGAAACTGACAACTACTTCGCGTCAGTCTGTTTTCTCGACATCACACGACAAGGCGTTGCATACCTAGCCGTAGCACATGCACACAATGCGCCGAGCACTCCAAACAAGGCGTAAATGCCCATATACACTCCCACTCTTCGATTCGGATGCACAGAATCCTCTTCGGACCACCACTTGACCCACACGGCTGTGCCTTATGATCAGCAGCGCACAAAGGGATGGTCGTCGCTCTGACCTACTGGAGAACTCGGCAAAGAACATCCAAAGGACCATGGACAACGCGTAGCCGCCCACCGCAAGATATCCCGAAGCGGCCAGGTAGTACTTGTAGATTGAGGCATCTCCGTGCATCCGTTGCCGGGCATCGTCGGTGATGACTTCGTTTGCTGCCTCCTTCGGAACATCGTCCGATGTATCTAGGGTTTCGGTGCCTGCCTCCTCAACAGCAGCATCCTTCTTCGGCCGGATAGAGTGGAGTAAGTTCGCGTATCCATTGTTTTGAGGCTCACGAATCGAAACCACCCCATTATCGACACACAGCACCGTATCCGCGTGGTTCAACACTTGCACTACTCAAGTATTAGCATGATCCGATTCTCACAGCGTTCTCGATCGTACGTCTCTGAGTCGCCAGCACCACCGTGACCCGCTGAGCCCTGAACAACCCGTTCGGCCCGAGCAAACGTTGCGAGATGGACCCAACAGCCCGCTCATCTAGTCCGCTGAAGATGTCATCGAGGAGGACCAGACGGTTCCTCGCATAGACAGCTCGACCCAGGGCCTATTTAAACAAACGGTGTGAGCGCGTCTTTCCGCATCTCTAGCACATATGTGCAACTCACCACTCGAAGTCTCTGCCCGCCGCTCAGATTTGCCCCCTTGCTGCCCACTCGAGTGTCGTCCTTGTTTGCCAAATGCTGAATCTCGTTTGTGAGGCCGCAGGCATCCTTCACTACCCTGTACCACTCCGCATCAAACTCCGAGGCTCCGAGAATGTTTGCCCGGATAGTGCTGTCTTCCAGCCAAGGCTCCTGTGCGCAGTAAGAGACACGCTGGCCGTCCAGACCTTGTCTGGATGCACTCGAGAGAGTTTCGCCTAGAATGCTCTCGAGTAAAGTCGACTTTCCGCTTCCAACGGGGCCCAGGAGCGCCGTGATCTTCCCAGGCTGAATGTCAATGCTGACGTTGTGCAACACCGCAGGCTCCGTCTCCTTCCACTTGAAGGACTCATTTCGAAACGACACTGCCGCTTGCGTTTGCTGGTCCGTTTTGGGCTCGACCGAGCACTTCTCGCAGTCATTGGGATCGTCGAAAGCGTCTGAAGCGGTGGTGGCGTAGTGGCAGAACTCTTGAATCCGGTCGAAACACCCGATGCACTCGACGACGCTTGGGAGCGCTTGGGTGAAGATGACGACGGGCAACGCCAGCAAGGCGATGAGAGCTAGCGAGGTGAAAGCCTGAGCGACTTCTAGCGTGGTGTTCTTCCAGTATACGGAGATGATCACATAGACTGCAAAGGTCACCATCGGCGCTAGGATTAGAGGTGTGTTTGCTATGCGTGTCTCGTCAGCTACCATTGTGGGAGTGGATGACTTCGCCGCTCGACTTACAGAGCAGGAGCATTCCGATGAGCACTCTTCTGTAGCCTTCCGAGGCCTTGATTTCCTCCACGCGCGCGCTTTGAATGATGGTCGACATTTTCTCGGTCAGTCCCAATAGTTTCAACGACTTGACGCCGTCCAGAAAGCTGGTCGTTAAGCGGAGCCGTTCCTGTACCTTTCCTATCCATCGCTGCTGGGCGTTGTTGGCGGCAACAGAAAGCCGTCCTGTCAATCCAATGAAGCCTTGAGATTATGTTAGCCGCTGGAGACTGCCACAGACACATTCCCCGCCCTTTCCTTACCAAACACGAGGATGACTGGTGCGATGCAAGCAAGATACATCTTCCTCTCCAGTAGCCAAGTGGCTATGGCGACGTCGAGAAGCGAAGCCCATACTTCATGAAGCACTCGAAAGCCAGCGACGATGCGTTCAATATCAGTACCCACCAGGGAAACTGCCGTGACCTTCCCTTGCTCGACCACTCTGGTCTGGAGGGTTTTCTGATAAGTCAGTGCGAGCAAGCTGCCGCGCACTTTGCTCACGAATCGAGAACTCTGATACTGATAGATGGATTGAGAGATCTGGCTTGCGCAATTAGATGCGGTGGTTGCCTGTCAGCGAATACGTTTACCTACCGCCAGCCCCAGCATCACAAGTGCCCATGCTCCAATGAGGCCTTTGCCAACGTTGACGCTTGCAGAGGTATCGCCAATCCACGTCACCGTCCTGTCAAGCAGCAGCGGCTGAAAGAAGGTGAAAGCTGTCAAGCAGAGGCGTGGGATGACGGCGGCGCCGAGAGTCGACAGGTTGGCGAGTAGACAAGCTCGTACGAGGCCGTGGCGATCATGTCGGGCGTCTGTCTGAATTTCAGCATACTGTTACTCGAGTGTCTCAAGTGGCCGCCTCTCGTACATCGACTGAACTTGTGTGCAAGCTGCGCGTGGGTGACTTGGCTCTTCAACCCGGCATCCATGACGGGGAGATCCTCCACTGCGATCACCTTGCTATAACCTAACCGAAAAGTAGGCAGGAGCCAGGCAAACGTAGCCCGAATCCAGAAGCCGCTCGTTTGCTCCGGGGTGACTGGTTCTTCGCCTTCTCTCGTCCGTCGGACTTGCGGAATAGATTCGAAGACCACTGCAGAGAACACCAGAATAACAGACGCAACAGCTGTCGCAGCAGCAGCGCCATTGGGTTCTATTGTCCACAGTGTACGAGCTCTTGGAATCCCGCCAAGCACCAAAACCGACAGATAAATGGCGAGGAGGTTAGAGGGGCGTGTAGACCAAGCATGGTTCGCAGACGACAAGAGTAGAGCAGCAGCCGTAGCGAGAACATTCAAAATGTCCGCTGGAAGCGAGGCCGATGTTTGGAGGCCCTCTCGTTGCTGCCGCAGAACGGCGAGGGCGATATGATCAGCCGCGAGCGCCGTCAAGGCCACCTACACCGCATCAACGATAAGTTCACATTGAATCGTGACGAAAGGACGATGATGCGAACCGTTTTGCAGGCTAAAAGCCATGACCACCAGCTGGCGGCATGTCGTCGACGGACAATACGCGCAAGGCTGACAGGAACAGTCAGCAAGAAGACGGCGGCCGGCACGCACGCCAGCACGACGTCTTCAAAGGCCAAGGTGAAGTCGAATGCGCGGCAGGCCGGATTCACACGCGGCCCGATGGACCGGTCGCTCCCCGGAGGACAAGTCATGGAGCCTTGCCGACCTGGCGGAGGGTGGAGGAGGCATATTTTGCGGAAGGAGATTGGGGAGATGGCGGATGATTAATATTGCAGCCGGGTGGTGTATATAGTAGGTCCCTGTACTCAGTTACTCGGGTAGGAGGCTGCCAATGGCGCGCGCGTCGATCGGCTGCCTGCTGTCTGCCGCCGTTGTCGCGCGACGCGGCCCATTGGCGCCTAACGACGCCGGCTACAACGTTGGCTCTCCCCATGTATGGCGTGCGATGTGCACAATGGGAACAACCACTCAGCGTCATTCATCTCCCGCATTGGACTGGGGAGGTGCACATTGCAGATTCGGGTAAAAGAATGGATTGGTGGAGGTATTCTGGGGCGGTTGTACTGCACAGCCTCGAGCGGGGCAATTCATACAATGCCACTGGGTTTGGGCTGACATATGTACATTAGTTTCCATCATATCCTCGCTGGTACAAACTTCTCCAGCAACCCCACCTTCCACCTCTGAAACGTCCGCGCAGCAGGCGGAAGCAACGCACCACTTTCCTCGAGAGCGTGTCTGAGCAGCGCAAGCTCGCTTGCCTGGAATTTGATTTCTCCCTCCGACAGTACAGAACCCGTCAACTTCTCCGTTGCGCCGATGGAATTCTCGCAATCCTGCCAGAGGATTTTTGCCACGCGAATAGGTTGTACAGTCGGCTTGAAAGAGGAGGTGATGTCGAGATCTGCAGCGAACAGCCAGAGTTTCAGAGCTGGGCTTTCGGGAGAGGAGGTAGATTCGTAGGCGGTGAATTTCCTTACGCCTTGAGTGTCGACGGCATTGAGGAGTTGGCATGCGAACCACTGCTGGCGATCGTAGGTGGCAAAGGGGCCATCTGGGGATGGTGAAAGGGATAGTTGAGGTTTGCGTAGTTCGTAGCCCTGGGTAGAAGCACGTGTCTGGCCTAGAGACGTGTGACAATGCGCGCAACATATGGTCGAGTAGTCTTCAGCCGCTTGATCGGATTGTGGGAGAAGCTGGTCAGGACAACATCAGCCTTGAAACACAGAGTGCGCGTAAACAAATCATCGTAAAGAACTTCAATTGCATGCATGTATCTAGTCCATAATCCCATCAAAGCCCACGAACCTCTCGACTTGACAGTGAAACGCTAGACGGTGTGATCGCGAGCGGCCACCAGCCCAATCCAGCACCGGAGTGCGGTTTGGTGCCGGCTGCCGCAAGCGTCAGGCTCATTTTGGGGCCGATTGTATCCCGACTCTGCCGTGAGGTGTGCTCGGAAAGCGTGAGAGCGCCGGTTCTTTGTGGCCCGTGGAACAAAGTACTGGACGGAGAGAATGAAAAGAACAGACCTACCTCGATGTTATCGCAGTCTTGTGGGGTCAACAGAAAGCTCATGACGGCCACCATGCCCACGCCAGGCTGAAGGGCGAGTTGACTCCCGGCGGCATAGCCTTTGCTGGAATGGGCGTGGTCATGACTGTGCGGTTCATCAGGTTTGTGACAATGCCAGAAATCCATCATTTCCGCCCAGCCATCAGAAGGAAGGTCTTTCCATTGGGTGACACGGCCCCGCGGGATGATGACGGAGGCGCAACATTGGCAGCGTATCTCGGTCTCGTCGGTCAAGACATCTCCAGTCCATGGGACGAAATTGGCATCCTCGAGGGAATGGCTGGCATTACCGTTGACTTGGCTGCCCACTCCCTCGACTGGAACGCGGAAGTGGAGTTCCTTTGCAGGGTTCTTCGGGATCGGCAGCACGGCCGAAGCATTGTGCAGAGTGACGGGAAGATGGACGCTGGCGCTCTCGCCGTCGTGGGTCAAAGTGAGAATGCTTGAACTGCCGTCGATGCTGACTTTGGTGGTGTCGTTAGAAGGCGTGGACAAATACGCCTGGATGGAAAGAGTGCGGATATTTTTGAGATGTTCGGTGTAGAGGTGGATCATTGCAGGCGTGGATTGGGAAGAAATGGCGGAGTTGTAATGCGATTGACAGGTGAAGCTGCCGACGCAAACTTTTGGCCACCACGAGTTTTGACTTGCAGGGTTGCATGGGTAGGCTTTGGACGTGCAAGCATTGAAATTGTGGTAAGACTGTCAGACAGAACGGAACGAACACTCCGCCGGCCTCCCACGGATTGCAAAGATGGCCACGTTAGAAGGCAAGTCGCTGGGCCATGTGCTGGTCACGGGAGGCTCGGGCTTCCTCGGCAACCACATCGTCGCCCTGCTCGCATCACGCAAGGCCTGCTCCAAACTGAGCGTGCTCGACCTCAAGCAGCCCCTCAAGCCTGTCAGCGGCGTCGACTACCACATGGGCGACTTCACCGACTACGACGCCATCCTCGCCCTCCTGCAAAAGCTCAAGCCCGACGCCGTCGTCCACACCGCCAGCCCCGTCCACAACATCCCGAGCAAGAAAGTGCTGTACACGGTCAACGTGGAGGGAAGCAAGAACCTGATCCGCGCGAGTCAAGAGGCGAAGGTCAAGGCGTTTGTCTTCACATCCTCCGCCAGCGTCATCCACGACCTCCGCTCGAACCTGATCATGGCCGATGAGACATACCCTCTCATCATGGGTAAGCAGCAACCCGTATACTACACCGCCACCAAGGCTATGGCCGAGCAACACGTCCTGGCGTCCAACCGCACTGCCGCGCATCCCAAGTTCCTGACCGCCGCCATCCGACCGAGTGCCATGTTCGGCGAGGGTGATGTGCAATTACTTCCCGGGGCAATAGGCGCATACTACCGCGGCCAGACCAAAGTCCAACTCGGGCCCAACGATAATTTGTTCGACTTTACGGAAATCACCAACGTCGCCCATGCCCACCACCTCTGCCTTGCTGCGTTACTGGCTACACGGGAGCGAGAAGACGGGGGCGGTGCGATGCCATTGGATCACGAGAAAGTGGATGGGGAAGCCTTTTTCATCACCAACGACTGCCCGGTGTACTTCTGGGACTTTATGCGCTCGGTGTGGGCGACGGCGGGGGATAAGACGGATATCAACAAGGTGTGGTGGCTGTCAACGGACCTGGGCTTGTTCATTGCCACGTTGATGGAGTGGATCTTTTGGATCTTGCGCCTCGGCACGCCCAAGCTCACACGGCAGCAGGTGCAGTATTCCACCATTGCCAGATACTTCAACATTGAGAAGGCGAAGACGAGGCTGGGCTATGAGCCAATCTGCGGCATGGACGAGGGCATTCGGAGAGGCGTGAAGGATGCTCTGTACCGTGGAGTCGTACCTGGACAGCCGATGGAGCTGAAGGGGAAGAAGTGGGAGTGATGCGTATGTATGTGTTTGTATATTCATCCACAATGCCATCCTATGTGAGGCTGAGAATAGAGTTGGTGTGGCGCCAGATTAAAGTTTCAGGAACGAGGCGGCGCACGGACGGTTTCATATGACGGGCAGGGACGATGCGCGCAAACAAACAACCGCGCATCGTCACCACTGCAGGGGCAAAGCGAAGTGCAACAAGCGCTCCCGACTTCTTCTGACTCTTCCTCCTCCTTTCAACGGCCGTCTTGTCCAAATCAATACACCCTCCATTCATTGCGGCACCTTTGAAAACACCACCTGTCACGACGCGACACGCGTGAAGCAGCAGCAGCATGGCCAGCACATACTCCTCGTTTCTGCAGTCCCCCTCCCCCTCCCACCTCGCCGATGACGCCTCCCTTCACTACATCACCACCACCACCTCCTTCACCTCCGCCCCCGCCATCCTCAAGCACCTCGCCGCCCAAGCCAAGCAGGTGGTGAAGAAGGAGGAACGCGTGCTGCACACCGTCGAAGGATCGCACACTCTCTTCCTCGAAACGCAAGCCACGCTGCAGTTCGACAATGGCGGCGGCGCTTACCTGCCCGGCATGGACCAGAACGTGCTGGACGAAAAGCTCGTCACCTTCCCCCTCCTGCACGTCGTCAACTTCACCTCCGACCAGAAGATCTCCACCATCCGTCTGCACTGGGATCAGGCCACGTTGCTGAAGCAGGTCGAAGCCATTGGACGCACCGGCCGCAACTGGCCCATTCGTGATGGCAAGGCACAGATTGAGGCCATTGCCTCCAGCTTGAAGGCAGGCGGTGCGGACGTGCACGCCAGCAGTAATAAGACTCCCCTGAGCCCACGCCATCCCAATGAAGTCGTCATCCGCCAGCACCAACGCGGTGACAGCAAGTCCGCCAACAACCGCGATCCCCAAGACATCTTCCTCCCGCGTGACACCAATGCCAATGCTGGAGCATCCTACGACGGACCCAAACTCGCCCCTCGCGTCTCTGCGAAGCCTGCCCCTCGTGACTATGGTGAACTCTTTGCGGGTGAAGACTCGCCCAAGACTGCTGCGTCAAAGATCCGCAGCCCTTCTCCCAGCAAGGCGGACGGTGCCTTCAAAGCGGGGGCTGGCAAGCATCATACTGGTAACCGACTCTTCGACGAGAACGATCCCGCTGCCACCGCCGCTGCCGGCACATCAATGATCTCACCTGAGCGCAAGAAGACATTGGATCAAAAGTACCAGCACTTCTCGTTTGGTGATGGCGAGGATGCGCCGGAGGCCAAGCGTTCGGGAAGCAGGAACATCAAGCACCAGCCGACCTTCAGCTTCGAGGACTTCACCACGCCGCTCAAGTACCGGCAGAAGGCCCGGCCGGATGATGAGGTGCATTGGGGTGGGGTGAGTCTTCTGCCTTCCATAACCTCTATAGTACAGCATGACTAACTCAAGCATACAGGAGGATCCTCCATCTCCTCCCATCCGCCCAATCGTCCACGCACCACGCAAAGATGCAGACACCCACTTTGTCCTCTCCGACGACGCCCCTCCCGCAGACGACAAGAGAACCCATCCGGAGATGAACAACAGAAAGCTCTACCACGACCCGGTAACAGAGGACATCGGCGCAGACGAAACCGTCAAAGCCTCCAGCACGACCACAACAAACGTCAACAACGCCCGCCGCGGCACCGACTTCGACCAGCACTACACCATGACCGACAACCCACAACCCACATCCACAGCCTCGGCCGCGCAAACCGAACGTCCGTCCAGCAGCCGCGGCGGCCCGCGCACCGATATGGAGTCGCACTGGGCTTTCGACGACGCGCCCAAGGAACGCAAGATTTACAAGACGGCGGGCGATGGGATGGGGGGACGGAAGGGCGGCGTTACTGGTGGAGCTATCGGCATGTATGCTCAGACAGAGGAGCCGAAGAAGATTTACAAGACTGCCGGGGATGGGATGGGGGGTAAGAAGGGGTCGGGCAGGTTGTGGGGATTCGGGGATGATAGTGATCCGGAGGCTATTGAGGATGCGAGGGTCCGAGGGAGGGCGGCGAGGGTTTGAGAGGGTAGTGTGATTGAGACGGTCTTTCTTCTTTCCTTTGTACACAGCGGACGAGAAATTGCATGATACCATGTAGTTAGGACCACCACCAAGAAGAAAAACTCTATACTGCACTGCCAATTAGTGATCCCATGCCGTCTCTTACCCCTCAGCCAACACCATCCGCACCATGCTCAAAAACTGCGGCATCATCTTGTGCAACTCGACAATCCCCGGCTTCTCCGGCTCGCCCGCATTCCTTCGCAACACATCCTGCCTGCGCAGCCTGCGCTTCCGCTCCGCCGCAATCGGGTCCCCGCCATCGTCCTCTTCGTCCTCGCTCTCGCTCAACCCATCATCATCATACTCATCCCCGAGATCCATATCCTGCAAATCCATCGCGTTGAGCCCGAAATCGCCAGGTTTGAACGTATTCGCGAGCCCATTCATCTCCCCTCCCGCCGCCGCAGCAGGATCATCGCCCGAAGCCATCTTCTGCCGCGTTTTGTCCTGATGCCAACGCTTGCGCGCCGTCTGCCACTTGATCAGACTGTTGATTTCGCGGATGGCGGCCTCGCGGTCGACGAGGTGCATCTCCACCGCCCCCTGGAAGAGGGCGTTCATATCCAACTTCCCGCCTTTGGGCCCGTTGCGCAAAAAGTCGAGAATGCCCTCGATCCACGTCATGAGTTTGTCAAAGAGGCCGTTGTCGTGCAGGTGGACTTCGTGGATGAATTTGTAGAGGGCTTCTTCGTGGCGCGCGCACAGGTCGATGAAGGATTGGACGGTCTGGTTGGGGTCGGCGGAGATGTCTTGCCGCTGTGCCTTTTCGATGGTCGCGATGGCGTCGTCGGCGAAGCGGGCAAAGTCTGTGACGGAGTTGTACACGTTGGCGCTCTTGTACACGCGCACGAGCGGTTCGTAGAAGATGGTGAAGAGGTCGCGGAAGAGGCGGAGCGTGTTGGCCTCCTCGACCATTTCCAGCATCATCTGCTTGTCGCGCCGGCGCGTGTAGAGTTTGAGGAGTGACTTTAGTTGTGCGTATAATTCTGCGCCCTGCCGCATCTCGGCGTCGACGTGCTCGACGGCATTGTCCCACGCCACCCATGCGTTGAAGACTTGTCCGATCTTCTCCGGCTCTAGTTCGGGCTGGATTTCCTCGGTCTGTAGGAGCTTGACAAGCAGGTCGGTCTGTTCCTGCATCGCTTCCTCACGAATCGAGTGCTTCATATCTTCGTCCGCCATGGTGTAGTTCTTAATCTTCTCGCACAGAATGGGCTCATCAATCTTGGCGGTCAGAGCGTCAATGGAACGTTGAATACCGCGAATGCCATCGCCGAGCGCCAGGCCGAAGATACGTTGCAGCAAACTCCTGGCACCGAGAGGCTGGGCCATGAACAAATCCAGCACAGAAGTCATCACAGCCGCGGGGTTCGTGAAGCGAATGACCTGCTTCAGTGCTGTATACGGAACCAAGGAATGAATGCGTTTCGCCTGCGCAAACATGTCGGGACTGTTGTCTTCGGCGAGGAAGAGATGGTACAGTGTTGCGGCCACCTCGATGCGCACCCACTCCGCAAACTTTCGATACTCCGGGTCCAGATCGGCAAGCTTATCCTTTCTTTTGATTTCGGTGAAGAGATCACGCAGTCCGTTCCGCTCAATGACTTTGCGCCGGAATGTCTCCATGTGCACATCAAGTTCGCGTGCGCGCTCGCGAGCGACTTCAAAGAATCGCCGTTGCTCTTCCAGCCGCTTCTCGTCCATTTCTTTCCTCCGCTCAATATCGTCCAGTTCTTCTCGCGTGGGGCTGATTGGTTTGGCGGTCAGGAAGTCGTACATGGCCTGTGAGTTGGCGATTGCTTCGTTTTGTAAGAAGTTGCGAAGAAAAGCGCGCAGTGACACTCGCTGCTCTTCTCTGTAGAGTACCGCGGGAGCCGGTGCCGGTGACGCCTCGCGGGGTGTGAGTGGCATTTTCGGCGTCGATGGGAGAGGCGAGTCTACGGATGCACGCGGGGAGCTGGCGCCATGGGACGGCGAGAATGAGTTGCGAGGAGAGTTGGTCCCGCCTCCAAGCGATGCGCGCGAGTTGTTGCGAGAGTGGCTGCGAGCGCCACCTCCGGTCCAGGAAGAGAGGTAGGAGCGGAAACTGTAGCTTGAGGGCTCGTCGCCATGTACCTCGGACTTTCCAGTGTCTTGGGTAGAGATTGAATCGACGCTGTCCGCATCGTCATCGCTATCGTCCTTGGAGCTGTAGAAGGAGTGCGAGCGGTTCTTGTGTGGCAATGGAGGCAGTACCTTGCCCGGAATCTCCGCCCGCAGCTTCTTATGCATACGGCGGAAATCGCCAAACCTCCGACTCACATACCGCTCCTTTTCGTCTCCTCTCTTGACGCGAAGTAGAAATGAGGCATGCTGGTGGTGTCGGACATGCCGCTTCACACTCACCTGCCGCACCCCGGCAACATTGACGTCCCAACCATTAATATCATGCCCCTGCGGCACATTCACCACCAAGCCCTGCTCATTCGGCCCGCTATCCACCACTTCCATCTCGGAGAAGCGAATGCGCTCTTCATACCCGGAAGCGGTCGGGATTCCCGAAACCATCATCAACTCGACCAGCTTCTTCGCCTTCAGCGCCAGCTTGGATCTCTTAGTCTGCTCGAGCCGATCTTCCGAGGAGCTGATGTGCTTGTTGGCGAAGCTTTCGAGGAACACCTGCAGCTTGTCCTGCCAAAATTCCTTCTCCCGCGCTTGATTGAGGAAGGGGAAGTTGCGGACGTGGTGGACGAAGATGTAGCGGAGGAGGGGGAGTTCGGAGTCTTCGGGCGGGACCTCGCCAGCGTCGGAGCGGAAGGGAGCGCCGAAGCGTTGGAGGGCGGTGGGGTGGGAGAGTTCGTGCACCTCCCAGACTGTCTGTTCGGAGAGGAGCTCACGTTTGAGGTAATGCTCTTGCTTGCCGGTGAGAACGGCGCCGGGAGGGGGGACGGAGAGGATGGAGGACATGGTGGAGGGGTCGGAGCGTTGGAGGAGTCTGCGCTGGTCGGGGGATTGCTGTTGAGCGGCGTTGCCAGCGGGGGTGTCGGGTTGTTCGGAAGCGTCAAAGAAGGCCTGGTTGTCGATGCTATCGAGTCTTCGGAGTGGATCTCGCGAGAGGCCCGTCTGTGTCCTGCTCTTGCGCTCGGTCGATGCAGCATTCGCCGCTGCCATGTTCGTTGAGGCGGCCATGGCGGGTGATGGGTGACTGCGCAGGCTGCAATTGAGAAATTAAGAGATCACTGTACAAGTGAATAGTCGTGACTCCCCCAGCGCCATCAACTGGCCCTTTCCTCGCTGAGGGAAAAGTACGGCAGGGAAGGGATCATTGGCGAGTGGGCGTTGCGGCTGTGGATGCGTATGCAATGACGTCGGCCTGCTCAAGGCTGCATCGCCAACGCGGGCCAAGACCGCCGGTGGTTTGCACGTGGCAGAGGGAGGAGATTGTGGTCGAGGAGGAGTGAAGTATGCAGCACCGTCTTTCGATTGAAGAGACTCCGGCTGGATTACGCAAGAGGTCGCATTGGATTGCTTCTCCATCGGAAGGAAGGTGCAATGCTCTGTCAGCCATCACGCCTTCCTGCGAAAATAAGGTTTCAAGTGTATACGACGACAGATCAACCCCACCAAACCACGTCGCCAGAAACAACCGGGAATGAAGAGATCCGATGATGAGTGAAGGCATTGCTACCCAGTGAATAGATACATGAGGTGCGACTACAGCATGCCCAGCTCTCAGCAGAAGCCCGACCCGCCCAGGACTCCAAAGTCGTCGAGTACACCAAAAATGCCGCAGTCGTCGTCCAAAATGCCCAATGCCGCGTCTGCCCCATATGCCGTAGATATATCATCCATAGCCCACGACATCATGTGCCCAGCAAGCTCTTCCTCGCTCCCTCCATTTGAAGTACCGTGATCGCCCAAGTAAGGCTCGTCACCAGAAGCATCCACCGCAGCCTCGTCAAACTCCTCTTCATCATCATCAACATACGACCCCACCCCATCAGCACGCACCTCAATCTCCCTCAAGAACCCCGCACTCTTCAACCAAGCAATGGAAGGCACTTCCCCTCCAGCTTTTCCAGCCCGACTCTCCCTCTCCTCCCCCCTCGCCTTGCGTCCCCTTTTCCGCGGGAAGAAGTGCGCCCGCCGTAGATGCGCCGCAGCATTGTAGTACACATTATACTGCTTCCCCTGCTTGCACTGCTTACAGATGTTCAATGGGCGCACGGGTCGCGCGGGGTGGCCTGCCCCTTGTTCGGCTTTTGATGGCGGCGAGGTTTGTTGCACCCCCGGGTCGACGCAGATCCACACTTTCTTCGTCGGGGTGTGTGCACGGTCGTGGTGGCGGCGGAGCTCGTGTTCGCCGCGGAAGCCGCCGAGGTGTTGGGTGCAGAGGGTGCAGTGGAGGCGGGGGTGTTGGGGGCGGATGTAGGGTTGCTTGCTGATGGGTTGTTTGTTGTTGGGCTTCGTCGTTGTGCCTAATGGCTGGAGAGGTCTGAGAGGAGACTTGGCTGTTGTGCGAGTGGCGGATGTTGGACCTCTGGCTGTGTGCTTGGAGGCGATTTGCCGCTTGCCGTTTGCCACTTGCCTTTTGAGATGAGTGGCTGCTTGGTAGTCTTCTGAGGAACCACTGACATTGCTATCGTTGCTTTGCTGGGATGGGCTGTGCCTCATTTGTTGGGTGAATGTCGTTGCCGCCTCCTGACGATGATCGTGATGCATCACCTCGGTATCATGAACGGAAGGAAAAACATCACCAAGGAAAAGCTGTTGCGAACCAACTGCACCAAATCCAAGACTACTCGTCAAAGCATATTCATCACGACAGTAATCAGTAATAGCCTCGCTATTACCAAGCACATCAGAAGCGACATCTGACAAGAAAGATTGGCAAAATGCTTGCTCTTCAGCTTCATCAAGAGGAAAGAAAGGGGGATCAGACAGGGTGGAATCGACCCGCAACATATCAAACGCGTCGGCGAACATGGCACTCGTCGCACTACTCTGTCGGCTCATCGCCTCACTTGAGAGCGTCAAGGGCGTCGGCGACAGATTACTCGACATGCTTGTACTTGGCGACACGTGATACGGGTGGGGGAAGAGCGAGGAGGGCGATGGCCCTGCGACTCGTGCTCTTTTGTTTACGGTGACTTGCGGTTGATGCTCGGAGTCGTTGTTGAGCATTTCGATGAACGCGGCTGGTGAATACATCTGTTCATACAGCGCGGAGTTGTGATTAATGGTTCCGCCGAGGGGAGGTTGAGCCGTCGAGCCGTAGGTGAAGGATGCGGTGAAGCCGGTGTCGAGTTGTCGAGGACGGGGCCGCTTGTTGCTGTTGCCGATGGTGACGGGGTGTTGGATGAAGGTGGGTGTTGGCCAGCCGTCCAGTCGAGCAGAGGCGCTCATCGTCGAGCGGGACATGGGGACCGAGCCGCTGTGAGAAGTCGGAAGCCGCATATTCCGGGAGGTGGGCATGCCGAGGGCCTAGACTCGTCAGTCACGATGGAGGGAGTGCCAGAGATAAGCAGAGGCCTGTACCAGTCCAAGCTGCCGCGTGCCTTGAGCCAGTGACCCTGCAAAGCCTGGCCAGTCCGTGCCCTGAGTTGGTTCCGTGAGTCCGTCGCCGAGAAAGTCGGGGGAGGTGGAGGATAGATGGTGCTGATGAGGGATGCCGTGCCGTGGTCGTCGTCGTTCCTCCGGCCAGTCCGAGTGGTGACCCCGCCAGAGAGCCAGAGAGTCGCCTTGGAGGGTGCCTGAGAGATCCTCAAAGAAGTCTCGGGGGAACGTCATATCTGCTGATTGATGTGAGTGTGAGTGACTAAAGCAGAAAGACAGAGTGTCTGAGAAGATGGAGGAGGAGGAAGAAGTGAAGAGAAGTAGGAGGCTTTAAGGAAGAGATGCGAACCGTGCGACCGGCCGAGAGAGCTGCGGAAAGGCGTTGGGCTGCGTGAGAATGACGAGGCAGCCAATCGCAGTCAGCCTGATGCATCGTCCACCCGATGCAGTCGAGAGTCCGGCAAGCTTGAGCTCGAGCTGTACGCGATCGAAGACTTGCAGCACCGCATGACCGTCCGCATTCACCGTAATTGGGCAACAATGCCATGACTCTGCTTGTGCCTAAGTTAAGACCACCACATCACTTGAGCGTTTAACCATTGCCTTGGGTGGCGTGTGCTCTTGCCGGCGCCATATCCGGATCAATGCACATCATCCACGATATGAGTGCGTGTGGGCAGCCATCGGCTTTCTGGAGTGCAACTCCTCCTGCCCACTGGCCTCACTTTACGACAGGTTAGAGGATGGTCGTGACATTGCCGGGCGTCAAGAATGCGCAAGGCGTGCGAGCTTGGCGTCAGACGGGTGTAAGCATGACAAGCGATGTTGTAAGCACGATAGGGAAACCATCTCCTACGTGTAGGTAAGGTATCTTACCAATACCGTGATATGGTCATAGCCCAGCGAGGACTCTCCGGCGTCACGCTTGTCCGTCAATTTTGATCTGAGAAAGAGACCACCCCGAACGTACAGACTGTGCATACCAGCACCGATAGTAGCAATGACGCAGCCACCATCGACCAGCGGTTGGACGGATGGGAGACCGCCGTGGGAAAATATGGGCCAGATTTTCGGCGCGCGCACGGCAAAAGAGCATGCAGCACACCTCGTGCCCTACGTCCAAAGCCACCACCACATCCTCGATGTGGGCTGTGGATTGGGCAGCATCACCGCAGACTTGGCCAACTTGGTGCCGCAGGGAGAAGTGATTGGTTTGGATCCCAACCCCAAGACTACCGAGGCGGCGAAAGAGGCGGCGGCGGCCAAAGGAATTGCCAACATTACGTTCGTCGACGGCGACGCTCACGACCTGGCTCGCTACGAGTCCGCGTCGTTTGACATAGTCCATGCCCACCAGGTCGTACAATACTTCCACACGCCCGTCAAGGCGTTGACCGAGATGCGGCGAGTGCTGAAGCCCGGCGGCATTCTCGCCTTACGCACCAGCAACCATCTCACCCTCTGGCCCACCGACCCTACACTCGAAAAAGAGCAGGCATGGTTTGCGGAGTTCGTCAAGGCTCGCGGGGGCAATGTCGGCGCCGGCTGGTACCTCCACACCCTAGTCAACCAGGCGGACTTTGCGTGGAAGGAGATCCGCATCGGATCTGCTTGCTGGGAATTTTCTGGGCCGGACGGCCTAGCAGCGTGGAGAGCTGGGACCGTGGGCAGCGCGAGAGCGAGTCTGATGGGCGCTGGCTACGGCACGGCTGAGGAGCACGACGAGATTGCGAGGGCGCACGTGCGGATGTGCGAGAGGGGCGATGCGAGGGTGATCGGATTGGACACTACCATTCTCGCACGTAAGTAGCTCTTGTCCTTGATCATCATCCTCGTCTTCTTGAGGGAGTACTCGAGAGCAGGTAAAGAGAGATGCAATAGGTAGCATCCAATTAGGCTATTGCATGATGAGGTAAGCTAGCGTTCCGCTGCTTCCGTCCCGCTCATTGGCCGGTTGCGTCGAACCGAGGATCGGCCGGCAGCCCAAGGTCCTATCCTTGACTTTCGCGGCGGGAGGAAAGATGAGGTGACGGACCGATCAGATGCCCGACACAGCAGATTAAGTTCACGCAGGCCAGCGAGAGGATCCGCCGGTCTGGCTCATCCGCATGAGCTCCCGAGCCCCCCGCCTATCTGTTCCCCCACCCATGTTGTGCATGCGGACGAACGACGAGGTAATGCGATGATGACCCAAGCTTCGCCCTCCATTGCCGGCCCGACATACTGTGCCGTGTGAGATGATCGGCACGTTGAGGCGCAATGGACGACGCGGACGCCAACAAGCCCCTCAAGCGCTCACGACCATGCGACTCGTGCCGCAAGCGCAAGAGCCGCTGCGTCACCGAGGGCGAGAGCAGCGTGTGCGTGCTGTGCAAGTTCCACGGCCAGCCATGTACGTATGAGGAGGCGCCGAAGCCGCGCAAGCGCAATGCCAGCCGCGACGGCGAGCGCTCCAATGCCGCCTCGCCCGTCAAGCGCAGCCTCGCCTTCAAAACCATTCCCGGCACCGGTGTGGAGGAATACGACACCCTCCCCGGCCCCTCCCTGCTCAAGCGCACCCTTGGCCTCCAGAACCTGCATCATAGTCAGTACATTGGCCGACACGAAGTCCCGGATCCATATGGAGCTCCTTATGCCGCTTCATCGGACGGGGCAAAGCGCGCGAAGAAGTCCGACGATCTCGAGATTGTTGTGCGCCCTGTGCATCCCTCTCACGCCTTTCGCATCATCCCCGACCCAACCACCGAGGGCTACTCGGAGCAGCGCGGCTGGATCGACGACATCGAAGCTGCCGTCTACCCGCACGGAAACCACCTCGTCCAACTGTACTTTCGTATCATCCATCCATCCTTTCCCATCCTCCACCAACAAGTCTTTCTCGAAAAGTACGCAAGATCGTACCGCGAATTCTCTCCGCCTCTGCTGGCCGCCGTCTACCTCGCTGCGTGCGGCTACTGGCGATATAGCGAACATCTAATTGACTACGAAAGGCCGGATCTGACCAAGCTGCGACATCTCGCCTTCGCCTCCTTTCGCGCCACCGTTATGCGACCCAAGCTGTCTACAGTGCAAGCAGGCTTGTTACTGGCACAGTATGAAGCCACAGACAAGCATGGCTGGATCAATGGACAGCAGAGCAAACTCGCTCACCAGCTGGTCGACTTGGCATACACGCTCGGCTTGCACCTCGATGCGCGACACTGGGAAATCCCCGACTGGGAGATTGGACTGCGACGGCGGATAGGCTGGGCGGTCTACATGCAAGACAAGTGGACTGCGCTGCTCCATGGCCGCCCCTCGCTGATCAGTGCCCACGACTGGTGTGTGCCGCCGCTTGACGAGGACGACTTTCCGGAGATTGAAGAAGACGACCGGGAAGGCAGCGCAGAAGTGGAGAAAAGCCGGCTAGTATTTATGCAAATGGCCTCGCTCACGGAAATTCTGTCAGGCGTGCTGGTCGATGTCTTTTCCGCACGCAGTCAGCAGATGCTCGATGCGGCCGTCGGCGACAAGATCGGCCTTTTGCTCACGTGGGTCAAGCCCTGGCAGCTGCATTTGAGGAATTGGTTTTCCTCTCTGCCAGAATCCTTACGAATGGACACCGCGGCATCCATGAAGCTCTCGCCCGTGGGCTACTTGCGTCTGGCTTATCTCACCCTTGAGACTTGTATCCATCGACACATCATCCGCACACTCGCGATGAGCGAGACCGTGGACCCTAATCTCGTCCGAGCTTGTCGCGCCGCAGGCAAGGACCGACTCATCAATGCCGTCGACTTCCTCCAGCGTCTGCAAGCGCAGCACCTCGCATCCTTCTGGTACTATATCTCTTCCAAATGCTGCGCACTCATCCACGCCTTTGGTCAGTCGCTCGCCGCGTCAGCCCTGGACCCCGCCGAGCGCGCCTTCTACGAGCAAAAAGTAAAAGAGTTCCGCTGGACGCTAAAAGTCAACAGCGAAGCGGGCACGGGCTTCATGAAGCAAGCAATCGGCATGCTGGACATTTCAATGCGCATCCAACCCATGCGAGCCGAGCACGGCCCTTCGTCTCTCGAGACCAGCCCGTCGGCGAACTCGCAGTTCGACACCTCTTCCAATTATTCCGGCGACTTCAAGCCCGACCTCTCGTTGCAGCAAGGCGTATATGGAAATTTTGCGGCCCCACCCACTCCACGGAGTAATCATCAGATGAATGCTTCGTATGACTTTGGAGACCCGGCAAGGTTATCGGGCGGTGCCGGCGACTTTTTCGTCCCTGCTCCTGACGCCGATTTTGAGTTTCAGGCTGGGCTGTACGACCGGACTGGAGGGCTGAATATCTCGCCTTGGGCAGCGTATCAGTGAAGAGCTGATCGTTTGTTCCATGTATTGGAAGCGCCTCTTCGTGACCCGAGCTTCTTGTATGGCCTGGTCGAATAGACATTGACTTCCGGGAAGCGGCGCGGTTCAATGTCTCGGCATCATTCTAGATGTTGTCTTCTTGCAGAGTTTGGTCTCCTCGAAAATTGCCCAAGATATCCAGATGCCGGGGGAAGGAAGCGTGGTATCGAAATCGATCGTTGTCCGGATGAAAGAAGGAGGTGCTAGGCGTGCCTAGCACGCCCAGTTGGAGTAGCCGGGCATTCTTTGGCCGTAGTTGACTGATCTGAAGTGAGGCAAATGGAAAGGCAGGATAGAATCGAAGCAGACAAGGCGGAATGCTGAAGCCATACCAATGTCTCTACCGTGACAAGGCACCGCGTCTTTTGCTCCCTTCAAGTCATCATTCATTTCCATTGCATTCGAGAGGAGGAAAGGAGATTGCTCCGAAAGTATTTGCGGAACGGAGGGCCAATGTAGCATACGGGCAATCGCCAAGCTCTGGCCGACGCGCCGCTCGCTCGCCGTCGGCCCACGACTTGCTCTCGACGAGCTGCATGTCGATCTATCCAAATACTTTGATGGCATCTGCCGCAATGAACTCAACTTCCTTCATTGACGGCTCATACCCTGTAGGGAGACCGGCGAACGCCGACGTGAGAGGATTCTTAGATTTGGCCGCCGGGTGAGCAGTCGCATCTTCCTTCTCCTCCTCTACCCGATACTCTGCCTCGGGGCTACACCTCGCAACCATGTTGGATCCCACGCACACCATGGAGCTACCATCCGCCAGGCCGTACACCTTCCGCTTCACCCCCGAATCAACAGCCTTCATCATCATCGACATGCAACGCGACTTTCTCGACCCCAACGGCTTCGGCGCCATCCAATGCGGCAACGACGACGTCTTCCGCGAGGTGCGAAGCATTGTTCCCAAAACGCAGGCTGTGCTGGAAGCGTGTCGGAAACTCGGCTTGTACGTCGTGCACACCCGCGAAGGCCACCAACCCAATCTCTCCGACTTGCCTCCTTCCAAGCGTCTGCGGCAGATTTCTGCGCCGAATGGCCATCATACTATTGGTATTGGGGATGAGGGGCCTATGGGTCGCTTGCTGGTTCGTGGCGAGTATGGTCACGATATCATCGATGAGCTCCGGCCTGTGCCTGGTGAAGTGGTGATTGACAAGCCCGGCAAAGGCAGCTTCTGGGACACCACTTTGCATCGGGCGTTACTTGCTCGCGGCATCACGCATCTGATCGTTGCAGGCGTGACGACGGAATGCTGCGTCAACACTACCTTCCGCGAAGCCGCCGACCGAGGTTTCGAATGTTGCGTGTTGAACGATTGCACTTCCGGCTTCGATGCTTCCTTCTACACCAGCGCCCTCGACATGCTGTGCTCCTACGACGGACTGTTTGGCTACGTGGGCACCTCCGATGAAGTTCTCCAGCAAATGGCTCCAGCGGCACAACTGGCCACTCCTCCCACCACTCCGCCCGGTTTCCAAGGCGATATATCTCTGGCTGGCTTGCAGCGCCAATACTCTGCCAGACTCACCAGCCCAACCGAGGTGATCAAGGGTCTTTCCTTGCGCATCGCGGAATATCAGCAAGCCGATCCCGCCGTCTGGATTCATCTGGAATCACCCGAGACGCTACTGCACTCGGCCAAGGCGCTGGAGGAGCGCTTCCATGGCAAACCTCTGCCACCCCTCTACGGCGTCCCCTTTGCAGTCAAAGACAACATCGACGTCGGCGGTATCAAAACTACAGTAGCTTGCGAAGAGTACGCCTACACACCCGAGCGAAGCGCCCGCGTCGTCGACGCCATGATTGCCGCCGGCGGCATCTTCATCGGCAAGACAAACCTCGATCAACTCGCCACCGGCCTGTCAGGCTGCAGATCCCCCCACGGCTCTCCCCATAGCGTCTTCAGTCCCAACCACATCTCCGGCGGCTCCTCCTCCGGCTCCGCGGTAGCAGTCGCCGCAGGCCTCGTCTCGTTCGCCGTCTCGACCGACACCGCCGGCTCAGGCCGAGTACCAGCCATGTTCAACGGAGTCACGGGCTACAAACCTACCAGAGGTACCCTCTCTGCCCAAGGCCTCGTGCCCGCCTGCAAAAGCCTCGACACCATAACCATCATCGCGCCGACGGTCGAAGAAGCGCGCAAAGTCTGGCTAGTAGCAGACGAAGGCCCCGATCCTGCCGATCCCTACGCCAAAACGCAACAATCCCTCGCTCTGTGGCATGTCGACTTCCGCGGCCCCAAAGCAGGCGGCTTCAATTTCGGCGTCCCACCCCAATCCGCATTACAAGCATGCACGCCCGCCTTCCAACAAGGCTTCACATCCGCCATCGCCCGCTTGGAACGCGCAGGCGGCACCCGCGTCGAAATAGACTGGACGCCCTTCCAAGCAGGCAACGACCTCCTCTACGAAGGCGCCCTAGTACAAGAGCGCATAGCCAGCATCGGCGCAACCTTCATCAAAGAAAACCTATCGACCTTCGACCCCGCCGTCTCTTCCATTTTCTCCGCCGCGCTGGCAAAAGAAGTCACAGCCCCCGACGTCTTCCGCGACCTGCACCTCCAAGCGGAATCTACACGCTATGCGGCCGCCATCTTCCGTGACGAAATCGACGTCCTGCTCGTCCCTACTACGACGTGCCATCCCACCTTCGAAGAGATGCGCGCGGACCCGATCGCGCTGAACTCGCGCTTGGGCGCCTTTACTCATTTCGGGAATGTGCTGGATCTGTGCGGGCTTGCCGTGCCGGCGGGGACGTATGTGAGTGAGGGTGGCGGTGGGGAGACGTTGCCGTTCGGGGTGACGTTGTTGGGGGCTTCGGGAAGGGATGGGAGGGTGTTTGATATTGCGAGGGAGTTTGAGAGGACAAAGTGACATGACTGCCGACTCTTTCCGTAAAAGTATATCTACAATAGCCCTAGCAACGACTGATGGTGTATCTTATACGCAACGTATTGGATGCCGCGAGAACGCTCACAAAAACCAAGTCAAAAGCCAATCGCTCCGCACATCCGGCGCCGGCTGCGTCACCACACACTTGTTGTTGCGCGCCAGGAAGGCGCCTGAATTGTTGTACTGCACATACGCCTGCCATTTCCGCGCATGCTCAAGCGTATCATCCGACACGCCTGCCGGGTCCTGTGGGATCCAAATGATGGGCGCCGATTCGCGCGTCACGGGATCCTGATACGCGGCTTCGAGTTCGATGGAACGCTCTGGACGGGACAGGTCGGTGAGTTCGTCTGGGTAGCCGGCGATCGCGGCGCCGAGTTGATCTTGGGCTTCGCGCTTTTTGAGCGTGCCGCCACCGCCTTCGCTACCCTCCGGACGTAAGCTGACTTCCCGTTCGTGGTTGATGTGCGACAGCATTCGGCGAGCGTTGTCTGCCGTGCGGGAAATGGCGTGTTTTTCGCCGGCGGCCCCGGGTCGGCGTCTAATACTCTTACCGAGGATTTGCAAGGGCCCGCCGTCAGCGGTGAGCGGTGGTTCCTTTTTCGGCTTCTCTGAATCCGACGATGATCGTTGCTCCTCGGTCTGTTCGACGCTTTGCTTCACCTCCTGCTCTTCGTTGGGTGGTGTGTTGTCGTTCTCGCTTATAAATCTGCGCCGTTCGGCCTCCGCCGCTGAATCCTCCAGTGTAACGGGAAGGAGTTCACGAAGCGGATAGAAGAGCGTTTCCGTCACATAGTGGTAGATGCCTGTCAGAACCAGCACAACAATCATGATGATTGCTTGCGGGCCGCACGCCACCTTGTCTGCAGAGTTTCGGACGAGGAAGAACAAGCCAATCAAGGCGATTTCCATCACGTAGATGCCGGTGTACAGCAAGGAGAGGGCGTGTTCGAAGAGCAGACCATGAGTGTCGACCTTATTCCGCTGGACGTAGTAGTAATTATGTCGGTATGCGATCCAGAAGAGGAAGAACATGATGGAGATGAAGACCAGGACCAGAGGCGAGATGACAGAGTATATCAAGCCTGAAAGGGCCAGTCAGCCAAGGTTCAAGGACAAAGAAGAGCACTACTCACCAATGGCTGCAAAGTTTGTAAACAGCGAGTAGACATTGCCCCACATCTGATGGGGAATGGTCGTCTGAAGCCAGGCTTCCTCTCGCGGAGTTTGGGTGAACCAGGGCCAGATCATGGTGATGTAAAGAAGACGCAGGTACTGGAAGAGAACGCTTCCGCTAAAGCCCAGAGCCTGGATGATGAGGTAGTTGAAGAAATAATTGGCGGCTTTGGGAAGGTCGTAGGCCAGGGTGCTGGAAATCGTGGTGGGGTTGTTGATGATGGCACCAATGGTAGCAACCAGCCCGGAGGAAATCGAAGTGACCAAGACCAACTCGATGAACAGGAAGGTGAAGTAAAAGGTTTGGGTGTTGACCTCGCGTTTGCTTCGTGTGGGCGAGCCGACGAGCACAGCCAGCTTACGGCAGAGTGCGGGCACGACGAGCTGAATTAGCAAGGCGAGTAGAATGGATGCGACGGGGCCTGGAGGACGTTAGTAGATGTGCGACATTTTCATGGATTTTCTGAACCCACCTGAAATCAAACTAATAATCCAATTCGGCCACGGACGCAACCAATGCAGCCAAGTGTAATTGTACCGCACACTTTCCAGCTGAGAGATGATACCGAGAAACGTGGCCGGAATACCCCAGAGGATGATCATGCCGATAAAGAGGACGACGGCGATACAGGCCCTGACGAAGCGATCCCAGGTCGTCAAGCCCATGTTCGGCCAGAGGACTTCATGAGGGGCAACGTCGAGGAAGCGTGGAGACATGCAGCCTGGGCGATGATGAGTCGTCAAAGCAAAGGCCATGTGAGCAGACATTTGTCGGTCGAACTGCACAAAGGCGGAGTTCTGCTTCTTAAACTGAGTTTCGTCGTCCAGGTCTTGCAAAATTTCGTCAATTTGTACATTAAGACGGGCGATCTCTGCGCGAAGCCAGGCAATTTTGGGCACGCTCGTGGTCGGCTCGCGCTTCCAAAACTTGAGCGAGGAGGGTTGCGTTCGCGAGTCGGTTTCATCCTCGATGATCTTGACTTGACTGCCTTCTGACTTCTTGAGGTACTTCCGCCAGAGCTGATCGTGGTCCTTGCAGTCTTCGTCGAAAAGCTTGGCAATGTGCTTCAACGCTTGTTGAGTGTCATTGGTCGCGACTTCATGGCGTTCTGAAGGCACCGTGAAATCGAGAGGTCTGATTCTCGGGGCCGACTCGACAGCCTTGGCGGATCCAAGCTTCCGATACTGCTTGTTGACCGATCGCAGAATCTTGAGTTCTTCCTTCTCCAATGCATGGCAGAGCTTCCGCCGACGTGCAGACAAAGCGCGCAGAGACTTATAATCTCTGTTCACCCACACCGTCAGTTTGCTCCGGTCATCATTGTCGACGAAGACGTCAAAGAGGGCTTTCAAGGCTTCATTGCTGCGATACTCGCTGGGAATGTTGGTGACGAGGACCGTGCGAGCAGAGGCTTTGAGTCGGTGTTCGGGAGAGGTGAGGTACTCCTGGCGGACGGCAATGAAGTGTAGCTTCTCGCGATAGATTCGGTACAGTGTCCAGGCGATGGCCAGGCATGCGCAGACGAGATGGCCCCAATAACGGCTAGTCTGATTGGGGGCAACGTTCTGGAAGGACAAGACATTCAAGCCCGTGACATTGTAATTGTGTGGATGTCCGCCGACCTCGAAGGTATTCGTTCCCGCGCCACCGTTGTAGTTGATGGGAAAGAGAATGGGGACGATGATGATGGTCATGGGGACGAAGATGACAAGCATGGCTCTGATGAAGCGGATGAAAAAGTAGCCGTCTAGAGAGTGGTCAGCGAATGGTGTTGATGTTGGATCAAATACCTTGCATACCCAGGCCACATTTAGCTTTGAGTTCTTCATCCTTGATCGTGACTACTCGCCGAATCCACTTCCATGGACTGACGGGAATGGCTTCGACGCGTAGCCGGTCTTGCACGAGATATGTCTTGGGTTGACTGTGAAGGGAGGTGTGAGTGGAGAGTTTCGACTGCCGCAGACATGGCCACCTACTATATCCTGCGCCCGGCCCCGGAGCTTTTCAACAGAAAGAAGCCCGAAAGTTCAAATGCGAAAAGAGCCAGACCGGTGGCCAAATTGAGGGCGAAAGCCTTGGTGGTGATGCCATTCGAACTGGTGGCTTTACCGGCGTCACCGTTGATGATGCCACCAAAGGGGTTGTCTGAGCTGTTGCCGGAACTCATGTTTGGAAATAGAGACGAGTCGTCGCGGGGTGTGAGAGGTCAGGGGCCCTCGACGTGCTGCAGAAGATGAGATCGCTGTGAAAGGCGTAGAAGAGCGAGACTATCACATGGCCGCGGAGTCGTGGCGTCTCGGAGAAAGCAGTCGCATGAGGAAGCCTTCTTGTCGGTCGTGGAGGGCGAAGACGTGAAGTTGGTGAAGGTGCACCGCCACTGCAGGACTGTCGATGGGTGAGGTGTTTTGCGACGCGGGCGTAAGGCAACAATGACGCTGGTGGCACCTGCTTCTGGCCAATGATTCCTCTTTGCCACTCGGCCCGCCCCGCTGCCGCCAAGGCCCGAGATAGCGCGCAACGATCATCTTCACCTCAACTGAACTGCTCAACACATGATAACGAGGTCTAATGAGCTCAGACATCTGCATGTCACCCCTGAGAGAGTGTTGAAACGCGTGTGCGTGAGCTGCAAAGTCGTTGCATTGTTTGCATCACTCCCGTCTGCCGCACCGGTCTCCATGTGCCGTCATCACTCCGACGAAGACATCCCACCTCCAAAGCACCTCAAAGATGTATCTGACAACCATGCCCCTTCGAAAACGAGAGACCTTCGCAAGAATTGGGGCGAGGCAAGTGCAACCTCCCTCATCCCCATCCAAGATCGTGGCCGCGAATTCCAATGCAACGTTGCGGCCTTGTCCTTCTACATCTTGGCGTGGCAAGCCTCTCGACGTCTCGACACAGCCCCCGTCCAACCAGTTGCATGGGCCTTCCATGTCCAATCCCCATGCGGGCACTCGTTCCCACTCCATGTCCGTGCGGTGATACTTCCCCAAAGGGACATGGCCTAGAAGCTCGAATGGAAGGCGTTTCGCGCGGCGCCAAGTAGGACAAGAGATTTACATGCGGGTGTGTGCGGGCACGCGACCTCGCTGCGGTTTTCTTCCGTCCAATTGTTCGGGCCTTTGTCGGCTCAAGGATCCCCGCCGCCTCTTCGCTTTGCCCACTCAGGTTCCGCCAGGCTCGGCATGCCCGTTATCAATGCACGCCTACCTCGCTATCTTCTATCTCACAGCCTTGGCACCCCCAAGCCTCGGCGGGGCGGCGTGGAGTAAGTATTTATTACACCATGGTATTCGCCCCCTTCGTTCGCGCTCCTCTCCTGCCCCATCTTCTCCTCATTTCTCCACTTCCTCTTACTTGGTAACTCACGAGTAACATGGCAAATCGTCGAGGAAGCCTCGAAGCTGCTGATGCGGTGGACACGGAGAAGGCTGGCAGGCATTACGGCGAGCCTCACTCTCTGGGAGAGCACGCGCGCGGGAAGCAGTTCTCGGTTACAGAACAAGATGTCGGCCTCGTTCACGCCGACCAGAACAAGCTGCATCGCCGTCTCAAGGGCCGTCACATGCAGATGATTGCCATGTAGGTTCATTTGCTTCAGTTCCAATCGTCGCTTGACAAGCTAATGCGATGACCAGTGGCGGTGCCATTGGCGCTGGTCTTTTCGTCGGTACCAGCAGCACCTATCCCAACGGTGGGCCTGGTTCCGTCCTTATCGGTTTCATCGTCGTTGGTAAGTTTCTTGGAATTGAACCAAGACAGGTCCGATACTGATCAAATCGCAGGTATCACGATGTTGGTATTCCCGCCGCCGCTCATCCTGACTTCCTGCTAACCTCCCAATTGATACTTGATGATGCAGGCTTTGGCCGAGTGAGTTGCGATCTACTTTGCGTACTTTGAGCGTCTGCTAACTTGGATACAGACTGGCCGTCATGTACCCAATCAATGGAGCCTTCACCATGTACATTTGCCGATTCGTCGATCCGTCCTGGGGTTTCGCCTGTGGCTGGCAATATGGTATCAACTGGCTCACGGTGCTGCCGTTTGAAATCAGTGCCGGTAAGATATGCAGCCTACGAAATTTCACTTCAAGAATATTTGCTAACCTGGCTTCGTCTGTAGCTTGCAACGTACGCACTACGATGATGCCCTCTCTTACCCCACTACTGACATCCTACAGATCATTCACTACTGGAATGGATCTCTTAGTATCAACAACTCCGCATGGATCGTCCCTCTACTATTCCTCCTGATCGTCATCCAATTCTTCGGAGTGCGGGGGTACGGAGAGGTGGAATTCGCTTTGAGCATGCTCAAGATTATCGCTTGTAAGCCACTGCCGCGATTGATCCCGCACCAAAAGAATGCTAACCCTCCGACCCAGGCATTGGTTTCATGATCCTCGGTATCATCATCGACGTTGGAGGCGTGCCAACTGACGATCGCGGCTACATTGGCGTGCGCTACTGGAAAGCTCCCTACCAACCCTTTATCAACGGATTCCACGGCTTCTGCAGCATCTTCGTCACCGCCGCTTTCGCCTACAACGGCACGGAGCTCACCGGTCTCGCCGCGGCGGAGGCAGAGAACCCTCGCAAGGAGATCCCGCGCGCCAGCAAACAGGTGGTCTGGCGTATCTTCATCTTCTACATTGTCAATCTCTTCCTGGTGGGCCTGATTGTGCCCGCCACCAGCCCCATGTTCGACAACCCGGGTGGAGAGTCTCGCCGCTCGCCCTTTGTTATTGCCATCCAGCTGGCCGGCATCAAGGTCCTTCCATCCATCTTCAACGCCGTCATTCTCATCTCGGTCATGAGCGTGGCCAATTCCTGCACCTTTGGTTCCACCCGTACATTCCAGGCCCTCGCCGAGCATGGTAAGCGTTCACTGCCTGGTCACATGACTTTCGAAACACGACTAACTGGCTCTCTGTAGGAATGGGTCCGAAGATCTTCGCCTACATTGATCGCAAGGGTCGCCCACTCGTGGTCGTCGCGCTGCAACTGGTGTTTGGATTGCTGGCATTCATCAATCTGGCTCCCGACGGAGGCACCATCTTCACCTGGCTCCTGGCCTTGTCCGGCCTGGCATCCTTCTTCATCTTCGGCAGCATTTGCGTGGCGCACATCCGCTTCCGCATGGCTTGGTGAGTCTTGAAGATATGTAAAGTTGAAAACTCCGGCTAACCAGCACCACAGGAAACTTGCGGGCCACTCCGTCGACGAAATTCCCTATCGCGCCTCGTGCGGCGTCATCGGATCCTACATCTGCGCCGTCATGAACCTCATCTTCCTCATTGCGCAGTTCTACATCGCCCTCTACCCCATCGCAGGCACGGAGCTCAGCGCGGAGAACTTCTTCCAAAACTACCTCGCCGCGCCCTTCCTACTGCTGCTGTACTGCATCTGGAAGGGGTACAGCTGGTCGCGCTTCCCGTCGCATCGCTCCATGTGGACCAAGCTCAAGGACATTGATCTCTACACGGGCATGCGCGAGGGCCAGATGCAGATGATTAGCGGGCCGGATGTGTCGGAGGACCAGAGGCGTGCTAGTGTTGCGGAGCTGCAGAATGAGAAGCCGAAGGGGGCGATGGGTTATGCCAAGGCTGTGTTCAGGTCGGTCTTTTGATTCAGATCTATGAAAGGGATGTGAGGGGGGTTAGGAGAGGAGTTGTAGTGTGTATACTGCGTATGAGATGTTGTGCTGCGCCAGTATCGTTTCGTTGCGTCCGCGTTCACTCCTCCGCATGTTTTGCCACGCCAGATCAATTGGCGATGCATTCAAGAGGAGGTGAAACGTTTCATCTAGACATTGCCCTTTCCATCTTTACAGCATGGAATAATCTAATCCCGATGCGGAGGGTGCGGAAGTATGCCTTTTATGCAGAGGATGAGCCGGCTTCCTCCTGACTCCACTCCTCGGCTCCACCACCACACCTAACACAACACATACCTATGGACACGTATGTGTACGAGAAGGCAACACTATTGTAGACGGCACAAAAGCTACGCAGCGCTCCTTCTTGGATTCCATCAGACCAATCCACGACCTGTACTGGTCATGGCACCTGGACACCTCGAAGAGTAGGCGACACTCGGGCAACATGGGTTGTTAATTGCACGCCGACGTGGAGACATTGACAACATGAACGACGCGCTTTGCTCGATCCTTTGCGACCAGAAAGATGGCTGGACGTGGGATCCGTTCATCTCCGACAAGCTCATATTCAATCATGACGGGACGGGCGAGGTGCGTGTCCTCACCGCGCTGGACTTTTGGCCTGTCTTTATCAAGTGCTAACAGCGCTGCGGACTAGGTGTGGTTCATGGAAGACCATTCCTTCCTCTTCGCCGTCAACATGCGGTGGAGATGCCTTGGGCCGTCACCCCAGCTGAGCGAGAAGGAGAAGGCCAGACCGAGCGAGCCAGCAGCACCCGAAGCACATCCCGAGCCTGCAAGCATCTGGAGTGCAAAGTCGTGGAGGAAGCAGCCGCAAGTGCTAGGCAAACTCGACCTCGAAATCACCCTCGAGCGAAGCCTGGCCAAAACGCTAGCAGGCGGAAGAGTGCTCGCGACATTTGCGCACATGAACGAGCGCCGGCTCTCGGACGCAGCCTGTAGCCCCAAGACCTTCAGCGTCACGGTTGAAAGGGGCAATTTCGTGCCTACGACTCATGTTGGCATCGATCGTAGCATCGGGAAGCAACTCGAGCTGCGGTATGGGCTGCGCTTGGTGTTTGACAGGACGCTTGCTCCTCCTCGGGAGGAGTTCACGGATCCGAATGAGTGGATAGTTAGCGATGGCGGATGGTGGAGGATTACGGATTACGTTGCAAGGCAATTGCCCACGTCGGAGTATAGCTCGCCTGCTATGAACGATTCTGCGTGGGACTATTATGTCAGGAGTTGCGTAGTGTCGTAGTGTTGACCTGGATTCAATCAATCGAATGCACAAGTGCACCTTCATTCTTCCCAGATGAATGCGTTAAAGGACATTGCTGTCGTGAGCATGGAATGTGGCATCTGTCATGAAGAGCAGCGCCTGGAAGTATGTGAGCTTTGTCCGACGTCCGTGCACGAGCTTAATTTTTTGAGTCAAGATCAAATGCACTCCAGTCAATTCAATGCGAGTCATATAACCTCGCCTCTCGCACCGATCGTCGCCGTCCCTCTACAGCCTCTCATCAAACACTCACACCAACAATGCCAGGCGCACGGGGCCCCGTGCCCGTGCCTGCACAGGCCAATGGCACCTCCGACCTCACCAGCAACATCCTCCACAGCCTCGAACAGCACCCGCAACTCGACACACAGGAAGCCTTCCCGCAAACCTCACAGGCCGAGATCAAGGCAGCGCTCGATCGTCTCGCCAGTCGCCGGATGGTGGCGTACGAAGCAAAAGACAAAGAACTCGTCGTCTTGACCGAGGAGGGCCAACAGATTAGCGACGAGGGATCGCACGAGTGGAAGGTGTGGGAGGCGGTGAAGAGCAAAGGGCGGATACCGATCAAGGAGATTGAGAAGATTGTCGGGCCGAGTGCGAAGGTTGGGCAGGGAAACGCTTTCAAGTTGAAGTGGATTAAGAAGGATGGGGATGCGCTTGTGCCCGTGGCGGAGAATGTGACGGACACCACGAGGGAATTGTTACAGCACGTTGGCGCACACCACGAATTCCCGGATCCCAAGCAGTTGAAGGACTATCAGAAGCGGAAACTGGTCACCACCAAGAAAGACATTACATACACCGTGCGGAAAGGGGCGAAATGGGCGCTGCAAATCCCCGTCGAAGTCACCGATCTGACTGTAGAGATGCTGCAGGATGGATCGTGGGAGTCGGCCAACTTCAAGCCCTACAACTTCCAAGCAGCCGGTGAGCCCCAGCATGCCGGCGCCCTACATCCCCTCAACAAAGTGCGCGAGGAGTTCCGCAAGATCTTCTTCAGCCAAGACTTCATCGAAATGCCCACCGGCCGCTTCGTCGACTCCGGCTTCTGGAACTTCGACGCCCTCTTCGTCCCGCAGCAGCACCCCGCTCGCGACCTCCAAGACACCTTCTACGTCTCCGACCCCGCAGAAGCAGGCGAGCCCGGCCCCGACCCCGCCGCCGACGCCGCCCTCACCGAGATGGAAGCCGACAGCCAAATGTACACCCACCCGGACGGCGCCGACAGCACCAAGCTCAACTACGCACAGTACGTCAAGAACGTGCGCGCCGTGCACCAAGATGGCGCCTTCGGCTCGACGGGCTACCGATACCCCTACTCCGACGCGGAAACGCGGCGCCTCGTCATGCGCACCCACACCACCGCCGTCTCGGCCTATTGCCTGCACCGCCTAGCCAGCAACCCGCGGCCGGCGCGCTACTTCTCCATCGACCGCGTGTTCCGCAACGAAAGCGTCGACGCCACCCATCTCGCCGAGTTCCACCAAATCGAAGGCGTCATTGCCGACTACGGCCTCACGCTCGGCGGCCTCATGGACTTCCTAGGCAAGTTCTTCACCAAGCTCGGCATCTCCGACTTGCGCTTCAAGCCGGCGTACAACCCCTACACCGAGCCGAGTATGGAGGTTTTCGGGTACCATCATGGCCTGGCCAAGTGGGTGGAGATTGGGAACAGTGGCATGTTCCGGCCGGAGATGCTGCTTGCCATGGGTTTGCCGGAGGGGCTGAGGTGTTATGGGTTCGGGCTGAGCTTGGAGCGGCCGACGATGATCAAGTATGGCGTGAACAATATTCGCAAGTTGCTGGGGCATAAGGTGGATGTGGGCTTCATTGAGTCGAATGCGGCGGTGCGGCTTGATAAGGATTGAGAGGGGCTTAATTTGATTCGCTTTGATTTTCACGCATGGCCTGTAGGCTTTGGAAGGATTGATGACAGTGAATGCATCCGGCCTCTTCCAATAGCAAGTCGTGGGTGAGTGTGGAGAAGCTCATGCATGCACCCCACAAAATGCACGTCACAGCCATTGGCATCGTCCATAGCTTGCTCGGAAAACAAATACGACGTCTTCGCTGTCTCCATCACTACACTTTACGGCCGCAGGAATGCTCCTGACTGCATATACTCGATTTTGCTCTCGCCAGTCAACTGTCCCACTAGCTTTTGCTCGAAGAAAATCGCCCAGCGTTCAGCTCCCATCCATCCGCCACTTCCAAACCACAAAGACAATGGGCGAAGCGAAGACAGTAAGATGGGGTATGCTAGGTGCGTAAGAGAGCCCCATCCACCACACCCTCCCCGAATCACAACCATTAAACATCCGCATTACCAGCCACGGGCGGCATCGTGCGCACCATGACCCGCGACCTCCTCATCGACCCCACCACCCGCGGCGTCACCGACATCAAGCATGTCATCACGGCCGCCGCATCGTCGTCGTCGAAGAAGTCCGCCGAGTCGTTTGTCGCGGACTGCGTGGCGCCGACGCAGGGTGCGAGTCCGGTGTGCAAGGCGTATGGGAGCTATGAGGAGTTGGTGAAGGATCCGGATGTTGATGTGAGGTTTCGTTGTTTGTGATGATATCTATGTCGGGACTGACGATGGTTTAGATCATCTACATTGGCACGCCGCATTCGCATCACTACCAGAACTGCATGCTCGCCTTGACGAATGGCAAGCCAGTGCTCTGCGAGAAAGCCATCACGGTCAACGCAGCACAAGCCAAAGCGCTCGTGGAAGAGGCCAGAAAGCGCAAGCTCTTCTTCATGGAAGCCGCGTGGACACGCTACTTCCCCCTCAGCATCGCCGTGCGGCAGAAAATCCAAGCGGGCGAGATAGGAGAAGTCCTCCGCGTCACCGCCGACTTGTCGACCGGCGAGGCCCCCGAAATCTACGACGCAGACCACCGCAACGTTAACAAGGATCTCGCCGGCGGCGCGCTGCTGGATCTGGGCGTCTACGCTCTCCTCTGGGTCTTCCAAACGGCATACCACACCCTACCAAAAGACAAGCGGAAACCGCCTCGTGTCGTCGGCGCGGCCATGACGCCCGAGCCGCGCACGGGAGCGGACGAGTCGACGACGATGCTGCTCGAGTTCCCCGTTAGCACGCCCAGCGGTACGCGGCAGACGCACGCGATTGCCACCACGGCGATGCGGGTGCATTTCGATCCCGGGCGGGAGTCGGAGGCGGCGTCGCCTACGGTGCGCGTGCAGGGAGACAAGGGGGAGATTCAGGTGTTTGGGCCGATTTATCGCCCTACGCGGTTTCGCTTGTTGCCTTATCCTGCTAGTGAGGAGAGGCCGATACAGACGTTTACGTTTGATTTCCCCGGTGGTGAGTTGGCATATTCATTATTACGGCAGAGGTGGTGGATGCGCTGACGATGTTTCTGCTTCAGGCACTCACGGCATGAGTTGGGAAGGCGACGAAGCGGCGCGCTGTTGGCTCGCGGGCAAACTCGAGAGCGAGACGACACCGTGGGAAGAAATGGTGGTGATGATGGAGACGGTGGACGAGGTGCGCAGACAGACGGGCCTGACGTTTCCGGAGAACATTGAGACGACCAAGTTCCCGCTGGATCTTCACAAGCGCGACCCGAACAAGAAGCAGGCGTACATCAATCGGAATTGAGTGCGGCTACGTGTAATTGAAACGGGAGAAGTCGGTAGGGATCACGAATGAATAAAGAGTCGAGTGTAGTTATTCCCGCTCGATCTATTAAGCAATCTGTTCTCACGGGCCGTGCCCCATGGGGATCTGACCAATCAGCACCCCGGACTTGGTCAATGCCGTCACAGCAACGAACCTCGGCTCCATGGCACCTCGTCGTCTCGCCTATATGCCTGTGCACGAGGTCTACTTTTGTCTTCCCTCGAGCATTCAAGAGCCTTCAACAACCTTCACATCACCGTACCCCATTGGCGCATCTCCTCCTCCATCTCTCCTTCCCCCTCGTTCCCCACCCGCAGCCATGGCCCCCAAACTGACCCGCGAGGAAGTCAAGAAGCACACGGCCGAAGACGACCTGTGGTTCATCGTGGACCACAAAGTCTACGACGTCTCCGACTTCATCGATGCCCACCCAGGCGGCTCCGTCGTGCTGCAGCAAGTCGCCGGCACCGACGCCACGGAAGCCTTCTACAACCTGCACCGCCACGAAGTCCTACACCAGTACAAATCGCTCTGTCTCGGGAACGTGGAGGGCGAGGAGCCCGAAGTCATCGAGCAGCTGCCCGGCGACCTCAGCCAGGTGCCGTACGCTGAGCCCCTCTGGTTGACGCCGCAGTTCCGCTCGCCCTTCTACTCCGAAAAGCACAAGAAGCTGCAGAAGGCGATGCGCAAGTTTGTCGATGAGCATATCACTCCTGAGGCGCGGGAAAAGGAGTTGAGCGGGGAGTACATCAGCCAGGAGCTGATTGATAAGATGGCCGAGGCGAATATCCTCGCTATGCGAGCCGGGCCGGGCAAGCATATGCATGGGCGGAGTTTGCTGGGAGGTGCCATGGACGGCAAGGACTACGATGCCTTTTCCGATTTGATCATTTCGCAGGAGCTCACGCGACATACGAGCCGTGGCTTCCAGGATGGGAATATGGCGGGTATGACGATCTCGCTGTCCGCTGTGATTGCGTGGGCGAATGACGAGGAGTTGAAGAACCGAGTGGTGGATGAGGTGCTCTCCGGCAAGAAGAAGATGTGTCTTGCCATCACCGAAGCATTCGCCGGTTCGGACGTCGCAGGTCTGCGAACAACAGCGGAGTTGAGCGAGGACGGCTCGCATTACATTGTCAACGGAACGAAAAAATGGATTACTAACGGCATGTGGAGTGACTACTTCGTCACCGGCTGCAAGACGAAGAAGGGCTTTTCCGTGCTGCTGATTGAGCGGTCGGAAGGCGTGGAGACGAAGAAGATCAAGACGGCGTATTCTGCTGCCGCGGCGACGACCTTTGTCGAGTTTGACAACGTCAAGGTGCCCGCGAAGAACTTGCTGGGCGAGGAGCACAAGGGTTTTGTCGTCATCATGTCGAACTTCAACCACGTAGGTTCCCACGCACTTCACAACATGGTAGATTTTCAACTAACACCCCAACCAGGAACGATGGATGATGGCTGCCATGGTCATGCGCTGGTCCCGCACCGTGCTCGAAGAATGCCTAAAATGGGCGCACCAACGCCTCGTCTTCGGCAAACCCCTCATCGCCCAACCGGTGGTGCGGCAAAAGCTCGGCCGCATGATCGCCCTCGTCGAAGCCAACCAAGCCTGGATCGAGCAAATCACCTTCCAAATGAACGGCATGAGCTACAAGGAGCAGGCCAAGCACCTCTCCGGCCCGATTGGGCTGCTCAAGACCTTCTCCACGCGCAGCGCGCACGAAATTGCGGATAATGCAGTCAATATTTTCGGGGGCCGCGGGGTTACGCAGACGGGCATGGGGCGCGTGGTCGAGGCTTTCCATCGGACGTACAAGTTTGATTCGATTCTCGGGGGTGCGGAGGAGGTGATGGCGGATTTGGGGGTGAGGCAAGCGATGCGCTTCATGCCGAATGCCAAACTGTAGGGGGTGCGGGAATTTCTGGGTCGGGGTAGATTTTTTGTACATGGTTGCATATTGCATTTTCGATTGGTGTTTGACTTAAGGGCTCGGAGCACGCTCCAAATGCGGCACCTTCCGCATTCACGCCGTTGCACATGGCTCTCGTGCGTTGTTAGTACAGCCTTGTGCCACTCCAAAGGTGGGCGGGGATCGGGTGGTGGCGAGTCGCCACGGCAGGTTCAACGTGCGCTGAAGATGGAAATAATTGATTAGTTTGTCTTCTCGATACACTTTAAAGAAGGGAAGAGCGTGATGTCTGCACTGAAAAGATGGTCAACACTCCATAGACACCCGAGAGAGGTCGGGTTTGGCTTCACCAGACCACCCAATCAGGCCTAGCCAGGCACGAGCATGGACCCTCAAATTACATCACTCCGCCAATGCTCTCACGTATCACAATGACCTCAACCTCTGTGCTCACTTTGTCTATTGCCCATTAGTTCCATCTTCCATCTTCTCTGGCAACTGTGTAAACACCTCCAAACTCATCAACAACCACAATGGCTTCCATCCGTGCCATCCGCCCTTTGATCCGTCAGGCGCCGCGAGCGGCCTCGAGGACTCCCGCCATCCAGAAGCGATTCTTGAACATCGAGAATGCGCCTGTCATCTTCTCTTCTCATGCCACTGTGACGGGCGGACGTGCGCAAGGGTGTGTACATATCACTTTTCCTCCGCTACTTCGAAATTGACCCCATCTCCTCAGACACATCGAAGGCGACAACATCAAGCTCGGTGAGTCGGCATCACCCGGCCTCAACTCTATTATTCTCCTCCACTAATACCGCAGACCTCGGCATGCCCAAAGCCCTCGGCGGCGACGGCGCCAAAGCAAACCCGGAAGAGCTCTTCGCCGCCGGCTACGGCTCCTGCTTCCAAAGCGCCATGGGTATCGCCTCGCAGCAAGTGGGCGTCAAGCTGCCGAGCGACACCGACTATTCGATCGAGACGACGGTGCATCTCATCGGGAGCATGAAGGAAGTTGATTTGGGGTTGCGGGTGGAGATGAAGGTCAAGGCGAAGGGAGTCAGCAAGGCGGATTTGGAGAAGGTGATTGCGAAGACGAAGGAGATTTGTCCGTATAGTCGTGCGACGAAGGGGAATGTGGTTACGAATGTGGAGGCGGTAGTGTCGTGATGCTTTGGCTGGACTGAACGGCGTTATAATGGTGAATATTGCAACGAGAAACATCTATCAGGTATTCCTTCCACTTCTACCACCTCACCCTTTCTTCACCGCCTGCAGAGTATAAGTAAGCGGCAATCGATCCTTGTCCTCCTTCAATTCAAACTCTCCTACAACATCATTAGCACTTCCCCCCAGCACCACAATCTCAAAACAACTCACCATTCTCCAGCTTAACCATCTGCCCAGGCAACGCCTCCCACGGTACACTCTGATGCTCCACCAACCCCGTAACCAGCATTCCCACATCCAACAACGCCTGCACAATGGCCCCCAACCCATGATTCCACTCCACCGCCTTACTAGCCTCAAACACCTTCCCCTCCTCCACAGCCACATACGTCGTCCCGTCGTCGAAAAGCATCGGCTCCTCGCGCTCGAAATACGGAAAGCCAATCTGCAGCGCCGACGTGACGCGCTCGTCCATGGCCCACAGAACGGGATGTCCTTCGCGGATGAACAGCCGGCCGCCGGGTTTGAGGAGCGAGTGGACTACGCCCGCCCACCGCGCGATGGACGGGATCCAGCATAAAGCGCCAATACCCGTGAAAACGAGATCGAATCCCCCTTCCGGTAAAACAGTCAGCGCTTCATAAATCGGCGCTTCGACGAAGGTTAACTTCTCCCCTCCGCTTCCCTGCGTAGCAGCTGCGAGGCGTCGCGCTTCAGCCAGAGAAGCAGGCGAGAAGTCCAGTCCTGTGACGCTTTTGGCTCCGCGGCGGGCGAGCGAGAGCGTGTCGGTGCCGATGTGGCATTGCAGGTGCACGATGGCGAGATTCTCGATGCTGCCTAGGAGGGGGATGTCGAAGGTTACGACGTCGGAGAGGAGGGTGGGTTGCGCGATGAGGGCTTTGTAGGCGTAGTCGGGGGATTTGGCGTGCTTTTCTATCGTGTTAGTACTTTGCGGGTGGCACGATTGGCTGCATTTACCTCTGGCGCTCGCTCGTCCCAGTTGCGTTTGTTGACGGCGATGTAGTCGTGTTCGGCCATTGCTTGCTTGATTCCCTACCGTGTATAATTTAGCTTCTTCCCGGCTGGTTGTCTTCTTTTTAGTTTGTCTAGATGCTCAATCAGATTTCCGAGTCTTTTATAAATTCCCCCATTGTATCGAGTCATACCAATCCTCAATCCGAGACGAGACACCGCCCGGCGGCGCGCACTAGAAAAACGCCACGACGGGCAAGATTGATGAAGCTCGGCTGGATGCAACGCCGCCGCAAAGCGCACAACAATGAACATCTATCCATTCTAATGTATCTATAAGGTATCATCTAACATGTAGCACAGGGTATCACAGAAAAAGACAAAGACTTGCTTCAAACCCCCACCAACCTCCAAATCCTCGTCGGCAAGAAGAACTCGCGCACCACACGTCCGCACTACTGGAACATGCCGCCTCCGCCACCGCACAGCTCGCACCGCTGGCGACGGTTTCCATGATAATGATCCAAATGATCTTGGCCGTCTAGTCGCTCCCCAGCGACGGGGACACTGCCAAGCCACGCATCACCGCCCTCCGCGCCAACCTTTGCATGCTCGCGCAGTTCGCGCGCAATGGCTTCCACCTCCGCCTCAACACCTAGATACCGACGGAGGAAAACGCCGATATCAGTATTCTCGCGATTCCCCGTGAGATTGGCAGCAACCTCGCGGTCCGAAGCGTAAATATTGACGTCCGCCGCGCTGTGGCCGTGCGTGCTCCAGCCCAGCTGCGCCCGGCGGGAAATCATGTCGGCGAACGTGTACGTTGCGTGAGCGGGGTGGTGAATCAGCTGGTCGAGTTCTGCATCAGCGCAGTCCCAGATGCCCAGGTCTTCGCGGGCGAGGGCGAGCAGGTAGTCTTTGAGCATGGGCACGTCGGGGTCGTGTCCGTGGGGTTGGCGCGTGGACATTTGCGAGTGGTATTTGTATGAGGCGTAGTGTGCTGAGTGGCTTGCGTTTGCGAGGACGGAGGGGAGCCAGAGGTATTTGGGGTAGACGGGGGTGAGTTGCTTTGCCACTGCGAGGCCGCCTGTTTCGTGGTCGGAGGTGCTGATCATTAATGTTGGTGTGCCGGTTGCTTTTTGATCTGCTTCGATGAAGTCGATGACGGCGCGCATCGCTCGGTCGTATGCCTGGACTTCGTGCACTTGTGCCGCTGGGTCGTTGGCGTGGCCTGCGTGATCGATTCGCGAGCCTTCAATCATGATGAAGAAGCCTTGTTCTTTGTGCTTGGTGGCAGTCGACAAAGCGTGCAGTGCCGTCTTGGTCATCTCCTCCAGCGAAGGGTACACAGCCGCTTCATGCCGGCGGTCAATCTCGTACGGCAAGTCCTCATCAGCGAACAGCGCCATGAGCGGGAGGTCCACGTTCTTGCCCAAACGGTTGAACTCCCGCTTATTGTCCAAATAACTCCAGCCCAAATTCCTCGCCACATCAACAACATTCCGCCCATCATGCCGACAGCTGCCCTCGGTGGTATTAGGCAAGAAATGACAACGCCCCCCACCCATCATCAAATCCACCACGCGGCCAAGCGGATGCGTCTCGCCGACCATCTGCAGCGCAATCGAGTCCTCCATCGCTCTGCTACGAGCATGGGCGGCAAAGACGGCGGGCGTGGCGTCGGTGATTCTAGTCGTGACGACCAGGCCCGTCGTGTAGCCCGCGCGCTTCGCGGCTTCCATGACGCTCGCGCAGGGCTCGAAGTCGGGCAGGATGGAGATGGCGCCGTTGTAGCTTTTGCTGCCGCACGAGAAGGCCGTGGCGCCTGCTGCCGAGTCTGTGACGAGGGAATTGCTGGAGCGTGTGCGGCTCTGGCCGATTAGGTAGTTGTCGAGGAAAAGGGTGCGGTCGTATGGAGCATGGTCTGTGATTTGTTTCCAGCTTCGCGTGAGGGAAAGACTCGAAGGACCCATTCCGTCGGAAACCATGAAGATCAGATTGCGTTTTCCACCGGCATGTGGAGGGTCGTGGGGTATTGTTCGTCCGACTCCGGAGTGCTGGTAGACGACGGCAAGGACAATGACGGCCGCGCTCGCCACCACAGCCCAGACAAAGAGTCCTATCTCCCGCCATTTGCTCCTAGCCAGAGCACTGGGCGGTGGACTCGGCTTCCCCGTTGGCTGCCCGGTGAGGAGGGCATGGTCCTCTTCTATTGCATGCTCGGCTTCATTCTCGTCGGATGATCGGGGGCCCCGTTGCTGCGAGATGGCCGGTGCGGTCATGAGCGGGACTGGCTCTGAGATGCCCTGCGCCTTTCACTGCAATTAGGGCACTGAGGAGATGAAGTGAGTAGGATTAATAAGAGTTAGGTAGAATAGGAGAGTGAGATGCCGTTAGGCTAGAAGTCGAGCAGGAATAAAAGTAGAAGAGAGTGGGGTGGGAATGGAAGAGAGGATGTTTTGAGGTCTGGATTCCTTTGATACACGTTTCGGACGCTGGCTTGGTACGGCAGGAGCCTTGCTACCGTACCGACGAATGAGATAAGCTTAATGCCACATGTGGTTGTTACGATTGAGGAAGGAGGAGTTGGAGAGGAAGGAGGAGTTGGAGAGGAAGGAGGGCAGAGTAGTAAGGTAATGGTCAAAACTGCATTCATCATAAAGAGTGTCCCGTGTCATTCATCAAGCCATCCCATAAATTCTATCTCTCCCCATCTCATCGTTAAAGGGCTGCTCGTTAGTCGTGTTCGCCATAGCACCACCACCAAGAAGAAGAGGAAAAGCCACGTGCAGTGCAAGTCGTCTCTCATCGAATCCAATCCCATCCAGATCCATCCCGTCCTCGTTGTCCCATGAGTGAGAGAGCAGCAGCGAAGGAGAGACTATCTCATCGCGCTCCTACTCCTTCCCCCATCATATCTCTGCTCATACCTCTCCTCATCTTCATGTGCCCTCTCCTTCTTCTCCGCCGTCCAGTGCCTCCACTTCGTCTCTGCCGCATTGGCCGCAACGGCACCCACGATTGTTCCGAGCAGGATATCGCGATTCTTGTGGCGAGGGTTGCGGTCTCCGAAATGCCTGCCCGCCATGCCGCCCACCACCGCACCGGCTATGCCCACGCCGATGCCCTGCAGCGAAGTGTCAAAGTGCTCGCCCACTTTCTTCTGGAAGCCGCGTTCTCCCCGACTGCGCGAGCGCGAGCGGGAATACGAGCGGTCGCGCGAATCGTCGCGGCGGCCGCGAGATGCACCGCGCGAGCGTGAGCGGCGCCCGCCGGAGGAATAGTAGTCGTCATCTTGGCCGCGACGATTGTACTGCGCCACAGCACCGGGGCCGTAAGGGTCGTTGCTGCGGAAGCTTTGGCGACGCTGGTCAAAATCACGGGCGGGCTGGAGAGAGAACATTCAGCGAATGGGTTCCTTATCACACAAAGGGACATGGCAGAGCGCGCGCACGACTAAAGCCTGACTTACACCCTTGTACCTCTCCGTCTCGATGACCTCGCGTTCGTACGGTCGATTGTCCTGCTCGTAACCATCGTCGTATCCGCGATCATTCCCCCGGCCGTTGGAGCGTCGGGCGTGGGCGTAGCGGTCGTCGTAATCACTGCCGTATTCGTCGTCATCGTCGTAGTACCGCGATCTCGGCGGCTGGGCCGAGTTGGCGCGTTGCTGCTGGGACTGCGGCGCGAGGCCGCCGTTGGCAGTCGACATTCTGGTGTTGGGGATGGTATGTGTTTGGCGAAGGAGAGGATCGGGAAGGTCGGTTTCCGGGGTGGGGAGAGAGTTTTTGTGTTGCCGGCGCTTACCAGCAGGCGATGAGCGGTCGGAGGCCGAGTCGTCAGACGAGCGGGGAGGTGGGGGGTTGGGCGCAGTGTTTTCGTCGGGCGCGACAGCGGGTGCAGGCGGAAGCGGAGGGGTGTGGATGACGCCCTTGCGGTGTAGGGTGCGATGGACGGCGTGGTATCCGCGGTCCCAGTGCTTGTCGATGAGATGATTGATGCCCTCAACTCCCAACTCGACAAAGTGCTCGGCGGGCATGGGAGGCGGCAGGCCTGCTGGGCCTTTTATGGAAGGGGGGAGCTGGCGTGGATTACGTGAGGGATTAGTGGGGCGTGCGTGATCGCTGCACCTCCCGCCACCGCCTTTCCTTTCCCCAACCACACTCGACGGAACTCCAATATTCTCCGGCGGGGTCCGGGTTTCCGTGGTTCGTGGCGGGCTTGACAGAAGTATCCTTGTTTGGTGGGGAGCAAGGGTACGGATGTTGATGCAGGCGCCTGGTCGTCTTTTGATGTGTGCATGTGTTGCTGCCCGGCCACTCTGGAGCCCTTCACTTGGCTGTAGGACATGCGAATGAACCACCTTGGCGCACGTCACATTGCTTTTGCTGCGCCGTCATGTGGACTGGTGCCGTTTCACATCACTTGGTGCACTGGGCGTCAGAGCCATCAGGCTTGCATTCAGGTATGGAAGGGCGGCTCTCAGTCGAAGATGACTGATATCATATCTCATTGACACTACAGACTGCCCACCCTCGCTTGCTAAATGCATCAAATACTGCAGAGGCGCTGTAGATACTGCCATGTCAGTCCCCTCATCACCGTCACCCGAATCCTCGCCTGCCCACCGTGCGCCATCACATGACCTCAAACACTCCTCTCAGGTTTGCGCGCGTAAACAAGGGGCCTACGAAATGAATGTCAGCCATTCTTCTCATCATCTTCTCAAAGCAGACTTACGCGTAATGATAGACATGCTGCTTGCGATCCTTCAGCGCCTCATGCACCGTCTTCACCCACTCATCCACTCGTTCTTTCGTCCACTGCATTCATCAACAATCAGCCATTCAAACTCTCTCTCCTCTTTCATAGCGGAACTCACCCCCAACACATTCGTAAAGAGATGCATCGCCCACCCCTCCACCCCCTGCTCCCAATTCACCACATTCCAATACCCAATCTTCTTATGCAGCGCATCCCGACTCCACGTCCCAATCGGCCACTTGTACCGCTTCAACGTGACATCCTCAAACCCCGCCTCGCGAATCAACTCAAACATCTGCTCCGCAATCTCCGCCGTCGTCCCATTGCGCTCGCCCGCCTCTTTCGCGTACGCAGACCACTTGGCCAGCACCGCGTCGGGCGCCAGCGTGCCGTCGTCGGAGCGGTTGTGCACGCTGAACTCCATCTGCTCAATGTACCCGCCGGGCTTCAGGTGGCGGAAGATTTCGGCGTAGAGAGCCGGCCAGTCGGCCACGCTGCCGAAGAGGCCGCGGATGTGGATGAGGTCGTAGGATTCCTCGCCGTCGCCGTACCCTACCCACGGGCTGAGCACGTCGTCTTGGATGAATTCTACGTTGAGGGGTTGGGAGCGCTCGGGCTGCGGGGAGATGTCGACGCCGCTGTGCATTTGAGGGTTAGCATGTTTCTGGAACGTCCGACGACTTACGCCTTGGTGGGAGGGTCGATGTTACGTGATTTGCGCGTTGGGGAATTTGTCGGCCATGTCTCTGCTTGTTGCGTTAGTGGGGACACGACAAAGATGAGGGAAAATGGAGACGTACACGGCCCACAGCCCTCTTCCCGTTCCTTGATGGCAAGTCAACAGACGCGTTCATCGATTCGGCCAACGGAGAATGGCGTTTACAACTCACCAATATCGAGGACACGTTGCGGGTTCTCAACAGGCGCAAGAAACAGACGGTCCTCCATGGTCAAAAGACATAAGTGGTGCCTGTTGCGCGTCAATGATCGCAGTCACTCATCGGCGTCAACGATGGGCATACACAATGTTTTCATGATTCAGCATTCGAAGATCGTTCGGGCCCCAGTATTGAAACTCGCCTGCCGAGTCGTCAGCTTGCATCCATATCCCTGCGTGCTTTGAAGAGGAAGGCGTACGATATGCGGAGTAGGTCCGGCCATTCTCGTACCGATATCGCGTCGCCGCCGAGTTCAGGGAGTAAGTCGTGCTTAGGTGACATTAGCGAGATGGTCGAAGGGCGTAAGGGACGAGAACAGCTTTCGTAAAGGTAGAGCAGCAAACTGACCCTTCTTGAGAATCACGATCCGAATCCTAGCATCCCAGATCAGTCATGCCTCCCCGCCAGGAAACACACACGAGGCACTCACAATGTGCAGACTCGCCGTCTCTCGCGCGTCCATTGACGAGGTGATTGTTGAAGAAGAGAGAGAAGGAAGTTGCAAAAAGAGGGGATCACTAAACGAAACCCAGTGTGCGGTTTGCAAGTGCCACGTGCAGGAACCCACTCGACGTTGCTAGCGTCCGACCCGAAACCATGGCACACCTCGTAATGTTAGTGCGGGGGAGGGAGAAGGCTGGCTGAAGAAGAAAGGCATCATTGGCGCTCGCTCGCTCGCCGGAAGAAGGAAGTTGCAACGCGGTAAGAAGGCCAGGTGAGATGGGGAGGTAGGCAGGGTCCACAGGGCCAAGGCGAATCCTTCCACGATCATCACGATCGCATTCGCATGTCTGTCGTCCCTTATTCCAAATGTCTGGCCAGCACTCTTCGCCAAGTACCGAGCGGTCTCCGCAGCTTGCTTACCAGAAATTTACTACAATGTGCGACGAACGAAGCTGGCATCACTCCGTGCAGACCCGAAGAGCCGGGTCACAACCATACGAGGTGCATACTGCAGTACATTGGCGACCCCACCCATCCACCAGAGCCAGGCGCGCGGGACCAGCGCAGAGCAAAAGAAACAGAGCTTCACCCTTGCAATGCCTGGTTTCAGGTAATACAACGAAAAAACACCCGCCACGGCGAGAAAGGTCGGCGAGAACGAACGTGTGCCCTTTGACAGCGTCGATCCCTGGCTGGTAATTGGATGATGGGACAGCAAAGCCGTGCATGTTCCTCTCGTGAGGTACCGACGGCTTGGTTCCGGGTGCAACTACTGTACTGCGGGGTCCAAGGCTTCCCCTCTCCCAGTCCGCTGGGATGTTGCATCGAAAGGCTGAGATGTGTGCGTGAAGGACGGCTCGTGGTGTTGGCGTGGGATGCCATTGGGCTTCATTGAAGCGAATCCCAATCCCGTCGTCGTGTGATTGCCAGCTCTCAGACATGCACATCAAATTGTCATACGAGTCTCAAGACATCGATCGAGTGATGGACCTTGATTATCTCGCGCATACCTACGTAATGATAGGCAGGCGCAGCAGCTGGAGGTCGATCGCAGCATCGCAGCACAGCGACAATCACCTGACCGACAATTCCATATTCCATCCTTGCCAACCAGCCAGCATCGATCAATCGTATTCACGTCAAGCACGTCAAGCAAACGTACTGTCATTCCTTACCTGACTCGAACCCGAGCATAAGAAAAACACAAACAGACGAATGTGCAGCTTCATACTTCACGTCCAGACTACCTCACTCCCAACCCCTTCCCTCCCACAAGCGTGGAAAAGAGGAGAAAGGCGAAGAGCTAACTACATACAGCGCCTACTTGGTACTCACCATTGTAAACCGCATAACTGCCACGGGGGACATCGGGGGAAGCTGTGTGCACCGCAACGTTCCCCAGGACGTGGGATGAATCTCAACCACGCCGTGCACCGCATCCTCGTCTAATAAGCCATTCTGTGTTTGTCGTTGATTAAGGAAAGACCCTCCCGTGAATACCCCGGGAGAGACGAACGCTTGATTCGTGTCAAAAAAAGCAAATACTCGCTCCTTTTTTTTTTTCGTAACGCCATGCCCGCGTTGGAATGGATCAGGGGAGTGAAGTGATTAGCCCGCCTGTCGCTGTTGGATAGTAAATCGAGGCGTGAGAGCCTGTAGTGAGAAGAAAAGACTTTTGGAGGCAGTCGGAGGGGGCGTATGTTGATGCTCCGCTGCTGCTGGCAAGGCTGATGACAAAGCAAGTCGGCAGCGGTCGGGCGCCAACGTCACCTATCCCTCAGCGATGCTGACTCGTAGACTGAGCCGGCTCTTCAGCAACCGGCGACGGCGAGCGAACAGTGCCACTCTTCATCGCCTCGCGCTGCGGCAGAGTATCCGTCCCAGGATCGCTGGCGAGCACAGAGTCGATATGCGCCTGCGGGACCATGGGACGAGGCGACGACGACAACGTCGACTCCAGCTCGTGCTGCTCGCGCTGCCGCTGCATCTGGTCTTCCTCGTCGCTGCTGCCGCCCGCGGAATCTTCATGCCCGTCGGCACCCCGCGCGCGAATGGCGTTGCTGTCCATGCTCTCCCGGCGGAGCCTATCCGCCTTATCCTTCAGGAAGCGAGCCTCTTCAGCCGCCCTCTGCGCGCGCACCTGCTTCTTCCACATCCCTGCGTAGCGCCCCTTGAGCCCCAGCAGCTCGGCGTGCGTGCCCTTCTCGACGACGCGCCCGTCGTTCAACACCAGGATTTGGTCGCACATGGTGATGGTGCTCAGGCGATGTGCTATTATCAGCATCGTGCGTCCGCGGGAGAGGGTGCGCAGCGCTTCTTGGATGTGCTCTTCCGTCTCCGTGTCCAAAGCGGCGGTCGCTTCGTCCAGCAGGATGATGCGGGGGTCTTTGATGATGGTGCGTGCAATGGCCACTCGCTGCTTCTCCCCTCCAGACAGACGAAGGCCACGCTCGCCGACCTTCGTCTCGTAGCCATCCGGGAAGGTCATGATCTTATCATGGATGCTGGCTGCCTTGCAAGCGGCATAGATTTCCTCGTCAGTTGCAGACTGCCGGGCGTACTTGAGATTGTACATTAGCGTCTCGTTGAACAGCACAGTGTCTTGCGGCACCACGCCGATGTGAGAACGCAAGCTGTCGATCGTGATGCTCTCGACATCATGAGCGTCGACCTGGATGTTGCCGGATGTGACATTGTAGAAGCGGAACAGCAGGCGGAAAACGGTGGACTTGCCTCCACCCGATTCTCCCACAAGAGCAGTCGAAGTGCCCGGTTTGCAACGAAAGGTCAGACCCTTCAATGCCGGCTTCCTCGAGTCGTATGCAAAGTGCACGTCGTTAAAGCGCACCTCGCCTTCACAGGAGGGAATCTTGGCAGCGTCAGGTTTGTCGACCACGGTGGGGTTCTCCTTGAACAGCTCCAGCATGCGTTCCGAATTGATCATGTTATTCTGGATCATGCGGTAAAAGGTGCCGAAGAAGTTGAGCGGGCCCTGCAACTGCGCCATGTACGTCAAGAGAGTGGTGAAGGCACCCACTCTAAGGATGCCGACCGTCACTTGGTATGCGGCGATGAAGCTGGCCACGATCAAGCCCAGCATGAAGACCAGGTTCTGGATGGTGTTCATCAGGGCCAACGATAGGGTGACCTGGTACTCGGCCGTCTGGTATTTCTTCACCGCATCACGGTATCGATTGAACTCGTACGCCTCCGCATTGAAGTACTTAACCGTCTCATAGGAAACCATCGAGTCGTTCTTGACCGCATCCTCCTCTCGGCTGGCATTGGTGGCCTCTCGTCGGATGACGGCGCGCCATGCAGCCATGCGGATGGTGATGTAGATGTACCAGAACGTCACCACGGCAATGACGAGGGCGTAGTAGGCGTCGAATTTGATCAAAAAGTAGACGATGGCCACACCCAGGTCGACCAGCATCGGCACCACATTGAACGTCACCGATTCCAGGAAGGTGTTGAGTGACGCGCCTTTCCCGAGTGCAGACAGCACCTCGCCGGTTTTCTTGCCGAGATGAAAGTCCAGGCTGAGGGAGTGGACGTGTTCAAACGCAGCAATGGAAAGCTCGCGGTAGGAGTACTGCTCGATGGGGATCCACAGGACCTGTCGCGTGGCTCCCAGAAGACCGTTGCCTCCCTGGAAGAGGCGATAGGTGACGTAGACGGTGATGCCTATCCAAGGCATGTACACGGGGCCATCGATGCCGGCAAGAATGTCGGTGATGATGCCGACCTGGATGGGAACGAGCAGCTGGATGGCGCGCTGCACGAGGACAATGGCGATACAGATGACGAAGTTGACCTGTAGCCGGCGACTCTTAGACGGCCAGATGTACGGGATAAAGACGGCGTACGCGCGGATGTATTCCCACCAGCTGCGAGTCGGGGTTTCCTTGGGCTTCTCCCAGCCGGCCGGGGTCTCGTCGGTATTGCTCGGTTTCCCATTCGTGCCGTATGTCTGGTTCTGACCCTCGCCGCTCGCTGCACCCGTTGCTGACCCGTTTGCTGTTGCGTGACTCTCCTCGAGCAAGCCAGTTTGCTCGTCCGCCGAGTCCTGCGAGTCCTTGCGTTTCTTCGGCTGCAAAATATGGGCAAAGAGGACGTAGAAGGCGATGAGGGCGAGGAGGAGGAAGATGCGGACAATGTCGATCATGACTTCGACAATCTCCCACTGGGTCATATTGGTATGTAACCGCCCATCTCCTGCATCGGCCGCCTTGGGCTCTCGATGTGCGTTGGTGTAGAGGGCGAAGGAGGCTCCGAGGAGTATCAACTCCAACACCAATCCGACGATCCAGGTGACGAGGTGGGCGACGGTGGGTGAAGGACCAGTGTCGATCATGGCAATGGTGAGGAGGATGTACACCATGAAGGAACCGATCAGATAGATCTGGCAGGGTCAACTTGTCTTCTCATTTTCGTGTGTGGCTAACTGGAACACTCACAGTCGGAGCTTCGCCGCACCACCAATGGTCCTCGCGGGAATAGATGGCGTGGACGATAATCACGATGATGTTGCCGAGGAAGGTGAAGAGCACGGCGACCGAGAGCCATTGCAACAGCAGCTTGCGAGGCTTGCCCCAGCCCAGCAAGTCTTCTGTGTCATTCTCCTCTTTCTTCTTCTTATTGTGTGCTTTCTTTGGGAGAGGCTTCCCTCCGGGGCTGTTGAGGGGTGGTCAGTGACATGGGTGCTGGCCATGAGTGAGACTACAACTCACCCCAGAACTTCCTTCTCCGGACGCGAATTAGTATTACTGGCGGTGAGGATGCTGAAGGCGGTAAAGGCAATGAGGTAGACGAAAAGAAGGATGATGGGCGAAGCGACTTGGGTGTAGGACAGCATGCGTTGGGCGGTGGCCGCAGAGGCCCAAGGCAGCGTCGAAGAGGCGTGATCCATGGCGGGCGAGTCGGGAGAGTAGTCGCGAAGGCGAAGAGGCCGGCGGTTCACAAAAAGCCACCCACGCGAGGCCAGTAGCGACTGTGGTGGGGAAAGAGCTGGGAAGAGGAGCAGCGGCTACTGGTTAACGGTAGGCCGCGTCCATCTGGTGCTGCAGGCAACTCGATGGATGGAAGAGGTGGGGAGGAGGGAAAGAGGAAGAGGGGCGGGAGGAGGGCGTGTGATGAAGAGGCGCAAGAGCAGGGCGGAGGGAAGGAGCAGTGCGGAGGGAGGGTGAGGTGCGATGCCGCTGCTGGCTCTGCGTGAAGAGCAGTCGATGCAGCACATCACCTCACGCCGATCAGTCGAGGCAGGCACGGCGTGACGAAAGACCGAGCGAGCCTCCAGCCAGCCAAACCAGCGTCCCGCAGTGCCCGCCTTCCTAAAGCAGCAGGCGTCGATCGGATTAGATGCGGTCGGTCCGATTCGGCCGAGTCCCCCTCCCTCCTCCACCACCACGGAACTCTCCGCTCTTCCTCCTCTCCCTCTGCTCACGTCTCTCTTTGCTGGTGAAGCAACACCTGCGCTCAGGCCGGCATGTGGCAGTGAGTGTGTTGTCCGGAACACATGTAGGGCTACACGACGCCGCCTTTATTTCCGCCCGCCGCGCGCTGGTCTTGGTGAATTCCTCCAACATGCCCCGCCTGACCGCTCTGCTCCATGCCTGCTTCCTTCTCCCGTGCCTTCCCCCGAGTGTGCACGCCGCAGGACACGCGTCTGCACACAAACATGCATTCACCGACCAACCGCGGCTTTCTGCCGCCGGTCCTCAGCAGCTTCTATTCCCCTCTTCCAACCAGGTGCCAGCGGAGCCAAAGGACGCCACAGCTCTCGCATTGCCCTTTGACCCCCTGCAAGAACTCCGCACGGCTCTGAGTTTCATGCAGAGCGAGTACTTTGCGGTATGGCTTGGTACATGGCCGTCGGGGATCGATTGGACTCGAGCCGTCTTCAATACCCATCTCGCCGCTACCACCAATTCTCTGAGCCGCGCTCTACACGCTTCCTCCCGTTATGGCCGTCGCGTGGAAGACACGGGAATACTTGATGATGAAATCAATCGATATTTTACACATAATGTAGGTCTCTGCGAGATTGCTGTCGTCTTGCCGGCAGTGGCATGCCACCGTCAACATTGAAGCTTTTGACGCCGAGTTCATCCACTCTTCTTCACACATGCCTTGTTGTATTGTATTTGGCCTCATCATATAGTCACCATCTCCTCTCACCAGCATCACTCGAGGGTCATATAACAACTGCTGACCTGCGGCTGCACGCACAGGTGGCGTATTACTTTGGAGAAGACGCGTTCGCCATCCGCTACCAAGCCTTTGATGACATACTTTGGGTCGTACTGGGCTGGCTCGACAGCATCAACTTCATCCGCACCCACTCCGCTCTCCATTCCCGCTGCCCTCACATGACCGATGGAGACGATTTCGAACGAGTCGCTTGGCACGGGGAGCAGTTCATCCACGCCTTTGCCCATCGAGCTCGCGTCTTCTGGGAACTGACTACCGTCGGCTGGGATACGAAGCTCTGTGGCGGAGGGATGGTGTGGAACCCCCGCCTCGGCCCTTACAAGAACGCCATTACCAATCAACTCTTTATCACGGCATCCGTTAGCATGTATCTCTATTTCCCCGGGGATAACAATACTTCGCCGTATATGGTGCACACGCTTAACGACAGGCTCGGCCGATTCGACGCGGAGTTCCTGAATGCTGCCATCAAAGGCTATGACTGGCTGAAGGACGTGGGAATGACCAACGATCAAGGGCTGTATGTGGATGGCTTTCATGTCCGCAATTGGAAGAACGGCGGAACAAAGTGTAATGACCGTAACGAGATGGTGTACACCTACAACCAAGGCGTGATTCTCTCCGGCCTCCGAGGGCTATGGGAGAGCACCGGCAACAACTCTTACCTCGAGGACGCCCACGAGCTTGTGCGAAACGTAATGAAGGCGACCGGATGGCACGCAAACGACAACATGCCTTCCGACAGCAACCAATGGGCTGGTCTAGGGCGGCGAGGGATCTTGGAAGACGCATGCGACTCGAGCGGGAGCTGCAACCAAGACGGCCAAACGTTCAAGGGCATCTTCATGCATCACCTCTCTCTGCTATGCGAACCTTTGCCTTTGCGCCCCAGGGTACCGGGCAAGACGTACTGTGCAGACAAGCAGACCGCTTTCCTGCATCGTCAGAGTTGCAAGCAGTACTCTCACTGGGTCGCGCATAACGCGCAAGCTGCTCTGTGGAGTCGGGACGAGAAGGGCAGGTTTGGTGCTTGGTGGGGCGTGAGGGACACTGACGCTGTGGCGGCCACACAACTTCCGCCCAGAGCGATCGACTATCGAAACGACCCGGATGCGCTGCAGGAAGAGCTATGGCTGAACACAAAGGATAGCGATTGGATGGAATCCATCGACCAGCAGCTCGGCGAGAACTTCCAACCCCGAACAAACTTCCCTGCAACCCAGCTTCCGGCATCAAACCACGAACAAAAGCCCAATACCCAAGGCGTCAACGACCGCGGCCGAGGCCGCACAGTAGAAACCCAAAGCGGCGGCGTCGCAGTCCTCAACGCCCTTTGGCGACTGCTGAACAATGGTGGATGAGCCGCGTGCATTCCTCGGCTAGCAGGGACAGGAATGCAGCCGCTTTCGGAACAACGTCTTTGTCTCGACTCATCTCCAATGAGGCTGCACTGAGAACAAAGCAGTTCTCTCCACAAGTCGTCGATGGACATGGCGACGGGGCGGTCGTTTCATGTTGTTGTCTATCTACGGACTCGACGTACGGATGATTAGCCCGCGGTTTCTCTTGTCGTACTCCAAGACCCTCGGAAAACACCTCAGATCCACCAAACCGCTCCGAAAAGAACTCAAACCCACCATAGAGCCCCAAAGAGAACTCCAACCCACCGAAGAGCTCCGAAGAGAACGCAAACCCTCCAAAGACGTCCGAAGAGACCTCAACCGCAACCAAAAGCAGGGCGAAGCCACGAGAAAGAAGCTCACATCTCCACCTCCGTCTCCAAAACCCAAAAAGCACGATGAGTAAACGCTACGCCGACATCGCGCCCAGCATCGAAAGGGAGCGCGGGAGAAGTTCGACGAAGCAGAAGGTGTCGGCTCGTTCGCGGGACTTTCGGCGCAGTCCGGCGCCTAGTCCGCCTAGTCGGGAAGAGAGGATGCGGGATCGGGAGACGAGGGCTGCTGGGGGTTCGAAGTCGTCGAGTAAGAGGTAGGGGGTGTTGGGTGGTCCTTTTGAGATGTTGCGGTACGGAGATGGGTGTAGACTGTAGGGTTGTTGGGAAGGAGGGGTTGTGCATGACGGAGGTAGTCGTATAGAATGTATAGACGGGGTTCAATAATTGGTTCACGTGAGGTTGTCGCGTCCCGTGAAGTGAACGTAGTACGCCCTCCAGGATCCGCTCTCACTTTGGCAATGAGAGGTAGGAGCACAGTGAAACACATCTGAGAGGAGAGAGCTTCGATTCAACTACTACTCGACCTGGGAAACAAGCATCCAGTCACAATCCTACCAGCTCCTCTCCAACCACGCACCACAATGCCACACACACAGACACAGTGCATCCCCGTCCGTCGGAATTCCCTTCGAAACTCCTATAGTCGCCCTTGCAGACTCCTAAAAGAACTCCTTCATCTTCTCCATCGACCAGGTGTCGAGAACTTCATCGTCACGATCAACCGGCACGTACCCCTCGAAGCGCAGCTCGGTGTTACGATAGTGGTCCCCGTGGCGGCCCAGCGTCTCCTTTGCGGAGTCGAGCAAGTCGCCGATGGTGATGCCTTCGTCGACAAACACCTCGGAGTCGCACATCTTCTGGTAGTCGTAGCTGTAGACGTTGCAGCAGGACACGTACGCCTTGACGCTGGTGGGAGGGGGTTGGCAGATGAACCTGTTGGTGACGGGGGGTTGTTAGCACGCGCCGTGAAATGGGAATGAGGGTGAGGTGAGGTGGCGTTGGCTGGCTTACATCTTGCGCCACGCGGACCCGATCTCAGTAGGCAAGGCTTCGACTTCGCCTTCCTCGTCGCTCAGGATGAACTTGGCTTTGACGAGGAGCACGTTGCCCATGGGCACCATACGCGCGCGGTACTCATTAGGATCAGGCTCGCAGACGAAGCCGCCGACGAAGTTGAGGCACGACGCGAAAGGCGCGTAGAACTCCTTCGAATCATCCCAGGCAGTAGGCGCGTCGACGAGCGACAGTTTCTCCTTGATGTAGGGCGATATGTCGATGGTGCGGCGAATGAGGGTATTGACGCGGCTCATGGCCACGATGTCGGGGATGTCGAGGTACAAGACGATCTCCTGGACAAGCTCGGGGATGCTAAAAACCTTCTGGGCAGCGGTGCGGCCGTCGTCGCGGTCTGCTTCGACGTGGTACCTGCGGTTGATGTTGGCGGTGAGGAAGGGCGCCACGCCCTCAGCGTGCGATACGGCCGACTTGACCATGGCGTAGAGCTGCATGGGACTGACATCGCCACGCTTGAGGCCCTTTTTGAGGCGCTGGAGGTCGGAGTTCAGCGCTTTGTGGTGACCGACGGTGACGCGACTGATGTGCTTTCCCTGGCGAGGAACAACGACGCCCTTCTTGGAGGAGGCGGCGATGGCCTTGGGATGCGTGACAGGCATCTTGTTGATGGGTGGATTGATGAAAGGGTGATGAGTGTTGAAGGGAGAAGGATGAAGAGACGGCGAGACCTCAACAGTCGCGTGAGAACGGTGTTTGTAGAAGTGAAAAAGCGTTACGTGGCACAGTGTTGTTACTAGGGGAGACCGGAGAGGGTCCTGCAGAGGGAAATAAGCATGTTGGACGTCATGGGAAACAAGTCACACTCACGTGATTACGTCCAACGGGAACATCATCACTCCAACACCACTTCCTCCCATTTTTCAATTGCTCAAAGTCTTTTCACGGCGACATGTCAATGTCCAAGATCGTGCCGATCGAGTCCTTGCTGTTGAATATTGCATTCCATTTCGATATCTCTCTGTAAATCCTGGTTGCCCGGCGAGGCCTCTCATCGATGGCGTGGCCATCCTCCACCGATTTGAAGACTTTGTGTCCACGTCCAGACTCCCATACCAGCCAGTCAATGTTGAGCATCGAGGCATAGACCCGGACATTCAATCGCGTCGGCCGCAAAAATCTGCAAAGAGGATGCGAAGAGCTGGTCTTCGGGCTTCACCACGCGACTGCCCCAAATCCTTTGTACTAGCACGCACCGGCCTTCTCAATGCTCGACCAGGGGCACAGCAAGTCCTGATTCATTCTCCACTCGACATTCTCAAGATCCTCGACTCTCAAACCAATCTCAAGTATACCCCAGCGTAACTCGCACACCATAAGCCCCAATCCTCCGCTTGCCAGCGCGCAACGCATGCGCCGTATTCGCCTTCACCGTCCCGCGAATCATATGCGTCGGCGCCTTCTTCGTCGTCCCGCGAATAGCCCCCTTGCCATCCGCCCGATTGGCAGTGATACGCGGCGACAACCGGCCCGCCGTCTTGGCCGCCACCGAGCTGACCTGGCTCAGTGTCAAACCCTTCAACACCCCCGTGACGGACTCCACGACGCCACCGTGCGTCAGTTTGGCGAGTGTTAATGGGTCGCGCGCCTGCTCTACTTCGCGCGCGTACCGGTCTCGCTCTTTGCGGATTAGTTGCTCGGCGGTGGGGAGTTCTGCTTTCCAGGCTGCGTCGCGCACGATTCGGCGGGGGAGAGCTCTGCGGTCGCGGAGTTTTTGGACCATGTATTGGGCTAGGATGTCCGGGTCGTGATGGGGTAATTTGACCGGGACAAGGTTGAGATGTACGGGTTTACCGTATGTGCGGGAGAGAAGGGAGGTGAGGCCGCGTTGATGGGTGGGGTCGAGGAAAGGGGCGCGTGTCGGGGCACGACGAGCTGCGCCTGCTGCTGCGGATGCCATTGTGTTGCTCCTCTCTTGGTGTGTAGCGAATGGAGTGTGAGGGAAGGGAGGGAGAGGAGGGAGGGATGAAGTCGTGATGCCGAGACGGGAGCTGGAATGAAAAATCTCGCCGAACTTTCCCCGAGCTCCAATGCTTCCTCACTCCATCTATTCCACCCATCTCACCTCTACCACCCCCCTCTGCATCTCCCAATTCCATCTCCAGCCATGGCGACGTGTCCACGATGCGCTCTCCGCGCCATACGCATCCCCAAGAAAACCCGCCCCACGCCCACCCGTACCTTCCACACCTCCCCAACCCACCACCGCCTCGGAGCCTTCACCTACGCCCAAGAATGGCAAACAGGAAGCTACCACTACAACAAAGCGCTGACCAAAACCCTCCCCACGGCCTCGCAACGCACCGACGACCTGCTCCAAAACTACGCCACGCAATTCGCGCGCAGCTCGCACGCCGACCCGTCCAGCCCGCTGTCGAAGCAAATCCAGCGCAACAGCGTGGTAGCCCAGCGGAGGCGGCCGGAGCGGTACTTCATTAGCAAAAGCACGGCGAAGGACTTTGGGGATCGCGTGGAGGTTACGGCTTTTGTTTATGATCAGGTTGCTGCGGAGGAGCAGGCGCGGGCGGCGGCGAGGAAGAAGAGGGAGGAGGCTAGGGGGGCGCAGCGGAAGCGTGGGCCTGCGAGGAGGGGCGGCAGGGCTGCTGGTGGTGCTGCTGCTGGAGGGAGGGGTGGAAGGACAAGTGGAGGGCCGATGAGGACTGGTGGACCGATGAGGACTGGTGGACCGATGAGGACTGGTGGACCAATGAGGACCAACGCAGCGCCGATGAGGAGTGGTGGCGCGGGTGCGAGAAGACCAGGGGGTGTAGGGGGAGGTGCGCCGCGTCAAACAGGAGGTGTGACGTTCAAGACGCTGGATCTCGGAAGGTCGAGGGCGGGAGGCGCTGGTGCTGGTGCTGGTGCGGGTTCACGGCCGTCTGCACCCACGAGCTCGTCACGATAGACGTTGTGGAGGGAAGCGGTATTTTCCCACGCAATGAACATTTCGCCAGACAAAGCGACAGCATAGCATCATCTAGACTCCAACAGAAGAGTCCAAACACTGCTTGTCACCCATCACAATGCAATTCGGAACAGGAACACAAGTCATTGCATAAATCTAGGTCTCATTCATCGGCACTGCCCCTCAGCCCTGCGTATCGTATCTAGCCTGTGTGACCACCACTCTGACCTCCACTACCCCTGATCACGAGCGCCGCGAAACACAAACGGCCGCGCCATCTAGCACCAATTGTCATCCTTCCCCACCCAATGCTCCTATCCTCATGGGTGCGTAGGTGTGGCCGCAATCTAGAGCGCCGAGAAGACGAAGAGCTGAAGCAACACATTAGCCTCGGGTACACTGCTTAAGTCTTCACGACAATCGCAGAAACTCACATTATTCGTAGCAGCAATCGCAATACTGTCCTCGTGCGGATGCCAGCTCATATGCAAAATCTTCTTGTTAAAATCAATCTGGTCGGCGTCCGTCTCCTTGCGCATCCGCTGCGCTCCCCCAGGGGTAGGACTGTTCGCCCGGCTGCCCTTCTTGCCCGCCGTGGGAGAAGTGGAGGAGTTCATGGGCGTCGGAATGCCGACCTTCTTGGCCTTGAAAGCGGACTTGTCGGCTTGCAGCACCACCTCCGTGTCCTTGCCCTCTTCGCTCGGGTAGATCATGAAGTTGTTGTTGTAGCTGCCCGTCATGACGTTCTTGGCGTCGCCGGAGAAGACGACTTCGAACTTGTCGAAGATGCTGTCGTTTTCGTACGTGTCGCAGAGCTTGGGTCGGAGGTGCTCGTGGATGGGGATCGTCTTGACCGGCTGTCGCTCCATGTTGACGTCCCAGATTTTCACGGTGAGATAGTCGCGGGAGAGGATGTAGCGGCCGTCGAAGGAAAATCGAACGTCGGAGATAGAGGAGATGATTTCGGAGAAGAAGGAGCGGGAGGCGGGGTCTTCTTCCTGCTCGAATTCTGTGGGATTGATTAGCATCTGAAACATTCATATCCACGGACTTGACACTCACGCTTGGCGTGCTCGTCACACAATGCCTTTTGCCGCATGTCTGCCAACTTAATCGTGCCCTTGCTCGATGCATACATGAACCAGTTGCAACTGATTGGGTGGAACTCCGCAGCAGTAATGACCTCGGTCAGCTCCTCCATATTCGCGGGCTTGATGTCGACAATGTTGAAGCTCTGGTCTTGGATGTTTAGGTTCCACAGATTTATCCGTAGGTCGTCGGAGCTGATGAACGTCTCACCATCGCTGTTGACGGATATGCTGTTGATGTGGTAGGCGTGTGCATTGGCGTATACTCGGCGGGGAACGGCGGCCACGACGGTGTCATGATGGGTCATTCGGGGGAATTTGAGATCTGCCACGCTTCGGAATTGCTGAGGGTATCGCACCGGCCCTCCACCATTTGCAGCACCGGCCGGAGTGAGCTCGGAGGAGAGGTTGTTCTCGGCCACCACCTTCAATGACTTTTCAAACACCTTCCACAGCTTGATTGTCTTGTCATTGGTGGACAAAAGGTAGTGCGAGGCATTTTGTCTCCGGCACCACTTGATTTTGTTGATTTTCTCTTCAATCTCGAGGGATTTGAGGTAGTCGAATTCGGGCTCGTGTGATTGGAATTCGGTGTGGAATTTGTACTCGCAGGTCTTTTTGGTTTCGTTGCGCTCAAACAGGACCACGCGGCCGCCCTTGTCACCGGTGGCGAGGTAATTGCCCGTCTGATCGAACTCTACGGTAGAGATTATGTCGGCTTCTGTGATATCCTCGACGTCGCCCTTGTCACCAAAGCATCTGTGGGAGGAGTGGTCAGTCAGCGAGAGTCCTTGCTTACATTGAATTGAACAAAGCACGCGGGTAATCCAAAGTGAGAGCATTGGGTCGCACTGTGTCTCATGCCAGAATCCATGGGGAACGGGACACGCATGATTGGACTGATCGAGGGCGGCGGTGAGGGGTCCGGCTAGTGCTGGAGACTCAATGGGGTGCTGAAACTCCACAAAGAAGTCGTCCTCCTCTTCTGCGGGTATGGGAGCGAGCAGCTCCTCCGGCTCTTCTTCACATTTATCGGGGGGGAAATCATCGCGTGGAAGGTTGGTGCGGTCGAGAATGGCCTTTTTGAGGGTGGATAACATGGCGTCATACGGATGGTGGAAGTGAGATGGTGAACGCCGGCGTGCTCCAATCGATCGAATTGTTCCATCCCACCGCGGTTCAACGCCTCCTTCCGTCCAGGGCATGCAAGACTGTGACCGAGAGGGCAAGACTTACTGTGTAAACTTCCATGTTGGCGGCTGCTGCCCGTCCGCCGCTTCCACCATCTTCCTTTCCTAGCAACCTGCCGGATGCGGAGTGTGCTGCCGATTGCGGGATGGGGTGTGGTGTTGAGCCACTCTTGCACTGAAGTCTCCTTCAGATGGGCGTGCGTGTTGGATAGTACTCGATTGGGCGAGGGACTGGCGTGAGTCGGGGGATTGAGGTGCAATGACAAAGACGAGGTAGTCGGGTGAGAAGGCGGGAAGAGGGATGGCGCTGGGAGAAGGGGGGTGGCGTGGAGGGCGGAGAGGATGGGAAGGAGGGAATGAGGATGAGAAGCCAAAACAAGAGGCAGCGAGGAGTCGGGAGATGGAGAGTGCAGGTGGTGGAGCTCGAAGCAGAAGTTCACTTCACCTTGCTGTGCTCTTCTGCCGCTGCACGCGGGTCCACACTGGCCCTCGCCAAGCCGCGTGCACGGACGTCCGCGGGGTTGGGCCAGTCAGCAACTTTAATCGCGCTTCAGCGTGAACAAAGAGACGACACCCCGCTCTCATTCTTCATTACATCAGATCAATGATGGTCATGACGGGATTGTATCTACTCCACCAGCAATAACACCTCTCAATACGCTTTCCCAATCTGGCTAAATCTCTTCCATGCCTCTCCCCAAGTTCCCCGGTTCCCTCCACTCGCAGCAGCACCACCATAGTATCTCCCCTTTCTCTTTCTTCCCGTTTCCGGCCTCCCGTGCACCTCATCGATAATGACGGGCACTCCAGGATGCGGCTCCCTCCTAATGCCCATAGCAATCGCCTGCGGCTGTGCCAGCATACTCCGTCTGTCCATCGCATTCTTATTCCAGACCGCGAACTCGTTCCGACCATCGCTCACCTCGAGCGAGGGATGATACCGGTGTCCATTGGGGTGTCGTTGCTTTCTTGCTGCGCCTCTTCGACAGCGCAAGAGCAGCCAGCAAACGGTGACGATCGACACGATGACGAATGTCGATAGGATTGTTAGCCAGACGATTCCGGCGGTTGTTAGTTTTGGGTACACTGTCGTGTTGGTGGCATTCAAGGGGGAAGTGGTGGTGATTGCGGTAGGAGAAGGCGGCGCTTGTGCTGAGCGGATGGCCAGTTTTCTGTGCGCTGGGTGTGTATGACGGGGCATGGGTTTGTACTTGACTTTCCCGGCCATTGCTCCAGACCAGTGAAGTGCCTTAATGATGGTTTGTCAGACGTGCAAAAGCGATGAGCAACGACGACGTGGTGGAGCTGGTCTTCTTCGCTGGTGTTGAAAGAACATCGCCCAAGACGGCGAGGTCTTCAGACAAAGACAGCTCTCATACCGACATGTCTTTGTCCGCACCCGCGCATCCGGCTTGACAAAGAGCAATCAAGTCGTCATGTCGAGACCATCGGATTGCGAGTATTACACTCACGAGCCATCTTGCCATGCGTAGTCTTTCAACACTGCAACAACAATAACCAACACCATCATGTGCTGCCACAAATTCTACATCTACTCCACCTGCGGCCACAGCCTCTTCTCCCCACAACCCATCATCCCCTGCCCATCCCTGCACTCCTCCCACCCCTGCACCCCAACATCCCACCCCTACCAAAGTTGGAACCTCCCCTCCCTTTGTCCCACCTGCCAAACCCTACGCACAAACCTCCTCACACAGGTAGAAGCGAGTCAAAAGATCCAATTCCACGAGTGGAGGTGGAAAGTCAGCTACGGCATGCCGGCGCACGGCAAGGATTTCTGGGGCCAGAAGGCGGACGAGAGGGCGAGGTTGGAGGCGGAGACAGGAAGGCGGAAGAGGAGAAGTTTGCCGTTTCGGTGGAAGAGGACGTGGAAGTCGAGGCGGGGGCAGGTGGAGATTGTGGCGAGTGAGCCCGTGAGATGTGCTCCTGCTTTGCTTGATCGAAGGGAACGTTGAATTTAGCGATTGTCGAGATAGGATAGAAGTCTTCCATTCAGGCCGCACTCTCGTCGCTCAACCACTTCTGCGCCGTCTCCTTGACGAAAAGCTCGTACGAATCAGGCTCCTTCCCAAGTAGCTTTACCTGCTCCTCATACTCGCTCTCCGACATTGACATGCCATAGTCTTCAAGATACTCATGTACAATCCTCCGCGAGCGCGCCAGCTGCATGCCTTCCACGCTCGACTGATATGCAGCCCTCATGCCCAGTTCGACCTGCGCCATGGCTTTTTTCGTCGCATAGCCTGGCTTCAACGGCTTACCTAGTGCCTCGGACCACAGTCGCGTAATCTCCGCGCCGGTGAAAAGCCGTTCCGTCCCCAGCTGGATTTTCTTGCGATTCCACGCTCCACTCGTGTCGTACGCAACATTCCGGACGGCCAACGCGATGTCCGAAAGCGAGATCTTGTTGACTCCGTGTTTGGAGAGAGAAGTTATCTCGCCCTTTTGCATAATGTGGGCTTTCATAAAGTTGTCGTTTGTGAAGAAGAGCGTAGGCCCAAGAACGGTCCATTCGAAGGGGTACTCGGCATTCAGCAGTCTCTGCTCGATCAACACCTTCGCGAACAGGTGAGGGTATGCACGGGTGCGCATGGTTTCTTTGAAGCCCTGATCAGATGTGAAGTCGCCGATGATGGAGAGGAAGATGACTTTCTTCACCGTGCCGGCGCGAGTAATGGCGTCCAGGCCGTTGAGGGAGGAGTAGAGCTCGTCGGCACCGGTGAGGCACAGAAAGACGGTGTCGACATGATTGTCGTGGATAATGGACTGAAACCAGATTGGGTCTTGTACGGTGCCCTCTGGGATGACGACGTTACCTCCAGCCTTGGAGATTGAGGGAAATGCAGTCCTCAGTTTCTCCGCGTTCCTCGTAGGTAAGACAAGTTTCGGCGGGGGATTCTGAGATAAGAGTAGTGGGACCAGCTGGGTGCCGATGTTGCCCGAGGCAGCGGTGATTAGGATGGCTTTGGGGGTAGACATGATCGTCACAAGGCTGCTAGAATGAGTGAATGCAAGCAACGCCGCGAAATGAGCGGCAAGGGCAAAGAAGAACGGAAAGCAGGGTGTATGTGAGGGCCGTTGTAAGCTTATGCGAGATTTACGGAGATTCGGGCGCAACCAGTGCCTGAAGCAGGACTGGTTGCTATATACGGCATGGATGGTCTGAAGTTGTGCACCGCTGAGGCTGGAAGTTGTGCACAGCTTACGTGAGCTGAAGTTGGTCCAGCTTAAACAGTCGAAGCAAGTAAGCCGAGCAGTCTTGGCGCCGGCCGGCCGAGCTTCGCAGATGCGCGGCGGGCCATTGATCCTCAACTCCCATCTCTCACATCCATCTCGACCCCCTCGCCTCTCCTGCCACCGCCTCATGCCCATTGCGAGGCGCGAGCAGCGGCAAAATACTCTCGACCCGCAGTAGCGACCACCTCCCACCCACCTCGACCCCCAAGATGCCTACCCCCGAATCCGAGTCGTTCAAAGCCGCAAAACCCACCGTGCCGCCCACCTTCGATGGCGTGGACTACAGCGACAACAAGGCCCTCAAGGCGGCGCAAGACTCCATCATCCGCGAGCAGTGGGTGCAGAGCATGATGGCGCGATTGATCCGGGAGGAGATGGGCAAGTGCTATCGCAAGGAGGGCGTGAATCATTTGGAGAAGTGTGCGCATCTGAGAGGTGAGTGGATGGTCTAGAGGGAGTGCAGTGTGCACGAGAGAGAGGCTGTATGGGTGTGGCATATTGCTGGACCTTGTTACTGACTATGATGCGCAGAACGGTATATGGAGCAACTGAAGCACGCCAAGGTCCGAGGATACCTGTTTGAGCAGCAAAACTACGTCGCGAACCAATGAAGAAGCTAGCTTCGAATCCAGGACGACCTGTATCATACATTACACAATGCCAGCTGATGCATGCCATGCTTCTCTCCCGTCTTTTGTACCGCTCATCACCTCGATGTCACCCGCCTGACGCTCTTACCCGGATTGGGCAATCCTGCGAGCTAAGAAACTCAAAATTGGGTATGGCCCCGTGAGCCTTGCGTTGCCTCTCGCACGATGCACTTCCTTTAGCTCTCATACCCACATCACGGCATGCGTCAGCCAGACTGATGTTGAAGAGCGCCGGATCTGGCGAATCTTGCGAGTTCTACGCATCTCCATCCCCAAGACCGCCGCCCCTCGTCCCATTCATGTCTATATAAACATGCCACCTTGCGCCGAACCACTTTCCTCCCACCTCTCAAACATCCAGATCACACGGGCTTTGCACAAGTATCTCGTCGTTTAATCACCTCAACATGCCTCCCACCTTCCAAGACTCGGGCAAATATGCGGCCATACACGCATCTCCCAAGGGCGCAGGCGACGCTCGTCCGACAGCTCACGCTATCCTTCAAGACGAGCATGTCATCGGTGCACTCGCCGACAAAACCATCCTCCTCACCGGCGGCTCCAGCGGCATCGGCGTCGAAGAAGTCCGCGCGCTTGCGGCGACTGGTGCAAAAGTCGTCTTCACTTCCCGTGATCTGGCCAAAGGCCATGGAGTCCGAGATGACATTGTAGCGCACTGGAAAGAGCAGGGGGTGCAGCCGCGGATCGAGGTGATCCAGTGCGATTTGCAGAGTTTGGCATCCGTCAAGCGAGCGGCAGAGGAGTTTAAAAAGGATGATGACAAGTTGAATGTGTTGGTGAACAATGCAGGTGTGTTGCCGAGATCCTCTGGCAGCACGTCAGCCTGCATCTTAACGTGACTAGGGATCGCCATGACACCCTTCAAACTCACCCAAGACGGATTCGAGCAGCAATTCGCCGTCAATCATCTGGCGCACTTTTTGCTGTTTCAGCTGCTCAAGCCACTGCTTCTGGCTGCTTCGACGCCCACTTTCAGCAGTCGCGTTGTCAACGTCGCGAGTTCCGCCCACCACATGGGCTCAGTCAAGGTTGGGAATTACAGTTTTGAGCAGGGCGGGTATGATGCATTCGTACGTCCTCCATGCCGCATTGTTCGTGCTTCGTGGTGCTAATTTCTTGGTCAGGCAGGATACGCAAGTTCGAAGACATGCAACATCTGGATGTCCAACGAAGTAGGTGGGGCCCCGCGTATGTCTGGCGCGGCACGTGTACTGAATCGAAGACAGCTTGAGCGTCGCTATGGATCGCAAGGCCTGCACTCCACGAGCGTGTAAGTGGTGTCTGTGCGAGCAAGGCGTCTACCCGTGATTTTTCCGCTTGCTAATTTCGAATGATGAATCAGTCATCCGGGAGGGATCATGACTGGCCTGCTAAACAGTCATGACGAGCAAGTTCGGCCGGTCATGGACAATTGTATGCCCGCCTTAGGATGCTGTCTGGTTGTGACTCCCCCAAGTCGCCAATATGCTGATGAATGCGCTCGTCGGAATAGTTATTCAGCAAGAAAACATCCAGCGGGCCATGAAGAGCGTTGAGCAAGGCGCTGCCAGCGTTGTCCTAGCGGCTATTGGAAAAGAGTACGAAGGCGTCGGAGGCGTAAGTCTGATTGATCATGCTTCCAAGGAACATTGCTCTCGCTAATGAGTGGAGTCGACTAGTTTTACATGGAAGACTGCGGTGTCAGTGCAGCATTACCGGAGAACGCACAGTTCGGCGAGCCGGGATACAAGCCTTGGGCTTACGACGAGGAAGGAGAACGTCGGTTGTGGCTCGACTCTTTGGAGATGCTCAAGTTGAATGATGACTAGCTGCTGAGCCTTCTCCGGTCTTGCATTCACTGCAATGAATTTCGTGCAATACATTGTCATCCACTCTTGCTACTTCAAGACTGAGCTCATGGAGTCAGTCTGTATCCAGCAAGCAGTCGCGGAGGTCTTTTGAAATAAGTTCAAAGGGTCGTGGATGCTCCCCAATCCCGCTCGAAGCCAGCAATGCCCTCTTCAACAGAAGGCCGAGTGGAGTGCCGCAAGCCCAGGCGGCGATTGGGTCGGCGACTTTGATCGAGAAATACCTGCGTTTGGTGTGGATTGCGAGCTGGCGACACAGATTCTCCGTGCCGACAATGTCTTTGTATGTAAGAGAATAGTCTCTGGGGGTGCCGAGACTTCGTGGCAGCGAGGGCCCAAGGAGATTTACAAGCAGGTAGCTGGTCAGAATGACGAAGGAAAGCGTCGAAATCTCGTAGGCGTGCTGAAGGACATCCACGGGCTCCACCGATGTGTCAGCCCCTCTGGCGCAGTCCAAGCCGCCAGAATCGATGGGTCGAAGACAAAGCCAAAGCTGCTGATGCATTTGACAAAGACCCTCGATCCAATCACCGGATGTCTTGTCCAGTTTTGCGCTGCGTAGCTCCTCGTACTGGCAGAGAAGGCCGGGTAGATGAACGCTCAGGCTCAGGAAGTTTGGCACTCCATTCGGCATCATGACTTGCCTCCAATCGTTCTCGGCCAGGAAACATGGTTTGCGTGCCTGCACCACGTTCAAGAAGATGGTGCCAATGTGATCGCGGACTACGAAAACGTCAGCGGTAGGATCGGTAAGAATCAACGGGCACACCCACGTATTGACCGATCCAGATCACTAGTCACCGCGTCGGGGCCTCGAAGCTCAAGAAGTCTAAGCAGTCCATTGGCATGCACGATCCAAGCTCGTTTAGAAGGTGAGACGCAGACCTCGTGCGTGTAGAGCAGAACGACAGCAGCCAGCGTTTCGGTGGTAAGCGAGTGCACAGGATCGTCGAGCGCAGTCTGGAGGCTTCGGATCGCCTTGAGATAGTACTTCTCGCTCGGACCTCTTTGTACTATGCATCTTACAGCATCATCCAGCGCTTGGCTTCCTCCAAGCCGCGAGGGGATGAATTGTAGCGCAGACTGACGGGAAAAGTGTCCGTCTGGCAGCATCCAGGTCCGGGCGCATAACTGGCCATGCTCAAGTCTGTAGACATATTCGTTGCGTAGCAAATCGACTTCACTTATGAGAATGATGGGCGGACTGGGTGTCGAGGCCAGGGTAGAGGATTTGGTGGGATGCACGACAAGAAATCGCTCTTGAACGTCATAGCCTGGACAGCTGAGTCGACTGCGGTTACACTGCGAGCAGGCGGGGTGCTTCAAGTCGCACTGTGACCCGTAAGTCACTCTGAACGAGCGTCAGGACGTTGCCATACCTTGACTTTGCGTCCTGCGTGGGGCCCAGCTGGTGATTAGCTTGCATCGGTCTTTCGTTGCGCAAGCATGACAACGTACGTCGGCAGTTCCCACACTTCCCGCTGGTCTTCCTTCCCACCATCGCTGTGGAATGGCGAGAAGCAAAGACTGCGTGCGTCATGCTCGACAAGCCTCATAAGAGGTCGACGGCGGCCCCGCTTTTTCTCGGCGTCAGCCTTGAGACGTAAGCACTAGCCGCTCGTTCATTCTCTCCAACAATACGCAATGTACGATACGAGGTGTTGATAGGCCTTCGAAAGTATAAACGAGTAGTGGAGTTGTGCGTGAAGCTGATCAACAGCATTGAATTGACATCTAGTCTATACCCAGGACCTTTTACCAAAACGCCACCCATCCCAAACGCAAATCAAATCTTCCCGTGCCAGAACAAGAAGCGATGAGCAATATACAGATTAAACGTGTCCAAACAGATCAGCGGAATCGTATCATACCAGATCAAGCCCCCGCGCAGAATCTGATACGTGATGCCCGAAATGAGCGTGGCGAAGATGGTGCCCATCCAACAGCAAGCCAGGATGCGCATGTTGCGGTACTTGTTGTTCTTGTGCGACTTGGTGTCTCCCGACGGCACCCAGGCTAGTGCTCGCCCGAACAGCCGGTCTTTGATGGCGGTGAGGTAGGCGAAAGATTGGATGTACATGATATGTTGGACGTTCAGGCCGTAGGAGGATTTGGCCCAGAGTCGCAGGGCGATCAGAGAGTAGAGGATGGAGGGGAAGGCGAAGGCCAAGTTGTAGTAGTGCACGTAGTCCGGGCGCGCCCAGATCATCATCAAACCGGGCATGGGGCTGAGGAAGATGGACAGCGAGACGGCGGAGTAGTACATCATGCCGGAGAGGTAGCAGATCTTCTGCACGGGGCTGAGCGAGGATCTCCAGAAGTCCATGTTGGTGAGGAGAGTGGTGGAGCCCATGCACCAGCGCATCTGCTGGCTGAAGAAAGCTTTCGGGGTGTCCGGGCAGATGCCGCAGGCCAGGCAGAGAGGAAGGTACCGGACCTTCCAGCCGCGAGTCAAGGCGTAGAAGCCGGTGTGGACGTCTTCGGAGAATCCGATCTCGGCAGTGCCGCCCACCTCCGCCAATGCCTCGCGGCGGTAGACGGCGTTGCTGCCCACGCAGATGGACGCGCCCCAGCGGTTGCGGTTGATCTGGACGACTCGGTAGAACAGCTCCTGCACCGAGCCGGCACCCTGCTCGACCCACGTCTGCTTGTCCGAGGTTCGGAAGAACTGGGGAGTCTGCACGATGGCGGTGTCGGTCTTGGACATGTGAATTGGCATAATCTCGTTGAGGAAGTCGGGGCGGGGACAGAAATCCTTTATGATGGTCAGCAGTGATCACTGTAGGTGGACAACATACATCAACTTACCGCATCGAAGATGGCAAAGAAGTCTCCCGAAGTGCGAGCAAAGGCCCATCGAAGGTTACCAGCCTTCTTCAGGCGAGGGCGATCACCGCGCACAATGTATTCGAAGTTGTACTTGGCAGCCATATCTCGGACCTCATCCTGGGCACCATCGTCCAAGACGAACACCTTGATCTTGCCGGCAGGCCACTTGAGCTCGGTGACGTACTTGTACGTGTTCTCCAGGACCTCGATGGGCTCCTTGCAGCAAGGAAGATAGATGTCGACGGTGGGCGCGGTCAATTCGTTGATAGGATTGTCTTCCACCATCTTCTGGTGCTTCTTGTAGTCGTAGTCTTTGCCACAGATGGAGACGGTGTACGAGATGATCAGGTAGAGTTGCAAGAGGAAGACCACGGCGCCGAACCAGTACAAGTAGACGGTCGAGACGGTGAAGAGCCACATGCCAGCGGAGAGACTCAGGAAGGAGAAGACGCCAAAGGCATACAGCGGGATGCGGTTGGTCTTGAGGTACGATACCTTCTCCACGTCGGTCGGGCCGGTCGGCAGGAGCAATGGGGGTGTCTCCGTTGGGCAGTATGTGTCGATGTACATCTGTTTGGTCCGGCCCCAGATGCTGGTATTGGAGTCCTGGCTCGCGGAGTCGCTGGGGGTGACGCCTTCATCGTCGGCAGTGGCGACGACTCTTTGGTGTTGACCGTCGGCCATCTCAATGTCGATATCATCGTCAATGTCTTGCACGCGCGGTCGCGGAGGCTGGAAGGCGGCCAAAGGTTGACGAAGGGCCAGGTTCAATTCCGGGCTTTGCAATTGAGCAAGGAAAGAGACATCTGTAGTCTCGTCCGTGATAGTTGGCAAAGATTGCCGTTGTGGGAGGACAGGTCGGGCGGTAGGCTGATGCAGGTTGGGCGTACTGGTAGATCGCAGTGCGGCTTCAGGAATGCGAGGCACTGGCAAGACCGTAACGTTGGCGCCTTGCTCGGATGCAGCATCGTCGACGGCGATGCCGACGGAGCGTGCTACGCCAACGGAGAAGTCCACGGAGCGTGCCAAGCGAATGGAAGCTTCATCAACGGAAATGTTGTCGACGGAGCGTGCCACGCCAATGGAAGAATCGTCGGTGGCCTCGTAGGTGGAGGGAGTAGCTCCAGTGGAAGGCAATTCGAGAGAAGATGCATCGTCGCTGCTGGAGGCCGGCTCCTCAGGGACGGATTTGGTGGACACGCTCGATCGAGTGCGAGGGATCTCTCCCTGCTTGAGAGCGTAGCTGAGCTTTCGCGACAGCTTGAAAGTAGAGAAGTAATCCCGAGAGTCATCCACGGGCGTTGCAGTCTCCTGCATGGAATTGTTAGTGATGAACACAGAAAATCCCTGTATCAGTGAACGTACAGACGCATAGCCCGAAGGAGCGCGGGAAAGAGTCAAAGCAGGAGTCGGTGCCCCAGACGATGAAGTGCCCGAAGACGACTTCCTCGTCAAGAAGCTATAACTCTGCCTTGACCAAAGACTGAACGAAGGGACTTTGGCAAGCGGCACTTGCTGCTCGCCTTTGAGGGGACCGACAATGTCTTGCTTCACGTCTTCCTGGACGGAGGCCGAAAGGACATTGTCATAATCTCCCTCACGGAGGGCGAGGTCAACGGGTCGGGGCATTTTCCAACAAACGATGGGCTCGAGCGAGTGACAAGAGTTGGTGGGAAGACAAGAGGTGCCACTGCAATTTCGGAAGGATTAAATGGAGGCCTTATGAGTACGGGAGATGGAGTGAGCGAGGCTGCGATGGAGGCCTCGCGATCGGAGGCGCCATGCGTGGCGGTCGGGTCTCGACTTGGCAGTGAAGCCATTGAGATGGTCAACCATGGGAGTTGTTGCAGAAAGGAGTAACCGCCGAGGTGTTGATGCGATGATGCGAGAGTATGGAGTCCACAGCCTCGCGTAGACTGGCACAGGTGTGGTTGCATCGCAACCAGATGCCGGAAAACGAAGTGGCTAGACCTTGGCAGACCGTTGAGACTGGAAAGAGAGCAAGAGTAAGCGTGTTAGCGCTGTCAATGTTGAACCTTGCGTGAGGCTCGCGAGGCAGCACGCGACAAGTGGGTTTGGGAATGCTTGATAGTCGGCAATTGGGTGGCAAAAGCGAATATAAAAGCTTAAGCCTCGCTTATGGGCGATGCCCGTGCACCGGTACCCGGCAGATCTTTCCACGAGGCTCGGCAAGTATCCGGCGCTAGCGCAGCCACGCGATCACCGCATGGCGACATGGGTAGGCTGAACTTCCTCCGTGCAACTACCCCTTCTGAACATCTTCTGGAACATGCGGCTCAACTTCCCGCCACCTTAAAGCCACGGCGCATTGCCAAGCCAGCGTGGAGTTGCCTCAACCCCACGAGGCGTTCATCGCTTCCACAAGGCTGGCAGCATTGATCAGCGTCTTTGCTGCGAATCGCACGGTTGGACATGCTATCGCCACGAGCCGCTCTTCGCTTGTGCAAAGCCATCCGCGTTGACCAGGCTGAACATCATGAATCTCCCGGTTGGAAATGCTGTAGCCACGGCGTCGCTAAGCACCTCCCGGCTGCGCCTGCTCCTCCGCCACCGCTTTTGTGGATACATTTGCCTTAACGCCATCCACGCCACAGTCCACGCTATTGAATGCGCAAGGCTACACGACTCGGACGACTCCCCGATCTCGAGGAACAAGCCGTGTCAGGCTGAATCGCTCCACGGCTGTCCTTGTCCGTCAGCACATGCTCGCTTGGCCAATGTCATCGAGGACCGCCAGCCATCGTTTTGCAGCAACTCTTTCCGGCCTGCCAGCCTCGCTTGTCTGAGAGTTCTTCTCGAAACACACTAATGCACGCGGAAATGCCCAACTGCGGTATGGTCGCGAACGACATGCTCAGCGACGAACCACGGCACGATGAAGCAGGAGCAGCCACAGGGTGCAATGGTATCACGCACTGACGTGAACGGTGTGATCGTAGCATATGCGCCGGTGCCGGCTCAGAGCCAAAGGGGTATTATATCAAGGACGCCAATTCCATCGCTCCAAGTGCAATACGCATCGTCCTTTCGTCTCATTCCTCTCGTATCCTGCCCTCGCACTTGTCTCGGACAATAAGTCATGAGCTCCTCCGAATTCTCGAGCCGCTCTGGCTCGCCCTTCACATTCTCTCGCACCTCGAGTGGCACTTCGTGCAGGTCGTGCAGGTCTTCTATCGATGCGGCCGGTCCGCTTGGTAACAAGACACGCAACTCCAGCTGTACTTCCATCGACTCGGGCTACGAAGAAATCGACTTCAAGACGCTTTCGTTGTTCGACAATGAGGGTGTTCCTTCGGACTTTACGGCGGAAACCCGTAACGTCGTATTCGTCGGAGCGGGCTATGTCGGTACGTTTTACATAATGCCCAAGGCGAATTATCACCACTAACGAGACGCAGGTGGACCTACTGCGGCAGTCATTGCCTACTTCAACCCCCACATTACGGTCACCGTAGTCGACAAGAGCGAAGACCGCATCGCTGGGTGGCAGTCCAAACATCTTCCCATCCACGAGCCCGGTCTCTACGACGTGGTCCGTGTTGCCCGCGACGGTTGGGATGGCGTCCACCCTTGGGATTCCGCGGAAGCGCAACTCAAGGACTCGACTCCAACGAGACTGCCGAATCTCTTCTTCTCCACCGACTGCGACACGCACATTGCTGCCGCCGACATTGTCTTCTTGGCCGTCAACACTCCCACCAAGAACGCTGGTGTTGGTGCCGGGGCGGCCACTGATCTCTCCATGTTTGAATCTGCTGCGCGCTCGGTCGCCATGGTGGCCAAGCCCGGTATCATCATCGTGGAGAAGAGCACCGTGCCATGCCGAACGGCAGATGTCATCCGCGATGTGTTCCGCTCATACCGACCCGGCATGCCCGTTGAGGTGCTCTCCAACCCAGAGTTCCTCGCTGAAGGCACGGCCATCAAGGATCTGATGCAACCATCTCGCATTCTGATCGGTGCCGCACAAACCCCAGCCGCACATGTTGCAAGCGAGCGTCTCGCCAGCCTCTACGCCAGCTGGGTTCCTCGCTCGTCCATCCTGACCGTCGGTCTCTGGTCGTCCGAACTCTCTAAGCTAGTCGCCAATGCCATGCTGGCACAGCGAATCAGCAGCATGAACACTGTCAGCGCCATCTGTGAAAAGACTGGCGCCGACGTGGACGACGTTGCCTTTGCCATTGGACAGGACCCTCGTCTTGGCTCTCGATTTCTCAAAGCCGGCTTGGGCTTTGGTGGGTCTTGCTTCAAGAAGGACATCCTCAGCTTGTCGTACTTGGCCGAGAGCTTGGATCTGCCTGAGGTTGCAGCCTACTGGCGCAGCGTGGTGGGCATCAATGAATGGCAATGCAGACGCTACGTCAAGCTTGGTATGTCTCCTGCTGCATCCCCTCGTTACGCGAATCGCCTGCTGACTAGCTATACAGTGATTAAGAAACTGAATGGTAGCCTTCGAGGGAAGAAGATTGCTCTCCTCGGCTACGCATTCAAAAAAGACACCGCCGACACCCGCGAATCTCAAGCGGCTGAAGTCGTCAAGCACCTCTGGGGCGAAGAGCCGCGCGAGATCGCAATCTTCGACCCCCAATGTCGCAAAGAAGACATTGACGCCGAGCTTCGCGGATTCGCGCAAAAGAGCAATCTCAGCGAGCGCACTGCGGTGAATGTCTACGCCGATGCGTACTCTGCCACCAGCGACGCGGCCGCCGTCCTCATCCTCACCGAATGGGACCAATTCAGCTACCCGCCAAAGTCCGAGGAAGCTGCTCGCGCATCCAAGCCCGTGCCGGACATGGGAGGCCTGCGCTACGAAATCAGCGAGAGCACCACGACCATCCCCGGTTTCGGCGGGCAATGGGGTGGAGAGGTTGCATTGCGCTCAGAGCCCGACTGCGCAAGCGACTGCAACCTCTGCTCCGACCACGAGACCACAGCCAACCAGCACGCTCGCGAGAACCTGGATTGGGAGAGGCTGGCAGACGGCATGCGTGAGCCCAAGTGGGTGTTTGACAGCCGTGGCTTGGTCGAACCGCTGGCCCTTGCGCAGCTTGGGTTCCGTGTGGACTCTCTTGGGAAGGCGAGCGCTCGGCCTTGGTGAGATTCATTGGGTGGCGCAATCGTTGATTTCTCGGTTCGGCGTCTGGGGATAGATAGAAAAAGGCGGTGGGTGGGGATTCGGTACGGGGGGAGGCGTTGTTGGGGAGAGGCGTTGTTGGGGATCGAGTCACTTGCTTGGAGTTCGTCTTTGTCGTCGATTTGCTTTCTTCATAGACTTGGGTTTCGTGGTACGAGGCTTACTTTTCGCAACCGAAACCATCCGTACGTCCGCATTGGGCATTCCGACACACATTTCAAGACACTGCGCCTGCAGTGGCCATAGTAACAAGGTGCAGTAGCCGCGGTTACCAGGTGAAGTTGACGACGACAAGGCTGTGGCTTGAAATTCGAGGTTAAAAGAAGCTTCAAGGCTGCGTCCCCACAGTAAGTGCCGCCCGTGCGCCCGAGCCGAGAACCTTGATTTAGCGGCACCCAGCCTTTGCCATTTTGTGGCTCGTGGAATGTTCTTCGGGCGTGTTCCCCCTTCCAGAAATATCTGCTCGACTCGACTTGCCTCGCGCTGGGCATCGTCAACGGCGTACAACATTTCATGGCACATGGCTAAGCGTGACGGGTAAATACCGTCATACTGTTGCTGCCAAGAGAACATTGATGGAGGCGGGTTTGCGGTGCTTTCACGCTTCCTGCGATGGTCGTTCCCTTTGACAGACGCCAGGTTGTTTGCGACACCAGGTTGGTCAGAGTCAGGTATACGAGACTTATTGTCCTGGTGGACGACAATTTTCCCACTAAGAGACCGCTATACGTGAGGTATTATCCTGCTGGACGAAAATCCCCACAAGGCATTGTTGTGGCGAGGCTGGGGCGCAAACAGCAACGCCAAGGTCTCGGGTATGCACCGCAGCCGTTTGCATCACCCGCGAGCTGCCGAACGCCACCGTTGGCCCGCTTGTCAATTCAAGCACCAGACAAGCCTTTGACACCTTCCACTCCCGCCACCTCGCCAACTACCGGACCATTCCACCTACCGAGCACGTGCCGAATGTCGATCCAACATTGACACGCCTCGTCTCGGCTCCCGTCATGAGGCGGTGATGGGCGAGTTGACAACCAGCGGTCCAGAACGCCATGGAACGCCGCAGAGTTTCCCGTTTCAGCTGCCCTCCCAGCCCATGACACGTGCGCCTGGGCAGGTCTACCCGGCGACAGCCTTATTACCACCGCTACCGCTCTCGCCCTCGATTCTCTCAACATCCATCCAAGCGAGCTGGTAAGTTCCTGTACTTGCCAGAAGACGTGACGATGCGGCGTAGATGGCGACTCTCGCTTCCTTCAAACCTTTCCACCTTCCCTTCAAGGCAGTCTAGCCTTTGAGCACGCGATTTTCCCAACTCCCCACGGCCAAGGTTTAATACCAAGCTCCTGTCAAGCTTTGTAACCCCAATTCACTTCTTCCATCGTTGCATCTCTGTACGAACCTTCTCATCCTTCGTCCCCTTCACACGAGTCAATCATGCTCCGCACCTCTCTGCTCACCCTCGCCGTCGGCGCGGCGGCCGGCGCTCATGCTGAAGTCACCCTGTGTGGCCAATACGGCGACTATGAGACCAAGGCTTACACCTGTTCGTATCACAATTCATTCGCCACCAGCGCAGCCACTGACATAGCCTTGTAGATAACAACAACGCCTGGAATCCCGTTAGTTCTTTCCGTGCTGCCGAGACCCCGGCATTGCTAACATGCAGCATCTAGACTGGCACGGGCAACTCTTGCACCACTGTAGGTCCACTCCAGTCGGGCCAGACGTGATGTAGCCGACTCACTGACACTTCGCACGCAGATCACCAATGGCACCGGGAAGTTCGACCCCTTCTACGCCGTCTGGTCTTGGAGCTCGCAGCCGGTGGAGGTGCACGCCTACCCCAACGTGCAATTCAACGCCCCAGCCCTACCATTGATGATTGGCAACGTCGGCTCGCTGAACATCTCGTCCGCCTGGACCTTGACCAACGCCACAGGCAGCGGCCCCTCTACCAGTGGCCGCAAGAACGCCGCCGCCATCCCGCTGCAAGCCAATGTCGCCTTTGACATGTTCGCCGACATGAACGCCACTGTCTCCCAGATGCCAGCGAAGCAGAGCGTCGAAATCATGGTCTGGGTCGCGGCTTTCGGCTCGTATGCCAAGCCCGAGGGCTACAGCAACGGCATCCAGGATACCGTCACGCTTCCTCAGGCAACCTTGTAAGTCGTCCCCAGCAATCCTTCCAGAATAGACGCACCATACTGACTCCTCGTCAACAGCAACCTGTACATCGGCGACAACGGCCGCGGCCAAGAGGTGTACACGTGGTTCGCGACGACCAACCTGCCCAAATTCAACAACCTCGACCTCGCGCCCCTGCTCAACCACCTGGTGGCGAAGAAGCTGGTCAGCGCGCAGCTGTATCTCGGCACCGTCCAGTTCGGCACCGAGGCCTACTACTCTGCCAAGCCTGTCAACTTCTCCGTCTCCTCGTTCCAAGCTAAGCTGGGCAAGGTTGGGAAGAACAAGGGCAGCAAGCGCTCCGTCAACTTGTTGGAGTAAAATAGTTGCTGCTGCTGTAACACACTTTCGACTCGGGGGTGAACTTTGAGGCTTGGTGAAATGGGGAGTTGGATTGGGTTTCTACCGGGATATATGTACGGAGAGCTGGATAGAATTAACTTAGTCCTTCCTTATGGGAGATGGGATAACATTAACTTAGTCTCTCCTTTATGGAAAATGGGAAATCGCTCGCAGGTCCGCGATGTAAATGCTCGTCTCTTCATTCCTCTCCCTTCCCGCATCACAATGGAACAAAGGCCAGCCCAGGCTCCACATTCCGCAGCGATTCGCCGACGCATTACAGTTCCGCTTCCAGACGACATCCGCAAACGTTCGTGCCAGAGTCCAAGAACAGTCTTCTTTGTCTGTACGACGTGGTAGCTCGAAATTGCGCATATGTGCATCACTTCAGTAGGATGGATGGCCGGCCGTCGACCTCACATCGTCTCTAGCACCGTAGAAAAAGATGACCGAAGACCAAGAATGCGTCTACCATTTGGGCGCGGATTGCTGCCTCCCAATAATCATCAGCAATTGGGATGAACCGGCAGTGCGCAAGCGTCGACCCTCCGACACCCCTGCAAGCCAACAGACCGGCGAAAAAGACGACACCCGCTCACATTCAATTTCTGGCTGTTCGACGACATCGGCGAAGTGGACGACTGGTTTCTCGGAGTACGTTGATGGCGTGTGGCGGAGTATGACGGGCGAGATGCGGCGGAAACTGCGCGATGCTTGTGCGGAGGTGTTGCGTCGGACGGATGATGAGGAGGAGTTGGAGAAGGTGTTCCAGGGGTGTGATGAGGATGCTCGATTTTTGGATTGAGGGTGGTCGACCAGAGTGGTTCGGAGTGGCAGGAAACAGGATATCCTTCGCTTCACTGCATGCACTTCCTCGCCGCGTCTTCCATGAGTAACTTCGTGTACTTCTGATGCGCCCATTGCATGTACGGTCCGACGGGCTCTTGCAGCGGCTTGCTTTGCGCATCTGGTTGTGCGACACTGTTGTAGAAGACGCTCTTCATCCCAAACTCCACTACTCCCTCCTCTTTCTTCACGTCAGCCGTGAGCTCGAATAACCCGTCGCTTTCGCGGTACGCATTCACCCGCGGGGAGTCGCCGCATCGCAGGATAATAGAAGAGTCGTTCTTGCTGAGCACTTCAAACTGCACGATTATCAGCACCCCTCACCTCGCTCTCAAACCACTGCACAAACATACATGATCCGTAATCTTCGTCCCAACCGCGTACGCACTGCGCTCCAAATCACGCACATCCCAAAGCTGCCCCTCCGTCTCGGGACCGCGGTACTTGCGCGCCAAATACCTCCGCTGCACCTCAAACGCCCACCCACTCCACACAGCGCCACAGAACGCCTCGACGAGTCTGCCCTCTTGCGCCAGCAGTTCTGGCTTGATGCGGTCGAGCGGTACTCTGCGGAGGCAGATGTCTCTCATGGAGGGATTGGGGTTGGGGTTGTAGCGCGCGAAGAGTGTAGTGCTGAGGAGGTAGTCGGTTTCGGGGACGGGGTGGATTGTGCTTTTGCGTGTGGAGATTGTGAAGGCTAGGGCTGCTCCGAGGGAGGTCCAGCCTGTTACGGCGAGGGTTTTGCGGAGGAGGGGCATGGTGGTATATGGTGGAGGGTGGTGGAGATGTGAAGAAGTGAAGAAGTGCTGGAGCTTGGAAGATATCTTGGCTGGCATCCGATGCCATATCGAAGAATTTTACAATGGCCCATCTCAGCGATTTACTAACACGTATCGAAGCGCCTAGTCAACATAGTTCATGTCACGGAAGTCGAGAGATCTAATCGAGCAGGCAGGACGAAGAGGATTGAGTAGATGGTCTATCTACACCTGAATCGCATCCCTCAGCAAGACACCAATCTCATTCAATCCCCCAGCATCATCCGTGACAATACGCTTAGGAATCTCCCACTCCACCTCCGGCTTCTTCTTCATCCCCTTGCCCAACTCGGCTTCGATCAGAGTCGCATACCCATGGTCCAAGAAGTCCTCGAGCTGATACTCTTTCTTGGTGAACTGCTCGCCCAGAATCTTCGCCAGGGTCGCGACATTGGGATGCCAGTGTTCTTGGAGGGATCGTAATTCCCAAAGCGACGATTCGATTGCGTGTGTGAGCATGGGATCTGATTGAAGCGGGTCAAACGGGTCGTCCATCCCTTCTTCCGTGTACTTCGGCTGCGAAGAGTAAATGGCGTGCGCGGGATGATACGGTCTGTGCAACATGAATGTGCACGTTGGATGCTTGCGAAGGAGATTGTACACCCATGGCACAACCCACACAATGGCGCCGGGAGGCGCTTGCAAGCTCAGTCTCGCGAGTCGCTTGATGAAACTTGCGACCAGTGCTGCGGGCAAATGACTCGACGCCATAAACTGGTCGAGCAGTCGAAAGAACCGACTGCGGTGCTTGGTGTGCAAGATGTTCTCGTCAAGTAAACTGTACAGCTTGGTGTAGAAATCGGGATAGTCGAGGTTGCGTTGGGTCATGAGATGGAAGATACCGCTGAGTGCGAGCAGAGCAACCGACCCGCTTTCGTTGAAGGAGTCGGTGAGGAAGTCGGTCAAGATTTCCATGCGGTTGGAAAACCACGGCAATATTCGTTCAGTCATGATGTTGAGGATCGTCTTGCGATTGCTGGCCGTAAGAGCGGAGCGAAAGATGGAGAGCCAGCAGTCCTGCGCGATCTTGAGATGCGCGTTGAGGGACAGCAGCTGATGGCCTTTGACATCCGGAGATACACCGTACCAATCTTCCAACTGCTCATCTGACTCTGGTACACCTTCAACCTGCTTCAACAGATCGAGCGCATTGTCCAAATTCCCCGGTGTGCGGTTATCTCCCGCCGAGAAGAACTGCTTGATCGCAAGCATGGTGTAGAATCGCACATCGTCAAACTCTTCCACATATTTCTCCACAAACTCTTGAATTGCATCTTGAGCATTCGGTGTGGCAAGCAGTGTGGCGACCAACGAGTAGAATGTCGACCTGTCCGTCCTCCACGCTTGCTCTGCTCTTTTCCACTCTTGTGATGTCTCTGCCTTTACGATCCTCATCACCAGCGTGAGCGCAGTGCTCTTGAGGAATTCATCGGGTGTTCCAATCCAGTGTAACAGGGTACCGGTATATTCGCGGAGCTGCAGCTTGAGCCAACCTGCATTGTCCTGATCATCGGTCGGGCGTCGGATCAGCTGTTCGCTCGCGATGAGTCTGCAGAAGACTCGACATAGCGCCACAGCAGCAAGGGTGCTGGTCTTGGGCTTCTTCTTGACCTCGCTCAGGCAGTTCTGTAATTTGACAATGTTCTCGTCACGCTGCCGGAAATCGTGGACAAGTTGCTGTTCCCACCACAGGATCTCTTCCTTTCGGCTTTGTGTCACTTTCCGGTCCTTGAGATCTCTGGATTTGAGGAGTCTGGCAGGCACCACAGCATCTGTACGTTTCCTCTTGCGAGCGCCGCCGTTTGGCACCGTCAGCGACATCGTTGCCTGTCAAGAAGAGATGCGACAGACGCTCACGAACTTTTTGTGAAAGCAGACAAATTAGACTTTCACTTCCCGTCCGTGCGCGATTTCTTGGCGCCTCGGAAGCTGCAAAGCTCTGGGAAAGCAAAACGTCAACTCCCGTCCTCACCCCGATGACACGAAGCAGCAACACATAATGGCCTCGCGACTCTCTAGGGCCGCATTGGGTGCGTAGACACTGCCGCAAGACCGCAGATGACGTGCGTGGAAGCCACTGACTGACCATCTCCAGGCGCCGCCCGCCTCCGTCCCACCCTCCCTCTCCGAACCACCGCCCCATTGGCCACCTCCTTCACCACCTCCTCCCCCCGCTTCGAGTCCGGCGTGCCCCAGAAAGAGCCCAAGGATGCCGCGTCGTCGATCCTCAACGCCCTCCCGGGCAACAGCATCGCCTCCAAGACGGCCATCCTGTCCGCGGGCGCCGGCCTGTCCATTGCGGCCATCAGCAACGAGCTCTACGTCGTCAACGAGGAGAGCATCGTCTTCCTCTCCCTCCTGACCATCTACTGGGGTGTCTACACCTACGCTGGCCCCATGTACCGGGAGTGGGCCGAGGGCTACCATGACAAGGTCAAGGGCATCCTGAACACGGCGCGCGACGAGCACACCAATGCCGTCAAGTCGCGCATCAACAGCGTCAAAGACTTGGGCGGCGTCATTGACATTACCAAGGACTTGTTTGCCGTGTCCAAGGTGAGATGCAGCGGAGTGGTTGGTGATGGAATTCGCTGTACTGACTTGGTGTGTGTGTGCTAGGAAACCGCCCAGCTCGAGGCTCAGGCCTATGAACTCCAGCAAAAGGTCGACCTTGCACACGAGGCAAAGGCAGTGCTGGACTCGTGGGCGCGCTATGAGGGTCAAGTCAAGGCTCGGCAGCAGAGGGAGTTGGCCGAGGCGGTGATTGCGAAGATTGACAAGGAGTTGGATAACCCGAAGGTGCTCGACCAGATTCTCAAACAGGCCGTCGCCGATGTCGAGAGTGAGTCTACCTATGCTTTGGTTTGAGGTTCTTCTCCGGAGCGATGGCTAATCGATGATTACAGAAATCGTGCAACAGAAGCAATAGAAATGAGAGTCACGTGATCTGAGTGCGGGTAAATGGAAGGTGGTCTGGAACAGACACTGTACCGTGTACATAGCATAAAGATCTCATTTGTGAAACTACCCGCAAGTCCCTTTGTCTCCCCTACTCTAAAGTGCACCCGCCGCACCAACCGCGGCAGCTTTCACGCCATTGCCCTCCTTCATCGTAGCAAGACCGTTCGTGGCAGGAACCGGCTTGGCCGCCGACACACCAACCGCCGCCTTCGAAGGAATCATGAACCCCGAAAAGAAGCGATTGACAGCCCCAACATCCTCCAAAGGCCCCACATACGACACATACTGATCCGGGCGCAGCACCACCACACAGCCCTTCGATGAGATGTCGAAAGTCTCATACATCTTCCCATGTCCTTCGTGATACGACTCTTCATCCACGAGAATTTTGGAGTAGTCCCAGCCATCCACTTCGTCGTACGGGCGAAAGACTTCGGGGAAGTCGAAGATGGTCGTCGTTCCGCGGGGCGCGCTGTGCACGGCTAGCAACTCGAAGACGGCGTCGTGCGGAGAGTCTGGGGGAGTGAATTTGCGGAGGAAAGAGGACTGGTCGTTCATAGCTGCGCCTACGGCATCCAGCTTCGCCCGCTGCTCTGGTTTGGAGATGTCGCCGGGAAAGACGACGACGCGCCAGCGGCCATTGCTGGGGAGGAGTTCTTGGAAGTGCCAGGGGCGGGCATCGGATTGGTTGAGCACTTTCACGCTCGGCATTCGTTTGCCGACTAGGATGCCGGGGGCGAGGTCTTGTGTTGACTCGACGCGGAATTCTTGGGCGACTGATACGTCTGTTCCGTCGCCTTGGTCTTCTGGGTCTCCGGCTTTGGCGACTATGAGGCTTGCGCCGTAGTCGACGGCTTTGCATTCGTCAGTTGTGGTTGCATCACTTGACAGGCAGGGAAAGCAGGACTCACCAATCCCACTGGCAAACATGTTCCCCTTAACGAACGCTTCCTTGAATTCGTCCATGCTGATGCCCTCGGCGTCCATGACGTCTTTCGCCGGGCGACCGGAGAAGAGGCGGGAGAAGCGGTGGTCGAAATCGATGAGGTCCTGTGCGATGCGGCGGCGCTCGGATTGGTACGTTTTCAGGATTGAGCGAGAGGAGATGCCCTTGACGACGCTGGCGATTTTCCATCCTAGGTTGAAGGCTGGGGGTCGTTAGCTTTTGTGGAGTTTGGGAGGGCATGGGAAGGCGTACTGTCTTGCATGCTGACGTTCATTCCTTGGCCAGCTTTGGGGCTGTGGGTGTGGACGGCTAGAATGGTCATCAGATTTGATCTCAAATGGGTGATGTGCCTGCATACCATCTCCTGCCAGGAACACTCTCTCGTGGGCGGAGAAATTGGTGCCAACACGCTGACCGATTTGGTAGGCCGTCCACTGCGAAACATATCAGCGCAACTCTGACAAGAAATACTCACGGACTGCATACCCAATCCAGCTTCCTATAAGTGATCTTGTACGGCGCCATGATCCGCTGGGCCGAGGCCAGAATGGTGTCGGGGTTGATCTTGGTGCGGTCTGCTTTGGCTGCACCCCCGTCCGCCGCATTCTCGGTGGTCGTCAACTGAATATATAGCCGCACAAGCTTGTTCTCGCGAGGAATCACCATCACGCTCCCAGAATTGGCCGAGTGGATGGCACAGCGCATGCGAATGTCGGGGAAGTCGGTGATGGGCACGATATCCAGCACTCCCCAGATGAAATCGGTGCTGTCGCCCTGCAGGGTGAAACCCAGCTGATTGCGAGTCCAGGAGTGAGCACCGTCTGCTCCGAGCATGTACTTTGCTTTGACGATCTCCTCCGTGTTGGCTTTGGTGTCTAGCTTGGCGGCTTCGAGGATTTCGTGGGTATCGTCTGCTGTCATATTGCTGCGGAATAGGCCGTCCTGCACCGCTTGGCCATTGAAGGAGGTTGCGGTTTGCTGAGGAGTAGCCTCTTTCTCAGACAGATGACGGAGACGGACGGAAATGGGGTATGCGTCCGGGTCTTCCACCAACGACTGGTCGATAGTGAGTTCGGCCGGCAGCACGCCTCGTTCCACAGGGTGCGCGCCGCATTCTTGCATGGTGTCGAGGAAGAAGCGCTCGATGCGGCCTTGATGCAGCACCACTTGCTGGAACCTGCTGATGCCTGGGATGGTATCGGGGATGCGGTCGCTCAGTCGAATGACTCCAGCCTCATCCGGATTCCACAGCCGGATCTCGAGCATGTGGTTTGACTCTCGCCAGGCGCGGTGACCGAAGCCGAGAGAGTCGAAGATCTCGAGGGTGCGGCATTGTAAGCCTGTTTGGGGCAGGCATTAGGGCACTGATGTTCATGGACAGGATAATGTACGGAGGACATATGTACCATCCGCTTGTCCGTTGAAGATTTTGGTGCCGCGCTTGTCAACGATGCGCGTGTCGATTCCACATTTGGCCAGCCAGGTCGCCATCATCTAGGAAAGCCATCTGTCAGTGACTTTATCCGGTTGGAGAAGAACAGGAAAAGCGAGACATGCCAGTCCTGCGGGCCCGGCACCGATGATGAGGACATCGGTGTGGCTGATTGAGACATCGGTGGTAGGCATGACTTCAGGAGCCTGGTATAAAGATGCTGAATGATTAACGACGACTTGATTCCGTACGTTGGTAGACTTGATGAATGGCACTGGCCCAAACCTTTGACCGTAGCGAAGATGAAAGTAGGTGCAATCATCAGACCTGCAAGAGGCCAATCGCCCCCAGCATCTCCCCGCACAATGATGCTCTCAGATCCTTACCTGTTCCTGAAATCGAGTCTTCAAGTACCAACCCGCAGTCATGGGAATAAGGAAGCTAGCTGCTGGCACTTCATCGCGGCAGATGCGGCGCAGCGTTAACAACATCTGTGCAACGGGTATTACCCAGGCCTTGCAGGCCAAAAACATGAGTCGAATCTCATCTATTCTGCGAGCCGCATCTCTACTTGATGCAGTCTTCGCGGGAACCCTTGTTGGTGGATCCGGAGTGCAGCTCTACGCCGCCTTGTTCCCGAGGAGATGTCGGATCAGCGCTGGTTGCCACACTTTCGACCCGTTGCAGTGTGGGGCGAGAGTGAGTAGGAATCGCGGTGATCTGTCTCTGTATGAAAAGGCCATTGTCTCTGTAGGTGATCCTTCCCACCGTCGAGGACGGCAAGACGTCTCCACTCAGCTGGGCATCGGTCTTGAGCAGCGGTCTGGCCCCTGGCTTTCCCCAGCTTCTCCACATCATTCTCGTGGGCTCGGCAATCGCGTCGGCGGAAGACCTCAAGTATACCTTGTCTCTTGCGTGAAGAATGCAAGTGTAGACTCTGTACACTTACAGATGATGTGAATGTGAGCTCCTCTCCGTCGAAAGAAAGACATCCACTCCCACAGCATGGCCACTTCATCCCTCCCAAACGGCGACACCGCGTCTCCACCCGACGACAAAATCATAGAAACACAATTCCTAATCGTCGGCGCCGGCCCAGCAGGCGCCAGCCTCGCCTGCTTCCTCGCAGAATACGGGCTGACCGGCATCGTGGTCGTGAAAGCCCCGGGCGTAGCCAAAGAACCGCGAGCCCACATCACCAACCCCGGCGCCCTCGAATGCATGCGCGACATCGGGCTCGAAGGCGAGTGCCTGCGCAACGCCACGCCGGGCAACTGCATGCAGCATACGCGCTGGTGCCGCACCATGGCCGGCGAGGAGTGGGCGCGGATTCACTCGTGGGGCAACCAGCCGGATCGCCGGGGCGAGTACGATGCCATGTCGCCTTGCAAGCACGTCGATCTACCGCAGACGCTTTTCGAGCCGATTCTCGTTACGCGCGCTGTGAACAAGGGGTGGAAGGTGCGGTTTGATTCGGCGTGGGTCAGGTACGAGCGCGACTCGCCGGATGGGCTCATCACGTCTACGATTGAGGATATGATTACCGGGCGCACATATCGAATTCGATCAAAGTATCTATTTGGGTGCGATGGGGGCCAGAGTCGGGTGATGAAGCAGCTTGATATCCCTCTCAAGCGAGATCCCGGCCAAGGACTAGCAATCAATATCCTCGTCAAGGCGGATCTGTCGAAGCTGGTGACCAACCGAACGGGCAATCTGCATTGGGTCTTCACCCCCGACATCCAGTACCCATTATGGGGCTGGTCGATGCTGTTTCGCATGGTGAAGGCGTGGGACGAGTGGATGCTTATCACAATACCGCATCCGTCGTTTGACGATTTCAAGATCCGTCCGTCGGATGAAGAGTATCTCAAGCGAGCTCGCCAGTGCCTCGGAGACGACAGCATCGACATCGAAATCCTCGACGCGTCGAAGTGGTATATCAACGAGATTGTGGCGGAGCGCTACAGCGATGGGAATATCTTGTGCTTTGGCGACGCCACTCACCGCCATCCGCCGTTCAATGGGCTGGGATCGAATACGTGCGTTCAAGACGCTTACAACTTGGCCTGGAAGATTGCGTTCGTGGAGAAGGGGCTGGCGGATCCTAAATTGCTGGACTCATTCAGTCTTGAACGGCAGCCTGTGGGAGAGGGCGTAATTCGACGAGCAAATCAAGGACTTCGAGATCACATCCCTGTCTTTGAAGCGCTCGGCGTTCTACCATTGACCCTTGAGGAGCGTATGAAACAACATGGCGAACTCGCAGCACCGACTGAAGCCGGAAAGATCAGAAGGAAGAAGCTACAAGATGCAATTAAATACACCGAGCACGAGTTCGGAGGGGTACGTCTCGCAGTTCAAATGAAGTAGGGTAGATTCTGACTGACTGTCTCCAACAGGTTGGACAAGAGATGAACTACTGGTACGAGTCCGACGGCATATACACCAAAGACGAAAAGCAGCCCCGTCCACCTTTGCCGAAAGATTATGTCCTCCACTACCAAATCACCACCTACCCCGGAGCACGATGTCCACATGCTTGGCTCAATACCCGTACACCTGTCGAACCCATCTCCACCCAAGACCTGGCTGGCCACGGTGCATTCTGTCTCTTGACCGGACCTGGCGGAGAGAGATGGAAAGACGCTGTGCAGAACGCAAGCGAACAGCTGGGCATCCCGATTAACGTGTATAGCATTGGCTGGATGCAAGACTGGGAGGATGTGTACGACGACTGGGCCCGACGGCGAGAAGTGGAGGAAGATGGATGTGTGCTGCTGCGGCCGGATCGAGTGGTGTGCTGGCGGAGCATGACGATGCGAGAAGACTGCGATGCGCATCTGCTGAGTGTGTTGGAAGCTGTGTTGGGGAAGAGATGAAGTAGAGAGCATGTTTCTATATCTATGAGTCGTTTCGACTGATTCACATCACCGCACCACGTTCATCTCCTGTAACTTCTCCGCGCCGTGCACAACATCACCGTTGAGCTGCTTCCCCTTGAAAATGGCTTGCATGACGCTCTCGAGCCTTCGCACTGCCTCGTCTCCAATTTGATAATGCACCACCAGCCGTCCACCTCGCAGTCTCAACCCCGCCTTCTCCCCAAGTTCAATAAACTTCTCCACCGACACACCCGCCGCCTCGAGGTCGAACCACACCATATTCGTCTCCACCGGGTTCGCAGTCTTGCCTCCATACCCCTCCCACAGCTTCGCAATCTGCCGCGCTCGTTCGTGCGTCGCCGCTAGCTTTCCCCCGAGGAAGGTGTCTTCTACACTCACTCGTGCGGCGGCGGTGACTACGCCTGCCTGCCTCAGACCTCCGCCGATAGTCTTTCGGACCCATCGTGAGCGCTGGATAAACGCTTTGGTTCCAACGATGATACTCCCAATCGGTGCTCCCAGCCCTTTCGAAAAGCAAAGAGACATGCTGTCGAAGCAATCGCTGTACTCCTTCAAACTCCCCGCTCCGGCAGCCACGGCCTCCCACAGCCTCGCGCCGTCCAAATGCATAATGAGATTGTGTTCGCGAGCCCACTTGCTTATCCGGCGACACTCTTCCAGAGGCGTCACAATGCCATTCAGCGTGTTCTCCAACGAAATAAGCTTAGTCGGACACGTATGCACATCATCGCTCATCACCGTCTCCTTCTGCACGTCTTCGAGCGTCATGTACTTCCCATTGCTAGGGCGGACGACGCGCATCACCGCGCCGCACAAACTCGACACGCCGCCTGCTTCGTGGCAGTAGATGTGCGAGCGATAGTCGCACACCACGCTGTGAGGGGGTGCGTTCAAATGGGCGCGGATGGCGACTTGGTTGCCCATTGTGCCGCTCAGGACGAGCAGGGCGGCTTCCTTGCCTGTCAAGTCGGCGATGAAGGTCTCGAGGTTGATGGTTGTGGGGTCTTCTTGGAAGACATCGTCGAGGAGCGTGGTGCTTGCAATGGCATCGAGCATGCGTGTGGTGGGCGTGGTGACGATGTCGCCTGGGGAGAGTGCGGATGTCAGGGCGGGAGTCTGGACGAGAATACGGGGTGGACATCGTACGCACTGCGGAAGTCGAAAGCGGCCACGCCTGGGCTTGACCAGTTATTCACTTTCACTTGGCCATTCGCCAGGTGTTTCGCTTCTGCTTCGATGCTCTGCGCTTTGGTCGTCATGTTGGCTTCAGGATCAGTCTTTAAGAACAATTGGGCCAGGAGTATCGCTTTGATCAAGAAAACGTCAAACGATGCAAGCAGTAAGTTCTCGAGAGCGTAGCTCCGCGATCGGTGAGGTACAGCTGGGGCGTCTTTACCTGCCTAATCGAGAGTAGTGCCTGCCTTTTGCGGAAGACAGTCTTACTCAGGCTGACTAAAATCCTACCAGGCTGGGCCCTGCACGTGGGTTCTGTTATTCCGGCCGTTTGAGACGTGCACTGCTTACGATACTCTGCCGCCCTTCTCGGAGCAATGACTAAAACGTGGCGCTCAACAGCACTGCTTTTATTTGCTGCCTTGATCTCCCTCCACGTCGATTCCTTGCGTCGTCTTAGTCAAACAAACATATCGCCTTCTGTGGCCAGCCTCTGGCTTAGGGAGAGGACAAGGCCTGCGTACAACATTCGTTAGCTTCTCGCCATCGGATTGGATGGGGGAGGGCACCAGCGCTGCAAGACTGCGGTACATTTTACACAGTCGACAGTTTCCAGAATGTCGACTCGATCGACGCCAGCCATCTACACAGGATTTTGGATCGAGTGGAACGAGGGCCGGATCAAAGGCGCAACGCTGACACTGTCCAACCGACATGGCGCCTACTTGATAGCCTTCCTTGCCCTCTTCGTCCATATCGCCGGCTCCAGCTTCTGGAGACTTTCGAGTTTCTTCTTGTTCCGACGCAGAACTCATCCTGGTCTCCATGACAAGTCAGCATTACAGCAGCAAGCGATCCTGCGCAACGGATCCTCCGCCTTCACAGCCTTGCGTCGACTCGCTACGGCCGCCGTGCTTGCACGCCCACGCCAAATGGCCCAACGCTGGGGGCTGTTGACGTGGGCAATAGTGAGCTTTGCTGGATTCCTTGCTGCCAGCACATTGTCTTCTAAAGTATCGTTCAAACGGTCGAACGTTTTGCTGGAACCCACAAACTGCGGTCGGTGGTGGGAATTCGGATTCAATCGTCCGGGCGGCTATGGAGTCGCAAGTGCATCAGCATTCGTGCAGCTCATGGTTGAGCAGGCAGCGACCACACAGCTTCGTACCACGAGCCACCAATATGCATCGGTATGTGGTTCGGACACGACACCTAGAGATCATTGCCTCTGGTTCGCACGAAACCCAATCGCCTTCAGCACTAATCTGCACGCCCCATGTCCATTCCATCCAAGTATTTGTCTTGCAGGCAAAGCTTTCTCCGTCGACTCTGGATGGATAAATTCCGATGTTGAACTGGGCATCAATGGCTATCCCGAAGATCGAATAAAGATGCGGATCAACAAGACCTGTGCACCGCTGAAGCGGGATGGCTATACGAAAATGTACGATTCGACTAATATATCATCGATCATTGTCCCGCCAGTAACGCCCGCCCAATTGTTCGACTTTCCAACAGCATCTTCGAATTTTGAGGCATTCTTCTACGGGCCGCAAGTGGGCCTCTCAAACGCAACTTTCATCTACGATAGCGCCGCTCGGATGAGATTGGATGGCGAGTCAAATACCGTTTGGAGGTATCTGTTGAAGTAAGCATGGAATGATCGAGGTAAAGCAATTTCAACTGACGTACTTAGCACGGAAGTCTACCAAGGTTGCGCGCCTTTTTCTCGTGCCGAGTGCGCGTCCACTTTCCAGCCAATTCCCGAGCTTCTGGGATCCAGCCAGGATATCACTTTGATATTCTTATCGTCAGACGTACAGTACCTGGGTCCAGTAACCGATCCCTGGTTCGACGCTCAAATATGTGACCCGGCAAGACTTTTCCCCGATGTGACTGTCTGCCAGCGCAGCTCTCCAACCACCGTTCTTGGATGTGTCGAGGAGACGGAGATGTGTGCTGATGGAACGACTGAGGGTAGCAAATGTGTAAAACTACAGGCGAACGGTCTTCCGTATGATCAAAACGCCCCGGGGTGGCCGAATCTCACTCAACTACTCAATCTCAGCCCACGACAGGCCTCGATAGCCTCGCGTTTACAGGACGCCAGCTACCGAAGCGGCCTCGTGGATATCGTCTTGGCGATGGGTCCAGCCAATTTGTTGGCGCTTCAAAAACTTGGAGCCGCATATGGCACCCCTCTTCCAGAAGACCAATGGACGAAGGAGGTCGAGAACTGGTTCAACACGGCGCTTGTCAACATGCAGCTGTACAATACCCAATTTGTCACCGGTTGGCAGAACGCAGAGGCGAATTCGCACGTAACACCGCCGGCGGAAGCGGAAGCGTGGATGTGCAATGCTCAGGTGGTCCAGAGCAACGCTTTCTCATCTGTACGTAATTCTTGCATGTAACAGGCTTGACATTGCGCCGGCCGATAATTGAAAATCGCCTCGAGATATGGCCAAGTCAACGCTTACCTTTCCCCCCGATGCTCCTACCACCCAGATGAAATTCTGCTAACTTTGCGGATTACAGTTCAGTGTCTTGGGCCTGTGCACGATTCTCGCCATCGGTGGCGTGCTCATTACCTTGGAGCTATGTCTTCCTCGAGTTTGGCATCGGTTCGTCCCATCGACACCCCTCAACACGTACCGCAAGAAGGACTGGGAGGAATTCGATCTTCTCGAGATGACGAAGGAAGTCGTCGAAAAGTGACTGCCAGAGCACCGACCTGCTTCGGACGATCTATCGCCTGGCCCGGCGAAAGGTGGGAACGTGGTGGCCATAGTACGGAGAAATTCCAAAGAGTCTACAGGGCAAGGGTAGGTTTCGTGTGGCGACTAGATAACGACCGCCCAGCTCTGACCAGGGCAGTTGTTCACTTTCACCTAGCTATTAGCCAGATATTTCGCTTCTGCTTCGATGCTGTGCGCTTTGCTCGCCATTTTGATGTCGACGAACCACGAAATGTCGCGTTAATTAAGAAGACATTGAACGTTGTAAGCAGCAAGTTTTGAAGAGTGTAACTCCGCCATCGGCGCGTATGAGCACGTTAGGCTGGGACGTCTTCACCTGCCTAATCGAGGGTAGTGCCTTCCCCTTGAGGACGCCCACGGACACCACCCCGCAGGCTGCCTCTTTCATGGTCACATCACCGAAACGAAACCAGTCGCAGGCCCAGCATTGATCCGCCCGTGGTGTCTTTGTATCTCCCGACACTCCCATGGACTTCATCCCACAGGCTTCCGCATCGAGAATGCACCTCTCGCTCCGCGCGAAGAAGGGCATCGACAAATACCCCGCCAAAGCACACGCCCAGCGCGTCGGCGACCAGCTCGGCCGGGAAAAATGCATTGTTGCGCTCGTTGGCGAGAAGGCGGAATTCTTCTCCAACTCGGACATGCCCCGGCCGTTCCGACAGGATCGCTACTTCTACTACATTTCTGGATGCAGTGAACCCGGCTGCTCGGTGACGTACGATGTCGAGCATGACAAGTTGACGCTGTGGCTGCCTCCTATCAATTTGGACCGCGTGTACTATGACGGTCGAGGAAGTACGGTTGAGCAGGCGATGGAGCTGTACGATATTGACGAAGCCGTTTACCTGGAACATGATGAGCGCTCGAATAGCAATCTATGCGACTGGGTGAATCAAAGGAAAGCAGATGGCTGCGAATGCATCTTCATCCGGAACCCGTTGTCTGGCGTGGACCTGTCACTGTATGGAAGAGAGGTGGACCGCCCTGAGAGCCCGGGATTGACGTTGAGGAAGGCCATGAACGCTTGTCGGGCTGTGAAAGACGAGCACGAAATCGCGCTGATTCGAAAGGCCAATGCCGTGTCTGCCGAGGGCCATGTTGCCATTTTGAAATCCCTTCATCGCTTGCACAGCGAGCCGGAGGTCGAGGGTGTCTACCGAGGCACTTGCATCAGTCTGGGCACGACGGAGCAGTCTTATGGCCCCATTTGTGGCGCCGGAGAGCATGCCAGTCAACTTCATTACGTGACCAACAAATCGCAATTCGCCGACGCGGAAGTGCTGCTGATAGACGCCGGAGCAGAATGGGAATGCTATGCGTCGGATGTCACGCGCACCATGCCCATCAACAAACACGAGCCCGGTACGTGGAAGTCGAAAGAGGCAAAGGCGGTATACAAGCACGTCGAGAAGATCCAGGAGAAATGCATCGCCATGCTTCGGCCGGGTGTGCACTTCATGGATGTCATGCTCCATTCCGTCCACATGGCCATCGACGCCCTGCTCGATCTGGGCATCCTGAAGGGCAAGCATATGGACATCTTTCACGATGGCGTCTCCGCTGGCTTCTACCCGCATGGTCTGGGCCACCACATCGGTCTTGAGGTCCACGACGTAGAGCCTCCTACGATCAAGGCCCAAGATAAAGAGGAGCCCTGGAAAGCAAGATTCGCAGACCTGCAACAAGCACATGCCCGTTACGTCGAGTCGACAGGAACATCTCTGTACTCGGCTCAAACGACGTCCACAGAACCCCGACACTTCAGCATCGATCCTACCAAATGCCTTTCGCCGAGCACACCAGCTGACGCACCTCTTACACCCGGGATGGTCGTGACGATCGAGCCGGGTATCTACTTTAATGCATTCGTTTTGGAGACGTTTTATCTTGACCATCCCGAGCATCGAAAGTATATCGACCGGAAGGTGTTGGAGCGGTACATGCATGTTGGCGGTGTAAGGATCGAGGACGACATCCTGATTACGAAAGACGGATACGAAAATTTGACCACCGCGCCGAAAGGAGAGGAGATGTTGAGGATTATTCGAAAAGGCAAGAAGTAGTAGTTAGCATCATGTGATTTATGCCTCAGGCATCAACTCTCAAACTTTCCCGACGCCTCGCGTCTCTCCCGCCGCGAAGTCTGAAATTTATTCATTGCGTGATTGCGACCATCCTCCATCTGCGCCAACACTAAACCAACCTCACTCAACATGGCCCAAGGCGAGGCCCCACGGCAGAATGCCTTCCGGGATAAGGAGAAGCCCACCGCTGTGCGCTCAGGCAACATCACAGCTGCCCGGGCGGTGGCAGATGCCATCACAACATCTCTGGGCCCGAGAGGAAGTAGGTGTACTGGCATCGCATAGACGGGCCCACGGCTGACGAGTTTGACAGTGGACAAGATGATTCAGACGGGCAAGGGAGAGACAATTGTAAGGCAGTCTTGATAAGTCTTTGGGCATTTCCGTTGGCTAATACTATACCAGATCACAAACGACGGTGCTACCGCCCTCCGCCAAATGGGCCTCCAACACCCCGCCGCACGAATGCTCGTCGACCTCTCACACGCACAAGACATCGAAGCAGGAGATGGCACAACGTCCGTGGTGGTGATTGCCGGCAGTCTGCTCGGCGCGGCCGAGCGACTCCTGGGCAAAGGCATCCACCCCACCGTCATCAGCGAATCCTTCCAACGCGCAGCCAAGCAAGCCGTGCAGATATTAGAGGGCATGTCTGTGCCCATCAATCTCGCCGACCGTCAGACCCTCCTCAAAGCCGCTTCCACCTCCCTCAGCTCCAAGATTGTGTCTCAAGAACCCAAGCTTGCGCCGATGGCTGTTGATGCGGTTCTCCGCACCATCAACCCCAACAACGCCTCCAATGTCGACCTCAGAAATATTAGAGTGTTGAAGAAGTCTGGAGGAGTCATAGACGACAGTGAGATGGTGGACGGGCTGGTGTTGAGCCAGCAGGCAGCGAAGAGCGCCGGTGGGCCCACACGGATAGAAAAGGCAAAGATTGGACTCATCCAGTTCCAGCTCTCCCCGCCGAAACCCGACATGGAGAACCAGATTGTCGTCAACGACTATCGCCAAATGGACAAGATCCTGAAAGAGGAGCGCACCTACCTGCTCAACATGGTCAAGAAGATCAAAAAGGCCAAGTGCAACGTCCTGCTCGTCCAAAAGTCCATCCTGCGCGACGCCGTCAACGACCTGTCCCTCCACTTCCTCTACAAACTCGGCATCATGTGCGTCAAAGACATTGAGCGGGACGAGGTGGAGTTCATCTGCAAATCCACCGGCTGCAAACCCATTGCAGACATCGACTCCTTTACCGAAGATAAGCTGGGCTCTGCCGACCTTGTTGAGGAAGTATCTTTCCTCGGCTCGCGCTACACGAAAGTCACAGGCGTCAAGCACAGCAACCCCGGCGCCCCGCGCACCGTGTCCATTGTCGCGCGTGGTGCAAACCCCTTGATCCTTGACGAGGCAGAGCGCAGCTTACATGATGCCATGTGTGTCATTCGCTGTCTCGTAAAGAAGCGTGCCCTCTTACCTGGTGGAGGAGCACCAGAGATGGCGGTCTCGACGCAGCTGGCGCAAATGAGCACCACGCTCAACTACCCGGATGCCATTTGCTTCAAAGCGTTTGCCGACGCGCTAGAGGTGGTACCTGTAACCTTGGCGGAAAATGCGGGGCTTAACAGCATCAAGGTTGTGACGGAGCTGCGCGCGAGACATGCCAAAGGCGAGACGAACATGGGCGTGAGCATCAAGCGCGGCGGCGTGGGCATGATGGGCGGCGAGGACAAGAGCAGCGCGAGCGCGGAGGCGGTCATGCAGCCTCTGCTGGTGTCGACGAGCGCGATTGAGCTGGCGAGCGAGACGGTCAAGATGATTTTGCGCATCGACGATATCGCATTGAGCAGGTAGTGCAGACATGCCACGATAAACCAATGACTCGTCGATCTTGTAGCCTCTGGAACTCGTAGCGACCAATGCTACCCTGGTGGACCCTTGCGCGGCCTGTACCGAAGCCCGTTCGCAGCGACATCTCTCGCGAACCGCTGTGATCGGCGCGCCCCACATAATAAAATTCCCCGGACGAACGACATGTCCATGCCTCTACTCGCTTACAATGAGCTTGTCTTGCGCCCCCAGTTGCTTGTTTCGCTTGGGCGTATACGCCGCAGGTACCGTTGCAGTTCTTTCGCAGCGCGCGCAACTCCTTGCCACATCCGTCACTCGTCCGCCCGTAAGCCACAGTCGGAGGGAGCCTCGCCTCGCTACGACCGGAAAGAGGGCGTGCAATTCGCTGTGCGACGGCCTCTTCGCCTCTTACGGCCGCCTGCTTGCCCCGGCTCGCTTTTTCGTTTTGGGGTTTTACCGCAGCTCGTTGGCTGCTATGGGGCGCGTTACACCCGGCTGCAACGAGAGTTCTCGCGAAAGAGATTGTGTTGATCGTTTCGCACGCCCGTGGTTCCGAGACTCGCGAGGGCGGCATGGGGAGTGTGTATATGAAGGCCCCGTTTCGCTCTGTTGGGTTTGCGATTGCCGTGTGGACTTTACTCTCGACTGTGGTGACGCTCGTTGACTTTCTCTTCTCTTGGACCCTCGTTCGGCCGTCCATCCATCATGTTCTTCTCCACCCTCATCCCCGCCGCACTGTGTGCGGTGAGTGTCTCGGCGGCGCTGTCGCCGCCAGTCCTCCACCAGCAAAACATGGTCGACCGGGCTGAGGTCCAGCTGCACTCTTCGTCCGACTCCGAGGCGGGGCCGTGCGGAGAGAAGCCGACGGAGACCACGTTCGTCAACACCGGCGCCTGCTACCCGCTCGACTCGCGCGCCGTTTCCGTCAACCCTCTTGAGGACCGCGACTGCGAGTACCACCTCTTCACCGGCTCGTCTGACTGCGACGCCGATGGCTCGTTGCTGACCAAGACGTCGCTGCTCGCCGGCGGCGAGGCATCGTGCGTCGAGACTGGCATCGAAGACGAGGAAAACGACGAAGCGAGCGCCATGCTGGTGTGCAGCTCCACGGTCAAGCCTGACTTGAAGCGTCGCCAATTCCCCGGTGACCGCAACCCATTCGGCCTGCCGCCTTTCAACCCCGACCCATTCAACGATGACCCATTCCCCGACCCGTTCAACCCCGACCCATTTGGACCGCATGAGCCTAACAATCCTTTTGGCCTGCCGCCGTTCAATCCCAACCCATTTGGACCGCATCAACCCAACGACCCATTTGGCTTCCCGTTCCCTCCATTCAGGCCGCCTCCTCCGATCCCGACCGTTTTTTAGAGGATTTCTAATGGGAGCGGGGTGGACGAGGGTGATTTTCCTTCTTTCTATTCACCAATCACATATGTACACCCTTCCGGGCCCATCCACACTTCGTGGCGGCGATTGGCGTCGACATCGACTCGCGCTCCGGGCCCGAAAGTTTCTTTCCTTGGTTCCTTATCGTCGGGATAGCTTATTGTCAGCTCGCCGCGGAGAAGCAGATGGGTGGAGAGTGCTTGGTGGCGATGCGGGGAGTAGTAGGCATTCCTGGGGTTGGTTAATTTCGTATAGCTAAATGTGGTGGAGCGGGATGCCTTACGGCCCGTCGGTCCAGGTGAAGACGTGGTCTGAGTCTGTTAGGCGTTGCAGATAGACGGCAGCCATGAGATACTCACTGAATCCCCATGACCGCACTTCGGCTTCGGCATCTTTCTTCGATCTCGCCATGTTTCCTTCGTCCAGATGGCGTGCAGCACTTGTACACCACCTGCAAGCCCCGATGCTACCTCGTAAAGCCCTTGTCCAGTCGAGAGCACTCTAGTTGCATATAGTACGAGACGACGTTACTGGATGAAGTCAAGAGGCGTCAGTCGTTGGGGGAAGAAGCGGTGGCGTGATCGTCATGAAAACGAAAGGTGGAGACGTCACGCCCCCCCGCACGTGCTGCCCCGCTCTTTCCGGGCGAAGCTTCACTGCAGCTGCACTCTAGAAGAAGCTTGATCATTCCCACTCTTCTTGGCTCTTCATTCCTCCTGGGTCTCTGGGTACCTGAGCTGACGGTACCTTGGTAACCACTGCTGTGCTCGAGGTCAAGATGAAGGTAGACGTCGCTGTTGCTTGCCTGTCGATCGTCGGCTCCAGCCTTGCGAGCCGAGACGCTTTCTATGGCAAGCACCTCAAGAATGTCCCGAAACGATTTGCGCCGGCAGAGCCGCGTGCTGAGGTTCGCGACGAATCCACCTTCCGATTTCTGACGAACAATACACAAAGTAAGGATCGCTTGCTGTCCGCAAGAATGTGCTTCTGGCTGACCCATGGACAGAGTACAAGGTCGACTCGCTGCCCGACGTGCCGTTTGATGTCGGCGAATTGTACTCTGGACTCGTTCCGATCAACAACACCAACACCAGCAATGCTTTGTTCTTCATCTATCAGCCGACGACTGGACCGCCTGTAGACGAGGTCACTGTATATCTTAATGGTGGGCCTGGCTGGTCCAGTTTCGAATCCTTCTTCCAGGAAACCGGCCGCATCACGTGGCAAGCTGGAACGTTTGAGCCCGTCATCAACCCGTATTCTTGGGTCAATCTCACCAACATGCTGTACGGTATGTTGTTGCTCAGAGCTGTCTTGTGGGTCAAAGACATGCTGACTCCAGAGTAGTCGATCAGCCCATTGGGACAGGATTCTCCATCGGCACTCCGACGGCCACGAACGAAGTCGAGAGCGCACAGCAGTTCATTCAATTCTTCAAGAACTTTGAGCAGATCTTTGGAATCAAGAATTACAAGATCTACATGACGGGTATGTTCCTCTGAGGGTCGGCAAAGGATGTCTCGCTCAACACGTACTTTCGCAGGTGAATCTTATGCTGGCCGCTACGTTCCGTACATTTCAGCTGCGATGCTGGATGCAAATGATACCGAGTACTACAATTTGTCGGGAGCGGTATGTTTGACTCGTCCGTTAATGGACATCGACGCTGACTTTCCCACAGCTCGTGTACGATCCCTGCATCGGAAATTGGGATTATGTCCAACAGGAGATTGTGAGTCTGCCCGTTGTTGATCACATATAGCATTGGGAATGCAATTTGAAAACTCCATCACGGCTAACACACATCACAGCCTCTCGTCCCCTTTGTGCAATCGAATCTGAACGTCATGGGCTTCAATTCCACCTTCATGGCTCATACAGAATCCCTCTTCGAGTCTTGCGGCTACAAAGACTACATCGAGAAGTACCTCGTCTACCCCTCGGCCGGACAGCAGCCCGCAGTCTTCTACAACTCTTCCGAAGGTCGCAACGCCACTTGTGACGTCTGGGACATGTTTGATCAGGCGGCATTCGCCGTCAATCCTTGCTTTGATGTGTACGATGTCTCGAATGCTTGTCCTCTACTCTGGGACGTGCTCGGTCACCAAACGCAGTTTAATTATATTCCGGCGGGTGCTCAGGTGTATCCAAACAGGACAGATGTGAAAACCGCGATGCATGCACCGGATATCAACTGGTATCTGGATCAGAATATGGTTCCTGTCTTTGTGGCAGACAACGGGGAAGGCGGGCCAGAAATGCAAGGCGGTGAGTCGTTACTGGTGCTATTATGGAGAGATTTCCGGATCCTAATAGATACCAGACACCTCGCCCGATCCCATCCAGCATGTCCTTCCACAAGTGATTGAGGCCACAAATCGAGTTCTGATCGCCAACGGCGACTTGGACATGGTCATCATCACAAACGGGACTCTCATGTCAATTCAAAATATGACATGGAACGGTAAGCTCCCTCTGGAAGATGTGTACCTCTCGCTCTACAGCCGCTGACAATATCTGTGTTCACAGGCAAGATGGGCTTCGAAAGCAAGCCCAGTGCCGAGCTCATCGTCGACATTCCAGACTTGCAATACCAACAATGGTTCAACGGCACCTACCTTCAAGGCTGGGATGGTCCTCAAGGCGTTGTAGGCACCTATCACTACGAGCGTGGGCTGATGTGGGCGGAGACGTTCCTGAGTGCACACACGCAGCCTGCGTCGCAGCCCAGAGCGTCGTACAAGCATTTGCAGTGGCTGTTGGGGCGTATTGATAGTCTGTGAGAGTGCGGAGGTCTTGGATACCTACGTACTGCTCTGTGGTTCGCGTGGGGCTGTGTTGGGTATAGGTGATTTTAGAGAATGGTCACGTGATATTACGTAATGTCATGAGGCATCAACCTAATGCATACGACGTGCTGCTGTCCAAGTTGTCTAAGCTGTGCCAACATTGAGAAGACAGTAGACAGCGGCGTTTTCGTGCTAAAGCATTGGCGTTGCATGCGTTCAGCGGTCAGGTGTATGTTGTTTTCGTGCCGACCGCAGCCATTCCGCACTAGCAATTGCACCCGCTGAAGTGGAAGACCAGCGGCATTCCACAATCAACCACCTTTCTGTTTCCTGGTTGAATAGCACGCACCAGGAGACCAGCCCGCAAAAGATGGCAACAAACCCGCCGCCAATCCCACAGCTCTCCGATGCGATACTGCAGCACTTGAAACGGGAGTTTTCGAAGCAAGACAGTCCACCGGCCAACGGCTTCAACGATTTCCTCGCCCACCTCACCAGTGCCGAATCATCATCCGCTTCACCTATAGAAGTCGACACAAGCCTTCCGCTCTCCCAGTACTTTATCTCCACCAGCCACAATTCCTACCTGTCGGGAAATCAGCTTTGGAGCCGGGCGAGCACCGATGCTTATCGGGAGATCCTGCTGCGGCGATGTCGGTGTATTGAGATTGATGTGTGGGATGGGGAGGAGTCGTCGCCTGCCCAGTCAGAAGATGAAGGCAGCGAGGTCGGAAAGTTGGAGCGTGCTATGAAGAAGGGGTTGGGGAGGTTCCGCTCGAGCTCATCAGGTACGAAGGGCGCGGAGGGAGCTGACGATCGAGAGTCTGGAGCGCACGGCGACGAAGTCGATAAGATTAAAGGCTTTGTCAGGAAAGGACTGACGCATTTCCGCTCTGGATCAAGTGGCCAACCTGAAGGCAAGAAGAAACCTACCGAGGACGCTCGAGTACAAGACGAAGATCGACGTACTCAGTCTGCAGAACAGATCGAGCCTCGTGTCCTACATGGCCATACGGCAACACGAGAGATCCCCTTTCGCAGCGTGTGCGAAGTCATCCGCGACTGTGCTTTCCGCACCACCAACCTACCGCTTATTGTCAGTCTCGAAGTCCATTGCAGCTCGGCCCAACAAGAAGTTATGATCGAACTCATGACCGAGTACTGGAAACAGTATCTAGTCCCACTGCCCGATGATGTATCCGACCAAATTCCACTACCATCCTTGGAGAGCTTGAAGAACCGGATTCTAATCAAAGTGAAATACACTCCACCGGAGAAGGCCAAACACAAAGCGAGAGAGACCAGCGCCAGCGAAGTCGATTCGTCAGATGACGAAGAGCAACAGGAGCCCGTCAAGAAGGGCAAGATCATCGAAGCACTGAGTGCGATGGGCATCTACACCCGCTCCTATCATTTCAGCAAGTTCACACAACCCGAAGCGCGCATCCCAACGCACATCTTCTCGATGTCAGAGCGGAAGCTGTTGGCTTTACAGCAGGAGGGCTCTGGGGATCTATTCAAGCACAACTTGGAATACATGGTCCGAGCGTATCCGAAAGGCCTGAGAGTGCTGTCTTCCAATCTCGACCCTGCGCCTGTCTGGAGGCAGGGCGTGCAGATGGTCGCGCTCAATTGGCAGAGAGCCAATGCTGCCATGATGCTTAATGAGGCTTTGTTTGAGGGGACAGGTGGCTGGGTTGCGAAGCCGGAGGGGTATCGGAAGGTGCTGACGGGGCAGCAGCTGGAGGTGAGGCGACGCTCTTTCGACCTTCACATGCGAATATTGGCGGCGCAAGACTTGGACAAAGAGGCGGGGGATGCGCCGCGGGCCTTCGTCAAGGTGGAGCTTCACGTGGGAAATGAACGAGCTGAACCGCTGTCCCACGACGACGTGAAGAACAAAGGCGGAGACGTGAAACGTTCGACGGCCGTGCACCACAGCAAGCATCCCGATTTCGAGAGCGAAGTCTTGCAGTTTCCCGGTATCAAGGATGTTGTTGAGCAGCTGAGCTTCATTCGCATCAAGGTCTGTGACGACGACAGGTTCTCCAAAGATCGCCTCCTCGGGTGGACGTGTTTCAGACTGGATCGCTTTCCGACTGGGCTGAAATTACTTCCCCTGCGGGACCAGGATGCGAGGCCGAATGGTGCAGTACTACTCGTGGACAGTCAGCTGCGGTGGACAGGGTGAGTTGGCGCCACCTTCACGGCTTTGCGAGCCTGCACGAGCATCCTTGGAGGGGAGGGAAGCCGGTGCGTGCGCGGTCACACACCGCTCGATGTGGCAAAAAGACGTGGCCTGGTTCTGCCAATGAGATGTCAAAGACGGGTGCAGACCGCTGCATGACCTAGTCATGCCGGTAGTTGAGACTGCTCGAGGCAAGCTACATAGGAGCTTTCCGGGGTGGCATTGCTCGATCGTCATTCACTTGATACCGGCAGCGCATCCGCGTCGGTTGCCCGCAGCATAGTGTGCTGGCCGCCTACTCACCGCCGGACTGCAACACGAGCTCGGGTTCAATTTCGGAGCTAGCCTCCGAGCTCAGCCTTGCGTCGTCCTTTGCGTATCACCGGGTCACAGTTGCGTCCTCGTGCGCGTGAAAGGTAGTGCGAATCTCCTTGTGTGCTTACGGTGAGCACGAGCAAATACGAGATCAAAGCGCCACATATAAGCCTTTGTGCTCTGTGCTGTATGTACTGCCAAAGGCGTTGTCGCATGTCACAGCATCTCCGGAGAAATCAAAGCTCCGCTCCGGCAAGTTTCCTAATTCGGAAGCACTCTTGCAACCTCGATGGATCCCAAACATCAACGACCAGGGGAGCTACTCCCGGCAGTTCTCTTGAATGCCGGCAGCGAATCACCGAGGCGGGCCGCATCCATGAGTTGAGATCACTGCAGGCCATCGGGACTAAGCCACTCTCGTCTTACGAGATTTGGTCGGACCAACTCGACCTGTCACAAAGTTTCACCCAAGTAGGACAGGCGGGATGCACGGCTCTGCATCGGCTCGCTCGCCAGGATCCGGGCCGGACCTCATTCAATCGTGGCCGTCATAAGATCTGACATGTGTCCGTGATGTCGGATAACTGCATCTACGATTGCCTTTGCGTCTGCTCTGGGTCGAGGAGCGAATCGGAGGCCGATAGTCGTCGACCATCGGCGGGGTATAGCTCACGACGCTTCACAAGAGATGCCGTTGTCTTTATTCACTCCTCGTTGGTGTACAGCGACAGCGTGGCATCTGCTTCACTCCAAGCAAGGCCGATCATATGAGTCCTCGGCAAGGCTGGCGCCAGATACAGTGCACAGCCGGATCGCATTTCAGCAAGACGGCGACCTCATTGAATCCCACCTTTGACGCGGCTATCCGCAGCTCGACCCAACCCACCATCCAGCATGCTTCCAAAACCTTACACACGGTGCGATTCTCACAGCATCGCCGGCTACTTGCAGCAAACATTTTGTCCTCGTGTGCCGTGCACCCGATCCACGCATCCTGGCCGGTGCCACGCTGTGCTCGAGATGGGCAATAACATTAAAGAATGGAACCTTCTCAAGCGCGCCGGGACGCAAAGCACAAAAGGCTGTTCCGACCCGCCGCAAAAGTGATTGCTATCATCGTCGACGACTCACTCAATCAAAATCCCATTCAAAAATTGCAACAAGTCTTCATCGCCTTCAATCAACATGCATCCCCATCGAGTCACACTTCAGCAAACCGCTGCTGAAGAGATGACAAGGCCCGCCCTCGATCCTCGCATTTGGAACGGTCCCATCCGCAGCAGGCCTGTGAGTGTCGACTGCCCGTCAAGCCTGTCGGAAGCTAATCAAGCCCCAGGTCCCTGGCAGACGCTGCCCGACATGCTTGAACAACGGGAATACCGTTTGGGTCATTCCCAAGAAGAAGTGCCCCGTGTGCGGGACGGTGGTCAACTGAGGGGGGAAAGTTGTCTTGCACATCGATCACGATGATCTTACGCCTTCGCGGGCGTTCATCGTTGTCAATGTAGGACATTCGGGGGGCGGGAGAAGTGTGTGCTGGAGTACGTCTGTGAGATCATGACTTGGAGAGCATTGACAAGACTGGGGCCGTGATGTCGAAGTATCTGGCGATGTTGTCGAGGAGGTTACCGCGCTATGCTTTTGCTGTATCATCATTTGTTGTTCTTGAACATTACCTTCACACTCCAAGACGGATTTACCCCGGATCAGTTTGCCGCGATCATCGCCGATAGAAAGGTCATCGGGGATCCTCGTGTCAAGACTCAGCACCTGCTAGGGGGAGGCAGTTGGAGTAGCCCCGGTGACGGGACGGTGCAGGTGTGGCGGCAGCGTCGTGTTGCACACCAACGCTATGAGGCCGAGGATATGGCTGTGGTGGTTAACAAGGGACATGGGCATGGAGCTAATCAGCATACCTACCGGAAGATTGACGGCATTTGGAAGATTGTTGGTGTCAATGCTAAGAATGGCTGGGTTGAGGCGACCTGTGGGGTACCCTTCACGGCCCAGAGGGAGCATGAGCAGTCGTTACGGAGTCCATCTCAGTACCTTTTCAGGGAGTTCTGACAGCAGGCAGTGGTTTGGATCATCTTCACTTTCAAGGTTTCGATATCACATGACATCTGACCGTGGTCACTCCTTCCCGTGTTGTCGTCACTCAGATTCAGTCGCTCCTTCCTATCTCGTAAACTTCCAAAAACAAATGCCAAGGTAGCACATGACGAGTAGCACACCTTCCGCGAACCTCATTCTGTTGACACACACTCAGAATCACTTTGCCTTTCGACATGTCCCGTCGCTCTCGTCAGCGTACAAGCGATACATTCATTGGCAATGGCCACCAACACTCTTCCCGCCACCTACACATTCATCCCTCCGCCCCCGTTACCGGAGTTCTACGCAGACATCTTGGGCAGCCCTCGTCCACCTGCCATCGAAGACGATACGACAGCCCTTGTCGCCCAAAGACCAATCCCACCCACCGATGGAGCCTACGAGGGTCAACCAACCGAGCACTTTCTCGCAGTGCCTCCCTTTCCACTCATCGCCATTCCACCATTCCCTCAACAGTACAGCAGCAACAACGTTCCTCCGCTCGCCATCTGCCACATCTGCCGCTTGTGCCTGCGACCACGCAGCAACCGATATCACCGCGAACATCCCATTCCCATCAACGCGCTCCCGCCACCGCCGGGTATCTGCCGCAGATGCCGAGTGAAGGAAGTCAGCGAGACCAAGACCGTTCCGGAGGTGGTGTTCGAGGGCAGAAGCAATGAAATCAAGTTGGGTTTCATCGCTCCGTTTGTGCCTGATGATGCAATCGTCAGTAAGGAGGAGTTCAAGCAGATGAGGAACGAGGCGCTCCTACGGTCTTACTCAAAGTCACGTCGGTCCAGATCTCGAAGCGACAGCCCTCAACGAAGAGATATCGTCTATCGGCACGTCAGGGTTGTCGACCAGCCGGAGCTTGCTAACCCTGAGCGCAAAGAAAGAGTGGCTTTTCGGAGTCGCGAGTCTCTGATGACCTCGGACAGGCGCAACCCGCTGCCGCCAGCTACCAGTATGCAAGCGCAGCCAAGCAAGAAGTCCCGCTCGAATCGATCGAAACCCGTCAAGAGCGCTAATCTGCAAAGAACTGAAGTCGCAAACGCCTCGGTGTCCGCCGAATCCACGTCTTCAAGATCGGCATCGGCATCGACATCTCAGTCTGCCATCGACGCTTTGATGCGCGTGCGCTATCCCGCCGATCGTGACGTTCAAATCCGTGAGGTGGCAAGAGAAGAAGTGGAACGCTACCATCGCGCGAATCTGAAGCCCGAGTGGAGCGAAGACGACATTCGGAAGATCTCGCGGGAGGAAGTCGAGCGGTACCGACAGGCGGAGAGGAAGATGGAGGCTCTTCCAGACACGTACACGCACGGTGTTATGCCCTCTGTTGAACAGCAGGCGGAGCGAGAGCGAGAAGCGGCCGATACGAAGCCTTCCGGTGCTTCGAAGAAGAGCGAGAAGGCGTCGGTATCTGTGAAGCGTGCGAAGCAAAAGCAACCGGAGCAGGAGGCTGCCAAGTCCAACGAGCGAGCCAGTGTGGTTGAGAAGGTGGATGTCAGAGCAGCATCGCGGAAAGCCACACTGCACTCGTCGCGACAGAGTGAGCGCTCGAGCAGACGTGCCGCTCCTACTTCTGAGGAAGAGGGCGAAGCACTAAAGAAACCAACTGCCAGCAGCAACGATCAGCGACGAAGCACCACCAGGGACCAGGACATCCGCCAGCCCGAGAGCGTCAAACTTCGCGAGGTATTCGACATGGTCCAGGAATCCGATCCTCCCAGATGGTCGTCGCGGGCGGAGCCTTACGTCAGGCGAATGAAGCGCCGCGATGTAGAGCCGATGGACAACATCATCGAGGTGTTTGAGGAGATAGAGATTCCTCCGGAGTCGGCCGCGCCGAAGAAGCGGTCGAATCAGTCGTGGTGGCCGCAGCAGCGAGGAGAATTCGATCAGCGAGCGGATACACGAGCTCAGGAACCCGAGAAGAGTGGATCTTACAATCAGCAGAATGTTCGCCACGAGGATGAGGCGCGATCGAGGTCCACCAAGCAAGGAATTGACGATTATCAGCACTGGGACGCTACTGATAGTCGCACCACGAAACAGTACCACGTTTCTGGAGGAGGCGGTACAAGAAGGGACAGCAAACAAGGATCGACTCACCGAGGCGAATCTGCACAATCCTCCGACGGGTATTGGATGTCAGGTGGAAAGTCATACGAACCATCAGAAGGACCTTGTTGGCCTAGAGAGAGGACTGCGAGCGTTGCCGATGGATCCGGGCATCCGCCGAGTGGACACAACTTACCTTACCCCGAGAGTGACTTGCCATTTGAAAAGATTGTGCTGCCTACAGAGACGCCGACCGAATCCCGCCGAAGCGAACGTGCGAGAAGCCAGTCCACTCGAAAGGACGACCGGGAATATATCTATACCGAACGCATCGTGCAGCCAGCAGACCGGCCGCTGGGAATACGTCCTTTCGATGACCATGCTCCAGCTCAGAGAATCGAGATCGAGGAATGGACGGAGTGGCACAAGGTACCAATTGCGCAATCCTCATCGCAGCGGGAAACGAGCAGAAGCCGACACAAGCGGGGCTCTCCACCAGATAGAATCCTAAAGGGAGGGAAGCGGTCGAGGAAGAGCCGGCACAGGGAGCATCAGAGCCGACCACAGGAGGATGCACCTCGCGAGAGCGACGACTCGTACCGTGTGCGTTTCTCCAGCAAGGTCGACATGACGCCTACACCGCCGGACTCGGATGACAATTCTTCAGCTTTCCGGAAATACCATAGCCCTGGGCGCGAAAGCAGTCGGCAAGTGGATGGCGGTGGGGATAGGTTCGACGAGCGCGAGCGACGTGGTAGGGCACACAGTCGCGAATCGAGGTATGACGCTGGCCACCACTTCCAAGACATCGGGGGGAAAGGCAAAGGCGGTCGGGCTCCGCGCGGCAGACATCTGGAACGAGCATTCTCCGAGAGCCCGTCTCGTGAGCAGTCTCTGGCATCTTTCGCCGACGATGCATATGACGGAGGCGGGCCGTATCGCAGGAGGGACAAGGTCACGGACAGCATGCGCGTCCACGAGGGAAGTCGAGCAGCGCAGCATGAAGACAATGGGCAAGGTGGACACCGCCAACGGTGATGCGGGGATCGGCCTGGGTTGGCTACTCCACTGTGCTTCTGATACAATCGTCGAAACCTGAGAAGAGCAGGCCGGAGATTCATTTAAGCGCCTCAGCCACGCAAACGCCACGGAATGTGAAACAAGGTGAAGTCAAACGACAGGCCGCGCGCCGCCCCGTTCCTCCGCCAGCGCGACTCTCGTGTTGATTCTACGTCACTCTGCTTTGCTTCACGCCTACACCTTGGTCTCACATGCCATGCAAGCGCCCGCGTGCGTGTCGTGACGTTCCTTTCAGGATTTTTAAGACTCCTTCGATAGGCGGAGCGAGGAATGTAGGTTGGCGTGGTGTTATTTCTTTTTTGATCTTCCCTTCTCTCCCTCTCACTATTTCAGTAAACATTCGCACTTGGTCTTGCCTACCTCAAAACACCTCGACACTCACCGCGGCCATGTCCTCACGGTTTGGCAATATGCGCCTGGCAGCGCTGGTTTCCGTCGTATTGTGCATCGTCGCCCTCGTTTTATCGTTCCTGTGCCTCTTCGCCGGCTCCAGCAAGGGCTTCATGGAGGATTACGCTGTTGTCACTGTAAGTAAAACCACAGATGTGTGCCTAATCTGCCATGCTGACCTCGCAAAATTACCAGCTCAATACCTCCCGCATCGGCGAGAATGTAGTCAATCAGGTCGCCAACGATTTGTGCTCACACTCGCACTCCCGTCGTGACGCCTTCCAACCCAGCAAGCTCGAAGCCCTTCCCCAACCGCTTGCCCTCGCAGCCCGAAGCGCAATCACGCCTGCCCCGGCAAATCCTCTAGCTATGCAGAATCTCCGCCGCGGCATCTTCAGCTCCGTCGAAAGCGAAATCCACAGCAAAGAAAGCGAAGTGCACAGCAAAATCACCTCCGCCGCTTCCCGTGTAGAGAGTGCGATTGCATCTGTCGAGAGCGAGGCCGCACATCTCTGCGACGAGATTGTGGACGATATTGGGGATAAGTTGGAGGATGTGTTGCAGCGCATCGGCCTGCATGATTGGTACAGTGCGCACGTCATGGACTTTTGCGAAGGATGTAAGTATTTCGACTTCTCTGCTCTATGTTGGCAAGGCTGACGATTCACCCAGCATACATCCCCGGCCCCGTCCCAAACGCCACCCTCAAAGCGAGCAGAATCCACAAAAACGTCACGTCCTGCTCCAACCGCACAGCACTCTACCACTTCGACCCCAAAGCGACAATCGCAGAGCAAATCAGAAACGCAACCGACGGCGAAATCGACCTGACAAACCTGCACTGGCCTTCGGACATCACGCGCGGCCTCAACGCCCTGCGCGACGCCCAGAAAGCCGTCTTCGTGCTGTACTGCCTCGCCATAGCCTTCATCGCGCTCGCACTGCTGCTCGCCGTGTTCGCCGTCTTCTCCACCGGCCGCTTGACTGCTCTTCTCAACGTGGTGGTCGAGGGTCTCGCTTTCCTGTGCAGCGTGCTCGCCAGCGCGATTGTGACTGTCATTGCGGTCAAGGCGACGAATCTGATCAACAAGTACGGCAAGGATGTGGGCGTGAGCGCTAATCGGGGGAACAAGTTCCTTGTGCTCACGTGGGTGGCGACGGGGTTGGTGTTTATTTCGCAGATTTATTGGATCTATGAGTTCTTTGCTGGGAGAGGGAGGCGGGAGCGTGCTGTGCGGCAGGCGAAGCAGGGTTGAGGTGGAGAGAGTTTTTGTGGGTGTTAAGAGCGAGCGGATGATACGCCCTTTTTACTATCTATGTCTTGGTTCTACTACGCTGATGTCTCCTCTCGCTCGTCTCTCATCTCAATCTTCGTCAAAAGCCGCCGTGTCAAGAAAGGTATTCACATGTTCGGCAAAGAGCTCCGCATACTGCCACAGAAACCCATGACCAGACTTGGGGTACATGATCAGCTGCGCGTTAGGCAGGCGATGGAACAACTCCAGCGTGCGCTCATTGCCAAGCACGAGATCGTTGTCGCCGTTGCAGACGAGGGCGGGCATTTTCAGCTCCGCGAGCCGGTCGGGCCACTGCCAAAGCGTTCAGTATATCTGCATACGGTCAGGTAGTAGGTGGGAGAGGGTACGAACCCGAGCATTCTCCGCGCCATCAGCCTTCATACTCGCCTTGATCTGATTCATCGTGCCTGGTTCGACGTCAAGAGCACGCAGATTGGGAGGCTCAACGTTCCTCTCCTCGAGTCTGGCCCAGTACGCTTCGAGGTGCTTGCGATGCAGTTCTCTGTCCCCAAAGAGGGCAAGGCGGAAAGCGTCTTTGGTCTCCTGGGAGGAAGTCGCTTTTACCATCTGCCGGTGTTGGTGTCAGCGGCTTGTTGTAGGACGATGTTGAAAGCAAGCATACTCACCGCTCCCATCTGACCCCTCGGCGGCGCAGCCGGAGTGTCAGGAGTCTTGTACACCGGCGCCGCGCCCGCGAGCACGAGTTTCCGCACGAGATCAGGTCTCAAGAGCGCAACGGCCTGCACTGCAAGGACATCCATTAGCCGCCACGGTCGCCCCTGAGAACGTGTGTAGCATCAGCAAACAAACCAACTCTCGACCCCATCGAATACCCCAACAAATCCACCTTCCTCCCCTGCAACGCCGGAACCGCCTCAACGAAATGAATCATATCCTCCGCCATGTCCTCGATACTCAGCGGCACCGTGCCGGCTGTGCGCCCGACTCCCTGTCCGTCGAAGAGGACGACGGGGCGTCGCTTTGCGAGGGCGTTGAGTAGGCTGGGATCCCACCAGTCCATGTTGCCGCGGAAGTGGCTAGTTGGACGGCATTAGATTGATACAACAGCGGAGAGACGGTGAAGGAGAGCGGGGCCAGCGTACTTGTGGCATACCAAAGGCACGCCTGAGGTGCTGTTGGTGACGATGGTGCGGTAGGCGAAGCGAATGCCTTGCGCGCTGTCGACGAATTGGGTGGGAGCGGTTTGGGCGGCCATTATTGATTTTCGTCGGTCTTTCCTCGCTTGTTGTTTGTCTTGAGTGTTTTCCCACAGGTTTTATGCTCCGCGAGCGAAAGGAGGTGGTGGTGTGTCGACGATTTTAACTATTCCACGCCTCCACCTTTCCAATCTCCAGCCGCAGCTGAAGTGGCCGCGGTACGATGCGAGGAATTTACGGTAACGCTTGTGAAGATGGGAAAGTCACCCTCTGCTATCCGCGAACGTGGGATGATTTTCTCGTCATTACATTAGATCTCCAGAGTCGTTTGTGTAGAAGAAGACATTACATTCATCCGTCCTTTGCCCAATCATAACAAAGCAAATCCAACACCACCAACTCCCCTCTCCCAGTTAGATCAATACCACCCGTGCCCTTCCTCACCATACTTTTCATTCTTGGGATTCATCGAAACCATGCGCTGCCCGGGAATGTGCCCACAAACCTTGCTCTCGAAAATGCCCGCCACCGCCCGGCGCCCAATATGGCTGAAACTATCGTAGGCCTCGACGCCCGAATTCGCCGCCGTCAAGCCCTTGATCGCCGCCCACTCGGGGCTGGTGTAGGGACTTTTACCATCGCCCAGGTCCGACCAGCGGGTGACGCGCAGGGCGTGCTTGAAGCGCACAATCGGATCCTTAGTGTCCTCCATCATGACCGTCTCGATGAGGTATTCCGACGGGCATTCCGGGCAGCGGCGGGCGGGGCGGCAGTCGTCGCAGCCTTGGACGATGAAGTTGGGGTTGGCGGCGCTGCGGCTGAGTTTGGGCGCCTCTTTGAGCTGCTGGTAGTAGCTGCGCGGCGGGGCGGGGACGTGCGAGAGGGCGCACTTGCACATGGGCAGCAGGTCGCCGTCGCGCCAGTGCGAGCAGACGGAGAAGAAGGGGATGTACTCCTCGCGGTCGTAGAGCATGTGGCGTAGGCTGGTTTCCGTTTGCGCGGGCGCGGGCGGCGCGATGCATTGGCTGACGACGCGCATGAGCAGGTGGCCGTCGACGACGATGTATTGCGTGCGGTGCGACCAGTCGCTGTCTTTGCATTTCCAGCGGCGGCCGAGCGCCTCGGGTTTGATGCCGTGGTGCGGGCTGTGTTTGTGGCTGCGCAGGGCAAGCTGCACGTAGGAGTAGGGCAGTTCGCGGCCGTGGGTGATGCGCATGCGGGGCAGGACGGTGTCGCGCACGCTGGGACACCGGTAGAGCGGATTGGCGACATAGTCGATTTTGAGGCTCTCCTTGCCGGGGTTCGAGCGGACGTGGTAGATGCGGCAGGGGAAGCAGAGGAGATGATGGGGCATGTCGGGTTCGAGGTGGTTCAGGAATTCGATTTTCTGATGTCGATTCTCCGGCTCGTTTAGTGCGTGCAGGTAATCCGGCCCGAGTTTGTGGTAGAGGACACTCGTGGATATGGTGAGGCTCGCGACGTCGGCAAGTTCCAGGTAGGAGGCTATGAGCAGCCATAGACCGGCCGGCAGCGCGGCCATCTGTCGAACATTCTCCGCGGCCTGGGCGTTGAATTCCTCCCGTTGACGCGGGGATTGCGTCGAGTCAAAGTAGGGATCCTTGAGCCGATCGGAATCCATGACTTGATCAACAAGCGAGTCAAAGGAGCCATTATGCGCGAGACGATGCATCATATCAGTATGATCCTTGTTCTTGACGAACGAAGCCTCCTGCGTGATGGGCCAGGGGCCGTAATCATACTCGCCCATCTCATTAGTCTTCTGGTGGCCAGGTTCTCCAGGCCGCGGGACATAGCCAATCTTGTCGAGGCGCTTCTTGCGGAGGACGGCCTTTTTCTGGTCGGACTTCTTTTCCTTTTCCTTGACGACGATTTCATCAATGGGCTTCTGGGAGCGGAAGGTCTTGCCGGCTCGCATGACCAGCTTCGCGGGCCAGCTGTTGAGGTTGGGCTGACGGAGATCCATGGTGATGGCTTGGGATGATGGAGGTTAGGAGTGATGAATGCACCGGCCGGTCCTGGGGAGAAGAAAGAAGTCGACGGGTGCGCAATGCTCGGGGTTGTTCACTTTCGGGAGAGCCGGATGTCAGCCGGCGGCGCCACAGAGGGAGGACAGCAGCTCCAGTCTGTTCCACGTCACCGGCCTTTCGCGGCTTCCCAGCGAGATGGGAATGATGAGCGAGGGGTGTTGCAGTGTGATTGATGAGAATTGCTGATGATTAGCAAGCCGGGATTGCTCGCATGTTGTCGACGTGAGGTGTGGTTGTTTTGGGTGCCGGTTTCAGGCACTTCCGCGGCGAGCTTTGCTTGCATGACTCGCGTCCAACCATTCAACGTCGAACTTTTGTCAAGACCTCGTCTGCGAAACCACTCACCACTCCCCAGCTGCTTACCGCCAATATGTCCATCCACCCGTCGCGGCAGGCGTATGTGGAAGAGAGCGAGGTAAGCACATCCTTCAGAGCTGCTCAAGCGTGCAACATTCATTCGACTTCTCCAGCAGAGATGGAAGTAGAAGGCTAACCACCACCCATTCGCAGGACCCCGAAGCAGGCATAACACTCAGCAACATCCGTAAGTTACATCTCCACCCAATAGCAACCTCTCCCACCCACTAACCCCCTCAACAGCAATCGACACAAACTACTCCCTCCCCAGCGCCGGCCCCGGCCAAACCTCGCAACAAGCCAGCACAGTCCTCAACGACTTCCGACGAAAACGCGAAGCAGCGGCCGTCGCCGTCCCCACAGATGACAAGCGCGTGCGCGCCGACCTGCGCGCCCGCGGCCAACCGATTACCCTCTTCGGCGAGCGGCCGGAAGATCGACGGGACCGCTTACGCGAGATTCTGTACACTGAACAAGCGGGCGGTGAAGATGAGTCTATGCTTGATGTTGGTACTCCTGTAGTGGGAGATGCAGGTGTTGAAGGGGAAGAGGAAGATGGCGATGAGGAGTTTTACACGGAAGGGTCGACGGAGCTGCTGCATTCGCGCCAGGAGATTGCGCGATACAGTCTACCTCGAGCGGAGCAACGGATACGACATCAGCGACTCGAGAGCACGATCCCCGTGTCGACGCACGTGCGGCATCGGAAAGCGATGAAAGCGAGATTGGCGGAGTTTGAGATGTTCGGGTCGCAGATTGCGAGTGAGAGGCCGGTGAGTATGGTTCGCTTTGCCCCCGGCGGCGAAGTCATTGCTTGCGGTGATTGGGCTGGGAGTATCAAGGTGTTGGACGTGCCGAATTTGGAGACAAAGGGGGTGTTGCGAGGGCACAAGAGCATGGTGGGTGGGATTTCATGGTACGGGCCGGCGGCTGGGGATGCGATGGATGGCGCAGGGACGCTGAACCTCGCATCGGGAGGAGGCGAAGGCGACGTCAATCTCTGGTCATACGGATCGCAAGATACGCCCATCGCGACACTAAGCGGGCACAGCGCGCGCGTGGTGCGCACGGAATTCCATCCCAGCGGCCGCTACCTCGCGAGCGCAAGCTACGACACCACCTGGCGCCTCTGGGACGTCAACACCACCACCCAACTCCTCCTCCAAGAAGGCCACTCGAAAGAAGTGTACACCGTCTCCTTCTCCCCCGACGGCAGCCTGCTCGCCTCCGCAGGCCTCGACAGCATCGGCAGAATCTGGGACCTCCGGACAGGCCGCACCATCATGCTGCTCGAGTCCCACGTCGCGCCTATCCACGCCCTGGATTGGAGTCCCGATGGCGTGCGAGTGATGACGGGAAGCGCAGACGGCTTCGCGAAATGCTGGGACGTGCGCGCCGTGCGAGAGAGCGCAAGTCTCGGCGCGCACAAAGGCGGCGTATCTGACCTGCGCTGGTTCAAAGGCACCGACGGGCCACTATCAGGCAAAACGCTCACAGCAGAGAGTAATGGCTCCGCGGAGATGGACGACGGAACATCTCTCCTGCCGAAAAAGTCAGGCACGTTCGTGCTTACGGCTGGCTTTGATCACGCGGTCAACATCTTCTCCGCGGACGACTGGGCGCTTTGCAAATCGTTGACAGGACATGATGGGACGGTGTTGGCGGTGGATACGACGGAGGATGCGCGGTGGATTGCGAGTTGTGGAAGGGATCGGACGGTGAAGTTGTGGGCCATGCCGGATGAGCAGGGGTTATGATGATGGGGAGAGATGAATGTATACTTATGATACCCCGTGAGCAAGCTGTATGAGCATCACTTGTTAGCGATAGATTAAGGAAAGAAGCAGCGGATACGCCGAATGGCGCAGCCGCGGAAGTGTAGAAGCTCTCGGCTTTCATTCGGCCGGGGGTGCGGGAGCAGAAGCCGCGGGTCACGGGAAATCTTTCCTCGTGCACTGGCTTTTTGGCAAACGCCGATCGTGACATGTGACGGCAGTTCGCACCAGCCATCACTAGACCGCGCATGGACGTCAAAGCAAGGAAATCCCAGCAAGCGAAGCAGTTAAGTCCTTTCTCTCTTTCCTTCTCTTCCTCTTCCATCACCCTCTCCTTTCACTATCGACGCTATGCGCGTGTCCATGGCCAAGGGAAGAGAAGGGCGGGTCGGCATGTGAAACAACCACTCTCGACACACATCCGTTTGTCCATGCGAGATCCATTGGGCCGAAAACAAGACCAACACCTCTCCAACACCTCCCACACCCTACATACACTGCACAAACAACGAAACACCATGCATCTCCCCCCTCCCCCCGAACCACGCGAACTCCTCCCCCCCCTCCTCGCCTGCCTGCCCACAGCCTTCATCTCCCAACGCCCCCCACCCGCCCTCCTCCCCCTCCTCTCCCCTCTCCTCCGCCAGCGAATCTCCTTCCTCTCCTCCTCCAACACGCAAAGCCAAAGCGACAGCTGGCTCCCCCTGCTCTCATGGTCCGCCGCGCGAGGGGCCAAACTCCCCGACATCGTAGAGCGCATGCCCCTCGAACCACACCCCGTGTCGGGCGAGGTGGAAATCGACGACCTGCCGCCTGCCAAGTTCCGCCGGCTGGATGAGGAGACGCTGCATGCGCAAGTGCGCGCGGAGCAGTTTGGGATTCTGCCGACGTATTTGTGGTGTGAGTCGGATGAGCATGGACAACTTGGGCCGGGGTGGAGGTTAGCGGAGTTGAGGGCGCTGGAAGACGAGGAGGACGGGACGGAGTGGTTTGAGAGTATTTCTGAAGCAAACGATGCGGCGCCGGACGCGCGGAGAGCACATCTCCCCGATCCCACTCCGCAGCAGAACAGCAGACCCGCGTACGGAAGGATACCAAGTAGTACGACGAACGGCGACGACAACGATGACGCCTACTGGGCCGCCTACGACCGCACGCCCGGCCGCCGCACCCCAGCAAACAAACTATCCCCCTTGCCCAGCAGCGCGGCACAATTCCCTCCCCACCTGCAACAACGAGGCGCCAGCGCCGCCGCCTCCCAAGCCGAACAAGACTACTACGCCCGCTACGCAGCCGAAGTGCAACCCGCGCTCGACTCCCACGACCCAGACGAGGAATCCTCCCAAACGGGGCCCAGCAGCCTAAACGGGCACACCCTTCTCCCCGCAGAATCGGCTCCCGCAGCCTTACCCTCAACATCAAGAATGAGCTACTACGACAATGACGATCGCCCCACAAACCACAGCCTGTACCCCGCCCCCAACCCCTCCGCCTTGCAACAAACCAACACCTTCCCCCTCCCGGCTCCAGCACCCATCTCCCCCTCCGCGAGTCCCAGCCCGACAACCTCGATAGAAAAACTGGAGGCCCGCGCGCGCGCGATTTCCGAAGCGGACGATCGCGCGCACATGGCGATTCGGCAGCACATCGCCACGGATGTGAAGAGTTTGTATCGCCTGGCGCGCACGGCGGGCATGGAACGCGGGGAGTTTGAGAGGGTGGTGCGGACGGAGTTGGAGTGTTTGGGGTTGATGGAGAGGGATGAGTAGGTCTTTTGTTCTGCATGCATGATGGTTGGTTGGTTGTTGTTGGGTGGGGAAGGGCACGCATTTGAGCGTTATTTTGTGTAGGGGGTGGTTTGCATCAGCGAGTTGTGGGACGTCATGTTGAGATGCATGGGATGCCTGGAATAGGCCTGCAGGGAAATTGTATAGTGCATGCATGATTGGCATAGCAAGAATGTGCCCAACGGCCTACAGACAGAAATGAAGAAGAGCCCTCACTAACGCCTGCCATTCCCATCTCCCTATAGCTACCGTCCAACACCAACGCTCAAACGCTCAAACGCAATAACATCCCCCTCATACTCCCTCCGTGGCATCCACTTCCACACCGGCCTCTCCTCAGCCCTGCACAGCGCCCTCCCGCCCACAAGCAAATTCTCCGAATCAAAGAAACCAGCGGCGGCGAATCGCCTGCAATTTCGCCCAAGTATCCACGCCTTCGAAGCGGAAGGATGCGACGGCGCATTCATGGTAGAAGGCAATGGCTTTTGCGCGGGGGAGGGGGGTGTTGTGGCCTTCGAGATGCATGGCGTCGAAGGGTCTTGGAGGTTGGAGGGGATGATTGATATTTGCTAGAGGTGTGTGCAGTTGTGCGAGGTGGTGGTTTGTTCTTTCGTGCATTGTTTTCAGTTGATGGAGTTGGGCGAGGCGTTGTTGGAGTCTGTGTCTTGATTGGATTTTGCGAGGTTTTAATTTCAGTTGTGAAAAAGCAAATAGGGTATCATGTGGTGAGCGTGAAGGACAAGAAAGCAAAAGGGACAGCCAGAAGTGGAGGTTGACAGCAGCAGCAAGCTCAAAACTCACTACTCTCCTGCGCACTCCTCCTCAGCTTGCGATGGTAGACCTTGCGCTTCTCCTCCCCGCCCCAAAAGAGGTCGAACGCGGCGATGTTGACAACGGCGCGCGGGTCGAAGGTGGGGTTCTCGTCGTCTTCGAGCGCGGCGACAATGGCTTGCAGGTGGGAGGAGATCTCCTCTGGTTTCGGGGGGAAGTAGCAGAGGTATCCGGCGCTGGTGACGCGGCGGTGGAAGATGGGGGTCTCCATTTTGGCGCGAGGCTGCGCCTCGGGGAAGTTGGGCGGGATGGAGAGGGTAATGTTAAAGACGCCGCCGTCGAGGTTGCTCATGGGTTTGCCGAAGAGGGTGAGGTTCCAGACGAAGGGGTTGGTGGGATCGGGGAGGCTGATTTCCTTCTTGGCACACGAGTAGGTGCCTTGATTCCAGCGCTGCTGAAGCTGCTTGAATTGGAATGCGAGTTGAACGGCGGGTTGGGTCTGCTGCTGCACTTGCTGCGCGCCTTCTCGCTCCCAGTCTTTCCGCTCCTTCTCGAGAGCTTGCGCCACGTTCTTCAAGCGCTGCTCGAGGCGTTTGTATTCGAAGCGACCGATCATCCAGTTGCTGTTGCCGCCCTCGAATTCCATAATGTCGAAGCGCTCGCCATCCCTCTGCTCGCTGCTTGCGCGCTCGATCGTCTTGGCGTAGGTGTCGTAGTACCAGAGGAAGCGACGCTTCAGCAGATCGGCAAAAGGGTCCCACGGCTCGGTGAGAGCTTGATACGCGACTTCGGCGCTGTACTCGCGTGCGTCCGAGTCGGGGTCGTCGTCGATGTCAACGTCACCGTCAAGGTCGTTGTCCGTAGCCTCCGGTTCGGGGCTCAGCATGTGTGAGAGGGAAGATGGGGCGTGAGTCGGGGTCACGGTCTTCTCCTTTGATCGACGGGTGGGCGTGACTAGCGTTGCGTCCTCCCCAATATCCAGCAAGGTTTCCAGACGTTGCAGCACAGCAATGCGAATCGTCTCATGGCGGATCTTGGCGATGTAGTTGCGAGGCTTGGTCTCCTCCTTCTTCGACATCCCCTCGAAGCCAGGTTCATTTTCGTAGGGATGGGCGCTCATTAGACTCTGCACACTCAACAACACGCTCTCCAGCCCCTGCGCACTGCTCCACTGCTCGCCCGGCTCCCCCTCCCACGTGCCAAGAATGGAAAGACAAACCTTACCGCAGTTGTAGATATTGGGATTGAAGCGGGTGCGGCCATAGTTGGTGGTGATGCAACGAACGCTGGGCGCTTTGATGGGATAGTCGTGCCCGAACTTGATGCTGAATTCAAAGAAGCCGAACTCGTAAGGCGTGTCGGGGGGGCCGACGATGAGCGCGCGAACGTGGCGGACGTCAGTATCCTTGAATGCGACGGCGAGTGACAGGTCGGAGCCCTTCTGGATGTTGGCGATTTCTTTGGTGATTCTAGCGATGGAGCCGGACGGGTTGGAGGATGCCATGATGCAACGATGTCACGGTGGAGGGTTAGGGGAAGCTGGAAAGAGTGGCGAGTCGATGCCAGAGTGTGCAGTAGCTCGGCAGGAGAGTATTCATTTCAGAGAGTGGACTGTGGATTTTGTGACGGAAGGTGGTGTTTGTCGTTTGCTCGCAAGGCAGGCAGGTGCGGTCCATCGCACACGTTTAGAGTTTACGGAGCTGCATGAGTGGCGCAGGCGGGAACGCCACTCAGCAGTTGCGACTCGCCAGACACCACCACAGGAATCAAAGACAATCGCATTACTCCCACACCTCCTTCACCTCCACAGATAACCAAAATGTACGTTGCTCTCCCTTTGCCACATATCTCCCTACTAACACGCCCAACAGGGTCGTCTTCGCTCTCCTCATAATCAACAAAGCCGGCGGCCTAGTCTATAATCGCACCTTCGCCCCAGGTCTCCAAAAACTCGACGGCAACGACTACCTCATCCTCGCAGGCACCTTCCACGGCATCCACGCCATCAGCCGCCAAATCAACCCGGCCCCAGCAGCCCAACATCTCCCCGGCTACCGACGCCCGCCCACCACCGGCCTCGAGAGTCTGGAGAGCAGCCACTTCCGCTTGACGTGTTTCCAGACGCCGACGGGGGTCAAGTTTCTGCTGTTCACGAGCCCCGAGCAGCCGAATACGGAGGTGGTGGTGCGGAGGTGTTATGAGATCTATGGGGATTATGTGATGAAGAATCCGTTCTATTCCATGGAGATGCCGATTCGGGTGGAGAAGTTTGATCGGGCGCTTGGGGGGTATCTTGTTCGGCCGTGAGGGGAGACACCGATTGCAGCTGATGATGCTGCACCATGCAAACGACATGTTTACTGGGACTGTGGCTCCGAGCCAGTCCTCGCGCCCTCTGCGACCGCTTTGAGGTATAGGATTCTCGACCCAAACTGCAGATGGCCACGGCTGCAAGGCCTCTTTGCTAGGGGCTAAGCATTCAGGATATACGGCAATGCTAGCCGCAACTCAACGGCCTCACCTATGTGAGAGATGTGATATGCGGGGTGAGAGGTTTGCTTAGAGAGGTTGGTGAACGGTGCGGTTGACAGACACAAAAAAACGCTACTTTACGAAGGAATATGAATGAGCTAGTTCTCGAACCGAGCAGCATGTACAAAGGAATAGCAAAAGCAGACGCAAAACGAGAGTAATCATTAGACCGTTATCCAAGCTTTCTCCTCGAGCATCTTGCCGCTCTCTCTTCCCACCTCTTCAAGCAGAGAGGCGCATCGACTCCCATTTCCCTCTCCTCTCTGCCATGCTCTTCAGTGTCTCGATATTGCTCGTCTAGCAGCATCCCTCGGCACACTCGAAGCAATCCGCACAGCACTCGCAGCCTTCTTCGCAGACAAAGCAGCAGCAGAGAGTGGCAATGCAAGCCTCAAAGCAGCCCTTCTGGCCCCCACCGCTTCGTCGCGGAGGCGGCGCCTGTTGGTAGTATTGCTGCTGGGGCGGAGGCTGCTGGTATTGCATGGGCGGGGCCTGCTGTTGCTGGTAGCCGTAGCCCTGGGAGCCGCTGCGGGGTGGCAAGTCAGTACATGGCAGCAGCCATTGGCGGCGGGTGCGGTGAGGGAACGACTTACTACACTGGTTGTGGCTGCTGGGGGTAGTAGCCGCCTTGTTGCTGGTAGCCGCCCTGGTAGCCACCCTGGGGTGGGTAGCCGCCGTGCTGGGTGGGCTGGTTGTAGTATTGCTGCGCGGACATGTTGGTGCGGGGCTGAGTGCTTTGTTGCCTGGCGGTGTGGAGATTCGGTCACCCGGGGTATGGCGCTGGCGCTGGTGTTGGTGCGAGCGGGCGGCGTAAGAATGGATAGTGGGATGGGGTGGTGCTGCTGACGCCGACGTGAGTGGAGTGAGGTGTCAATGGGTTGCAGGAGTGAACGGTCGGTGAAGTGGGTAAGGGTAAGGTAAGGCAGTATTTAAAGTTGTTGGGTGGCCTGACGGGATTCGTCAACACCGCACGCTGCGCCACTGGCATTTCTCCGATCGCACCGCCACGCCGCCGCCGTTACGATGGCTGGAGATTCTCAGCTGGGAAGGTGCAGTCGGCGACCAACCCTGCTTTACGCACGCCATCGCTGTCGAGGTCGAGATGGCTGGCACTGTCTGTCACCACGCCCGAGCTTGCCTCCGAGCTCGACTCGGGAGGACGGGATAAAACTGCTTGATGAGACTTGGGAAAAGCTTCGCCAGCGCTTGGCGGGCAAGTCGAGGAGTTTCAGCTGCTCTCGTTTCACCCTTGCACCGCCACGCAATTGGCTCGACGACGACTTCATGCGAGCAACCGCCGGTCACAGCCTACGCGGGGCAAAGAAATGCCTCACAGATGCTTCACTTTGTCCTGGTTGCCGCGACTTGGTAGCGCCGCGATCATCTACTCGCTCTGCCTGCAGCTGTTGGAGGTGGAGTTTGGCCGCATTTTACGGCGCGAGGTAAGGCCTCTTTCCGAACGTGTGATGTGACAATAGCAGGCATTCACCATTGCACTCGAGGGTGGTCTTCTATTGTTCTACGCCCACTTCTCTGCGCTTCTCTCTCTTCGTCTACTTTCTGTCTCTTCAGCCGTTCTTGCTCGTTCAAACTAGTCGTGCTCGTCACGAACCATCCCGTTCATTGGCTTCTTACCTCCTCTCCCCCTCTTCGATTTCATGACCATGGACGAAGTAATGAAAATCCTCATCTTCCTCTGTCTCCTCTTCTGGCCCAGAATCTTTGCCGCGCCGCTCTCAGGTCACCACACCTCAACAGAGCACATCGTTATTATCGACAAAGACCACCCAACACGGCCTCGCATCACCGATGTGCTACGAAAAGTCGGTTTGCACGAAGCTCACCCTAACATCAAGCACATCTACTACAACTCCGCCTTCCACGGCTTCGCCGCCACTATCCCCACCACCCACGTGGACATACTTGGCCATATGCCAGAGATCACCCTCGTCGAACAAACCACCTCCATAAACACCGCCTCCATTCTCATCCCCGAATCTGGCGCCTTCGACACCCGTAACAGCGCTCCCTGGGGCCTCCAACGCATCTCCACGCCCTCCTCCGTCGCCGGCGACCCAAGCAACCTCAACTTCACCTACGCCTTCGGCAACGCAAATCTCGGCGCAAACGCCGACATCTACATCATCGACACCGGCATCTACACCGCGAACAACGTCTTCGGCGGCCGCGCGGAAATGCTGTGGTCCTTCGACGGCAACCTCAACGACACCGACGGCCACGGCACGCACGTCTCCGGCATCGCAGGCGGTGCGGTCCTCGGCGTCGCCTCGAACGCCAACATCTTCGGTCTGAAAGCCCTCGACGGGAGCGGAGGCGGTACAACCTCCGACGTCATCAAAGCCATCGATCTGGTGGTCCGACGGCACGAAACCCGCCGCGCAACAAACTGCACCACCGGCTCCGTAATCTCCATGTCCCTCGCCTCGACGGGCGTGGTCCAGTCCTTGAACCACGCAATTTACGCCGCCGCTACAAAGGCCAAAATCCACTCCGTAGTCGCAGCAGGCAACAACGCAGGCAGCCCAAACGCCTGCTCCATCTCGCCCGCCAGCGCAGGCGGCACCAACGGCCCGGCACTCAGCGTGGGCGCGATAGACATCACCTCCTCCCCCGCGAGCTTCACAAACTACGGCGCGTGCGTCGATCTGTTCGCGCCGGGCGTCGATGTCATTAGTTCGTGGATTGGGGCTCCGGATCGGGTGGCGAGTTTGGATGGAACGTCGATGAGTACGCCGCATGTTACGGGGCTGGTGGCGTATGCGATGGCGAACGAGACGCTGGCGGGCGATCCGTGGGCTATGAAGGAGTATATTCGCGGGACGGCGGTGGAGGTGCGGGGTGGGGTTTTGGTGGCAAATAATGGGGTGTTGAGTGATGGGTAAGTGGCTGTCAAGTTCAATGCTGTGCGTTGAATCTTTCCATGGCGCGACAAACATGCCTTTCACGGGGGGAAGATTTTCTGAAGAAGCCAAGATTTCTATAGATCACATTCTATCTTTCCTTGCAAATCGCGAACCGCCATGCTACGTCTAAGTCACCGTGAAGCCGTCGTAGTTCTTGTCCAGCACTTCCCGAATCGTCTTCATGTACATTGGCAGTGTACCGGCGTAGTTCAAGACTTGTCGGGGCTTGCCGGGAATGTTCGTGCCCTGTACGAGTAGTGAAATTAGCAGGCCTTCACAGAATCGTCCTCCAACAATCAAAACTCACCATATACCACGAATCGACATTATGCCTCAACGTCTTCTCGTGCATCGTATTCACCAGCTCCTTCCAATCCTGCTCCGCCTTCTCCTTGGCATCAATCTTCGTCTTCCCCTCCGCCTTCATCTTCTTCATAACATCTACAATAAACTCCGCCTGCGGCTCGACAATGCTCGGCCCATTCCCGTACGCCGTCGGCGCCTGCGGCCCATACGTGAACAGCATATTGGGGAACTTGGCGACCGACATGCCGAGGTACGTCCACGCGCCCTTCGGCCCGTTCCACTTCTTTTGCAAATTCTCGCCGTCGACGCCCGTGATGTCGATCTCCATGAAGCCGCCGGTGATGCTGTCGAAGCCGGTCGCGATGGCGATGATGTCGTACTCGTGCAGCTTGCCGTCGGCCGTCACGATGCCTGTCTCCGTGACGTGGTCGACGGGGTTCTGCTTGATGGGGATGATCTCGACGTGGTCCTTGTCCATTTGCTCGTAGTAGTCCTGCTCGAGCGACGGGCGCTTGCCCATGAAGGGGTGCGGGGGGATTTCGGGGGCGAGCAGGTCGCGCTTCGCGGCGTTGGTCATGCGCGCGCGGTTGCGCTTGTTGACGACGCTGTAGATGTAGGCGTTTGCTTTTTCGTCGGTGAGCAGGTCGTTGTATTGGAAAAGCACTTTGAAGCCGCCGTAGTCTAGGGCGTCGTTGAGCACTTTCTCCCGCACTTCGAGCGGGTCGTCGAAGCAGTTCTTGTTCTGCCCGGTGAAGAGGAAGCCGCCGGCGTTCTCGAATCTTAGTCGCTCTAGCTTGTCACCAATTGTTGCTAGATCCTGGTCAAAGTCAGTTTCAGCATGCTCAATGTTGAATGCTGGAGAAAATACCTTTTTCGCTTGCACCGGATCGACCGGCCGTTGCTGCATGGGAATCGTGGTGTTGGGAGTTCGAATATAGACGCCAAGCTGAGAGGCATCGCGAGCAGCCTCCTGAGCAATTTGAATCCCAGTCGCGCCATTTCCAATAACGGCCACACGCTTGCCTTTCATGTCGACACCCTCGACCGGCCAGAAAGAGGAGTGGCAAATATAGCCCTTGTAGTCCTCGAGGCCTTTCCAGTCGGGAAAGTGGCGTTTCGCGGCAAAGCCCAAACAGCAGTGCATGAATCGGGTAGTGATGGACGTTCCATTATCGCACTGGATCTTCCAGGTGTTGTCCGAGTCGTTCCAGGTGGCGGAATTGACGCGGGTGTTGTAGAGCGTGTCTTTGCTGATGTCTAGGACGTTGTCGATGTGTTTGAAGTAACGTTGCAATTCTGGCGCTCCTGGATACGTCTCGGTCCTGTCGAGGAGCAACAGAGTCAATGATTGAAGGAAATAGAATGCCCATGAAGCGATACGACGTACCACTGCCAAGTATCGTAGACCTCCGGAATGGCCAGCGCATATCTAGGAAATGTCAGTGTCAAATTGATGCGCACGCTCAACGTAACATCGTCTTACACAGGATACTGAGAATCGACACGGGCACCGGGATCTAGTCAGATGGTCAACGATACGTCCATATGAAGTAGTAGTATCGCCACTTACAATTGTTCCAATGCCAGACGCCTCCAATCGCGTTTCCCGCTTCGATCAGCTTGACATTGAACCCTTCCTTGCGCAGTCTGTGGAAAAGGTAGATTCCAGAGAAGCCAGCGCCAATAACGACAGCATCGAGGTTGTGGTCCGACTTGTCCGTAGTGCCTTGCGGCTTATTGGAAATCTTACGCTGAAACGAGGCCATATTGGATACGCCGAGGCTGGGTTGATGAGAGATGAGGTAAACGAATTACGATGTTAAAAAATGATATCAACCTGGTGGAATGGGCGAGAGTAGAACGAAAAAGTGAAGGTCAAATGTCGCAGACCATTGGATTTCCGTGGCATCATCACCAGGGGATCTCCGAGGCGGAACTGCCTCACTTGGACAGTCGGAAGTGCCTGACGTGGGCATTAGGCGGGGCGCATAACCGATCGCGGCAGGGCCCTCGGCTTTCGTGCGGAGATCTTTACTGTCTTACCCGCGTAACCGCTGGGGCGGAAAGGGTCGTGGCGTATGCATAATGATGCGTTCACTTCGTGTGTCTTCGTACAGCTCTACGATGTAAGGAGATAGAAGGTATAGGCAATCTCTGCGGCATCATCACGTGATCGCCTCGCGCAGAACTCGAGGAGTTGTAGAGAAGGAAAGCCACTCCTAAACCAGCAGCCTGCAGGAGATCGATGTCAGGGGAACGTGATGAGTAGACCCTTGCAGATGTACACCATCCGAGAAATCGCCTGACAGAAGTCGTTCGTTCCAGCAAGTTCGATGTTCCTACACATATCGCGTCTGCCCGTTTTCTTCATGGAGGAGGTGAATCTCAAAGGCCAGGGATCGCCGTTTCCAAGGCAACCACTGATCAGTCAGACACACGGGGTCCATGCTAGAAAGCTTAAACTTTTGGACTTCAGCAGTCGGAGTCAGTCATCGCTGCGGCATCTTCACGCCCTTACACCTTTCACTCGCCGTCACCCTCTGCTTACTCTGCAAGACTCCAGCGCTTCGCTGCTGCTGGGCTCTAGCACCGCTCGCCTGCCCTCACACGTGCTGTCGCGGACCATCTTGACTCACTCGCCGGCTCGGGGATGAGGACTCCACCAGGCTCGGAGTATGACATCTGAGAGAGTCTATCATCCCACGAACACCACGTCCTCGTTACCCACCTTGACGCAACTCTCGTAGTCTGCGACTGTACTGGCCTACCTCTACGCTTATTCTGCACATACGAGCTTGTTCTATCTGCATCGTTGGACGAAGTGCTCAAGGCTTGGAATTGTGGCCTGGCAAAGGCGGCACGGCCAGTCCAGCGAGGTGATGAAGAGCTGGTGTTTCGAGTAGACAAGGGCTTCCGGCGATCTCCGTGCGAGCACTGAGACATTGCCTTGACTTTGTCGACAGGCCGCCACTCACATCCATTCGATTGACCAATTGAGTGCGTGGCTGCGTAGTCTCCGCTATCCGCTTGTGTTAGAGGCAAAGTCCACAAGTCGACTGTCCCTCACACTGCCGTCCTACAACATCATGGAGATTGGAGAGGCTACGCAATGCACGCAAAATACTCAGGGCGCAGTAGATCCTAGACGCATGGGCAGAAACAACTCAGGTCTCAGCGAGTCTGACATCTCCGACGTCGTGTGCATCCTGCATCCATGCTCCCCGGCGGCATTCAAAATCGTTGCATCTACAGCTGAAAGAACACCCTTCAATGTGCTGCAAAACGATGGCTTCCAGAATTACGAGGATCCCCTGTCTCCCCAGGCCCTCGAAGAGCAGGAAACGTTCATTCTCGACAAGAACGCCCCATATCAAGCAATGGACCTGGCACTGCGCTTCTCAACCCCATTGAAGAATGCCAAGCTTGGCTTCGTGTTTGGTCGAAATGACAACGTATGCGATATCGTCCTCGCCGCAGACACGTTCAAGCGAGTCAGCAACATGCATTTCAGCATCTTCATCAACAATTCTGGCGTGCTGATGTTGCAAGACATGTCCACCAACGGCACCATCGTCGACGATGTCTTACTCAAAGGCAAAATCTCATGGCAAACGCGCATGCTGAATCCCGGCTCCATGATCCAAATTCTGTCCCCCAAATCTGACGAGATTGTCAAGTTCATTGTACGCATTCCCTTCCGCGATGGACACTTTGAAGCGTACGAGAGGAAGTTCCAGCTGCACATGCACACTGTGGCGACTGCAGAGGCCAAGGCGAGGCAGGACAACATACAGTACCAGCGTCCTGTGGGTGCGAACGGGAAAACTCAGAATGGCGGCTCCGTCAAAGCGCCTCTTGTCCAAAATCAATTCGGTATGCATTGGAGTGGTGGCGACAAGTACAACGTGGTGGGGTCGATCGGCAAGGGGGCTTTTGCAACAGTCTATCAGCTGGCGACGAAAAATGAGGGCCAACTATACGCCGCAAAGGAGCTGGAGAAGCGAAAGTTTATGAAGAATGGCATCCTCGATCGAAAGCTGGACAACGAAATGCAAATCATGAAGGCTGTCAGCCACCCCAACATCGTTCAGTACATCGACTATCATGATCACATCAACCACATGTACATCATCATGGAGTTTGTCCCTTGTGGAGATCTGCAAAAGTACCTTGGCCACCGCGGGAAATTGTCCGAGGGACTGGGAATGACCATGGCTCAGCAGGTGCTGGACGCTCTCGCCTATCTCCACAAGAACAAGATCACCCATCGAGATCTGAAGCCCGACAATATCCTCATCGCTAACATGGACGAGGCTTTCTTCTCCATCAAGCTTTCCGACTTTGGACTCTCCAAGGTGGTCAAGGACAACGAGACTTTTCTCAAAACGTTTTGCGGAACGCTGCTGTATTGCGCTCCGGAAGTGTTTCCGCATTTCGATTCGCATGTCACCGGAAAGGGCACGAAGCGGACTCGAAGGGGCCTGGGACAAGCAAGCACCAAATTCCATGGCTACAGTCAGTCAGTGGATATCTGGTCATTTGGCGCGGTGTTGTGGTTCTCGTTATGTCTCAAACCTCCGTTCGAAGGCGTGGCTGATAACACCGGCCGCGGCATGTTCGATAAGATCATGATGACACCATTGGATCTGGAAGACCTGCGATCTCAAGGTGTTTCCGAGACCGCCATGGGGCTGCTCATCGCAATGCTGAATACTGATCCGGCGGCAAGACCGTCTGCCGTTCAGTGTCTTCAGCATGAATGGTTTGACAGCATTACCCAGGGTCAATCTCAGCTTCATGCCTCGCAACTTGGAGGTCTTGGCCCAATCCAAGAAGAAGACGTCACCGCGGCTGCTGAAACGCCTGACGTGGCGAGACTAAGCCTCGGCGAGCTGATCAACGCACAAGCAAGGCATCTGAACCATGCCAGCTCCGGCAGTCAGGACTTCCTCGATCCAAGGGAGTCCAAGCGCTTCAAAACCAGTGACGCTCCGTACCGCGAACATGATGAGATGGAAGACTCCAGCCCCGACATCTTCCGCTTCAGCGGCTCCATCCCTATCATGCACCAGTCGGCTGGTGGTCAGCGACTACCAGGTGTGCAAACCCAGCCGGCGCCGCAGAAGCTTTTCGGGGAAATCAGCCAGGCGGCATTGCGTAGCTCTGGGTTGCTCGGGAAAGGTTTTGAAAACTTCGAAATGTCGAACACGAGCGAAGATGGTTACGAAAGCCCAGATGTCGCCGGGCACGAGGATTCTGACGGAGCTTTGGCGTCTCCTAGTCTCCTCGGAGCCGAATCCTTGGTCCGAGAGCTCAATATGGATTCTCCGCGGTCGGTTGATTCCCAGGATGCGGACGCAGAAGCGGTCGAGCCAGTCACACCACAAACGCCCGGAGCATTCAAACTCAGTCGAAGCCATGGCAACGGTTCGCATGCCATATCTGGTGCCGAAGAAGTCACCCCGAAGCAGCCTCAGAAGTCTACATTCAACCGACAGATCCAAATTCCGATTCCCGCGTCCTTCTATTACGACCCTCTAGACCCGGCGACGCACAATCCAGAGTATGCATCCAAAGTCAGCGGCAGAGACTACGTGGGCGACGTCAGCCGCGGAGAAGAAGACATCTCACTTCCAGCAACAAGCAACGGCTCCATCACTCAGAACGACGATGACGCACCCACGCAAAATCCAGCAGTCGTCGCCGCTTTCGAAGCAGAACCACCAGCGCCCCAGCAATCCTCCCAATTCGTCAAGCCTCCCCCTCGTCTCGGCAGACTGATCTCCACCCCCGACTCCTACGCCCCAATCAACCTCACCCTGAGCACCCGCGTCTCCACCTGGGGCCGCGCGCCCTCCAACACCCACCCCCACCCCGACAAAGCCGACACGCGCATTCCCAAGCGCGGCGTCATCATCTGGCACCACGCTAAAGACATCGACGCCGCTACCACCGCCACACTACCCGAAGAAGGCGGCGAAGACGCCCAAGCATGGCTGAAACTCCCCGATTTGCACTGCGTCATCTCGACAGAAAGTAGTCTGGGCATTCACGTCAACGGCGTGTTGTTGAAGAAGGGTGATGCGGGGCATATGTGTTTTGGTAGGGTGTATAGTGGGGATCGCATTACTGTTTTCCACGACACGAGGGACGGCAAGCCTGGATTGACGTTTGTTTGCGAGTTTTATCATGGTGAAGCGAAGGCGGTGCGGCCGGTCGGTTCGGCGCCGTTTTTGGTGGAGACGGCGAAAGTGACGGCGCCGGTGAGGCAATCGATGGAGAAGAAGCAGGGTGAGGAGAAGGAGAATTCGGAAGAGGCTTTGGTGACGACGAAGGTGTGAGCTGGTCATTGGGAGCTGGTACTACACGAAGCTCTGCATTTGATTTTGATTGAGCGAGGTGGCATATCTGAGCGGTTTATGATGAAATAGATTGAGACGAGGATAACGACATGGCATTGCGGTGTGGGTGCGTGGAATCATACTTCAAGATGAGATGGGTATGTAGGTATGTATCTACGCTCAATCGAACGTTCGATAATCATGAGGCGATTCCGGATACATCGCGAGGCAAGCGACATGCTTTGTTGGCGACACACAGCCCCCGTACTGCCCTTCGCTCTCATCATCCACGAGCGGTATAGCCTTCAGGTTGACAGCTTTCACTTGACAGCCACAAACCCAACCCCAAGCCTCGCATCCATACACGCCCTGCGCAACTTCTGCTCCTCCACATCCGTCCACTGCACGCTCAGCTCATCCCACTTCTTCGTCCTGTACTCTTCTACACAGCAGTCAGCACATCATCCATACCCAAAAAGAGAAAGGGATCAAAACACGGAACTCACCCTTAAACCTCTGCTGCAAGGCCTGCATCTCGGCCAAAGGCCGGGGATCCCCGGAGCCAGAGAAGAGCAAGAAAGCCGTGCAGGGGGGCAGGGCGTCCCACACTTCCTTTACATGCGCTACGGTCTGCGCGGCGATGGTCGATAAAGAGGTCTCGGCTGAGGTGGCGGCCGTGCTGTTGCGCAGCTCCTCGTTGTCGAGCGTTTTGCTGCGGTTCCACCAGCCGCGGTGGGCTTCTAGTTCGCGCAGACGGGCGAAGATGAAGTCTATGCCTCCAGTTGGGGCGGAGGTGCTGTCGGTGTTGGTGGAGTGGTCTGCAGAATCTTCACCTGCGTTTGCACGCTTGACGCCAGCGACGACTTGCTCATCGCTCTCGCACCCAATCGCCAACTTCGCCTGCGTTCCATAGCCGCGCGTAGGTTCGCCCCAATCAACCACCGCGCCGGTGCGCGCCTCATCGTCCCCCACAGGATTCACTTTATCCCTCTTGGGCCGCGTAGCTCGAGCCAAGCGCTTGAAAATCGATTCGCCGGACGCTTCCGAAGTGCCCCACGCCTTGCCCTTTTCGCACTTCTGCTTCACCAGGTCGAGACAGGCTTTGGCGTCTTCGATGGAGTCGTGGCCCGTGGTGCCGTGGCCTTTTTGTATTTCGCGCGCGAGGTACTTTTGCGCGAGCCATTTGAGGCTGGATTTCAGCGGGGGTCCGCGCGGGTGGGGGAAGAGGAGGGCGGTGTCGATTATGTTTGGGTGGGTGAGTTTGAGGGCTTTGAGGTCGGAGTCGAGCGAGTGGCCTACGAGGATGGTGTTGGGGGTGAAGATGTCGTTGATGAGTTTGGTTTGGATGTCGGGGAGGGTGGTGGTGACGTTTTGGAGGGAGGCGGGCGTGATGCCGGAGTAGGGGGTGAGGTAGTCCGTGATGGGTTTGTCGGGTTTGACAAATTCGTCCAGAAGTACGTTTCCGTCCCAGTCGATAAGGGAGATGCGGGTAAGGCTGAACTCTTGAGGCGTTGTGCCTGGCGGCGAGGTGATGCACATTTCGCAGTCCATTGTGAGGACTTTCTGGCCGGCGAGGATTGGATCACTCTCTTTGTCTTTGTCTGAAACATCCTCGTCCGTGAGCATGGTGACGTTGGGAGCGTCGATCCACCCATCCGCGACGGAAGTCTTGTCCAACTCGCGTTTGGCCGTCTCTTCGGCAGCAAGAGTGGTACCATTGTAATGGGCAGGATGAAGCACATAGCCTTCTTGCATCAATTCTTGTGTGCTGGCCACATACTCAGTGACAGGAGTCCTCTCATTCTTCCAACTCTTACTGCTGGTAGGTGTCTGCGGTCCTTTGCCCCTCTTCTCATCCTTCGACTTGACAATCGGCGAGATGAGCATGGCAGCAAGCGGCGAGTGCATCTTGGCGTACTTGTCATCGCCAGGCGTACGAACAGGCCAGATGTGTTCAAATATATCACTCAACGGCTGCAGTGGAATGGGGAGTCGATCACGATTGAGCTTCTTGGGGTAATAGTCGTCTGGAGAGGCGCGAGAGATGCTTCGAGGAGGAGAGACAAGCGTGGAAGGAGGGTCGACTGGATGTGAGGGAGAGTTTTCTTCTTCTTCTTTCTTCGCTAGCGATGAGCTATCTGCTGCCGAAGTCTCAAGTCCATTGGCGGTGCTCTGCTCCGAAACACTGGGATCGAGCAAAGGTATGCTTCCATTGAACATGCCCGCTTCGAGTCCAGGGACCATGAGCGCCACGACCTTGCGAACATTGGCATGATGACTGACAGAACACCATTGTGGCGAGGGACCGTCGGCGAGGAGGTAGAGGGCGAGGTTCTGCAAGTCACCCAGCTTGACGTAGTGCTGCAGTCGAGATTGCGCAGAGTGCTTGATGGAAGGGTAGTTGCCTTTTTCCTTTGACGGCAGCTTCTTTCTCTTCTTCGCCCGGTTGCTCTCCACCTGCTGCCACTCTCCCGCGTCGTCATCTTGTCCCGGGGAGGTGCCATTTGCATCGGACGATGGTGATGCGGTGCTGGTGGTGGAGTCTTTCAGGTGCGACAGTGTCTGGCCGACGCCGATGCGGTTGTCGGCTTCATAGTGGGAGCGCGAGCGCTTGTGGCTATTGCGACCCATCTCTTCTTCAATGTGTGGCTGTCACTGAGCCATGAGGAATTGTAGAAGAGAGACCTAACGATGTCTGCGCAGTGACTGGAATTCTTCAAGGTAAAAATCGTGCTTAGTCATCGACTCAGTCCCGCTGCCCATCAGGTTGCATGTGGAAGACTTGCCGCCACAGGCTTGCAAAAACCGGAAAGTATTGCACGAAATAACAATATGATGGCCGCCGCAGCTTGTTGACCAATACTATCATCCAGATTAATTAATATACTCAAGCGGTGAGTTCCTCAACAGCTGGTGTGGCAGTGGTCGCCGCTTTCGCATCGCGCTCCTCTTCCTCCTCCATCGTCGACATCTTCTCGTCTTGCGCCGCGCCTGCAACATCTGGAGCCGGCCCCTCACTCGTCTCTCGCATTACGACATCCGTCCCTTGTCCATGCTGCAGCTGTGCTGACTCGTCTTCAGTCTTCGCCTGCACCTCGCGCGCATCTTGCTCGTCACGTCGTGGGTGAATGCTATGCTTATGCCCGGGACCGTTTGGTTCCCCCTCGCGCTCCTCTGCTTCCGGCGGAGTATGTTCCCCAACCGCTGACCGCGATCCATCATCCTCCTCCTCCTCCTCCGCTTCCTCTTCTTCCCTCTCTTCCGAATTCGTAGGCAGAGGAGCCAGAGACCGAGCCGACGTCGGCGTCTTGCCCTCCCCCTCCGCCCGCTCCGCCTCTTTCTTCGCATGTACTTTGCGTAGATTATTCGCCGAGCTGACAGAGCGCATATCGGGCCGGCCGTCCTTTCGAATCAGAATGCCCTCGGCGTTGCGAATGGGCTTCGTGCGAGTCTTCTTCCCTCCGCTCGGAGGGCCTTGGCCACCTTCGCCGGTGTCCATGGCAGACGGGTCGTCGTAGCCTTGCGTGGGCGTTTCTGGGATGTCCATTTCGTGGCCGAAAGCGCCGCCGAGTCTGCCCATGCCGCCGAGTCCGCCGCGGGGTGAGGTGGGCAGTAGCGGGTGGTGGTGGTGGAAGGGATCTGGTACCCATTCGGTTGGTTCCCAGTCTGCATGACCGCGGCGATTAGGATCCAGAAGCACGCCGCCTCCGCGCCCTCTCCTGCCTCCGCGTCCACCTCTTCGGCCCCCTCGTCGTCCATGGCCGTGTCCGTCGCCGCGACCGTGGCCATGCCCATGTCCGTGGCCGTGATGATGGCCGTGATGATTGCCGTGCATTCTGCGCTCATGTTCTGGGCGCCAGGTCTCCTGCGAATCAGCTTGGGTCGTAGTGGTAGATGTGATGAAACGGTAGTGCGATGGCGCGTTTGTCGGTGCGGCAGTGGAAGGTACCTGCGACTGCGGTGGAGAAACATCGGATGCCGCACGGCTCCGGCTGTACGTGTTTGTTTCCGTCGGACCGGAATGTCCCACACTCGAAGGCACGTACGACTCTTCTCCGTAGCTACTTCTTGGCATGATGGGGGCAAGCTTAGGTCTTTTGCCCGTACCGCTTTGTGGAGATTGATATGGAGAGGCTCGAGGCTCATCCAGAGGGCGTTTGGGGATAGTACTCGCATTGATAGCTGCCCAGCTGGCTGCTTGCGGTTCCGGCTCGATTGTGTCCGGCCGCGAATGTGCCGATGGCAGCTGTGGCGGCGGTAATACAGCAGAGTGAGGTAGAGAGTCGGATGATCGCCAGCCTGGAAGGCTGGAGGGTGGCGGTAGGGGCTCAGATGGTCTGAACGCCCCGGCTGGAGATGGGTGTATGCTACCCGAAGACTCGGCGGAGTACTGTCGAGCTAGTCCATTCGATGCAGGGTAGCTTGGTCTTCCTCTTGACTCGAGTGCAGGCAGATGCGCCTGCAAGGCGGCGTTTCGAGCTTCGGGTGGGGATGAGATGGACGACGTACGCATTGGGGGGAGAGGGCCGTGGTGCGACGCATGGTGAGCGTGTGAACGACCAGGATGCTGAAGGAGAGGGGGTGTTTCGTGCAAAGGGACATCGTGATGCGCCAAGCCTGCTGCGTTGTCGAGTCGTGGCAGCGGACCGTTTTGCTCCTCCAGTCGCTTCATTCGATTCTTCATGGAAATGAGCTGCAGCTTGATCCCGTCGACCTCATTCGCCTTGCCGTTGATGGCATTCACCTGCTCAATCAAGTAATCAAAGTCGCCAGGATCATGCCTGCCCGGCCCCGGCGCACTGCCCTTGATGTGCATATCGGCGCGGACCTCGTTCAAAGCCGTGACGACGCCGCGTATCTCGTCGCCCAAGGTGCGGACGTCCATCTCCAATCGTTGGATCTGCCGACGTTGCGACTCGAGGAGACTCGTGTTCGACGAGACTTGGGTCTGGAGGCGTGATATGGCGCCGGCCCAGACGTCAGCGCCCGGGTTGTGCGATTGTTCGGATCCATTGCTGGGCCTGCTTTGCTCGTTTGAGTGGACGAGAGTCCTGGACGACGATGGCGGAGCGGAATCTCGAATTGGAACATCGCGCGGTGGCGCCGGCATGGCGGCATCGCGCTCACTACCCTCCATTGCACTCGCTTCAAGGCTGCTGATGGAGAATCATAAGTGGTGCACTGCGAGCCGGGAGCCTCGCGGTCTCCCGGTGGCTTGACGAGGCTTTGAGGAGATTAGGCAGAAGCGCGTTGATGCCTGCGAACGGGGGACGTTCAGCTTGCTGGAATTCATCTGGTTCATACAGCGACGAAAGCAATCGCCGGCGCAGCGACACGGAGATTCGCATGCGCCTTCGTCAATCACCCAGCAGAAACGTACCTTTGAATAATGGGGTGACGTCGTGAGGCAAACAGAGAGACCAGAACAAGACCAAGGATTGGTCGAATCAAGGCCAGGTCAAAAGAGAGTAAAGGATGACAGCTCGAGGCGGTGTGTAAGATCAGGTAGCTAGGTAGACAAGGCAGGAAAGGTAGGCGCAGGCAGCTATTTCAGAAAAGAGAGTGCGGCAGATTGTGGTATAGGCGCGCATACACGGCCCAAAAGGTAAAATCCATGAGCGGGGCACGGCCGTGCAAGGTAAGGTAATGAGGTCGCATCCAGGCGTTCAGTTACAGGCGGCAAAAGGGCAGGCTAATTCTTACAAAGATGAAAATAGGGGAACAGAGTTTGCGCGAGTGGATGGCGACACTACAGGCGAATAGAGCGGGTGTCTTCGTATGCGCCGTCGGGGCGCTAGAGCCTATATCGGGCAGCTGACGTGCGCAGCGTTTAGGCGCACGCATTCCTCGGATCCTGATCTGAGGGTCGGCACGAGAGGGGAATACTGTAGGTATGTAGAGACGCACGGCGCCCTGCAGCTGAGACCCAGTGGGCGGTACCATGATTGACATGGGTGGCCCAGGCCCAGGTTTCGAGCTGTCACACCCGGCAGCGCTCCATGCAGTCGGGCTGCAGGATGCATAGGGTCCAACCGCCAGCCTTGGCTGAATGAAGACGTGATTTTCGTGGGTGTCTTGCTAATCGCGGAAAAGGAAGCAAGGAGATTCGCGGAAAACGAAAAGGGCTCAGGTGATGAAACATCACGCCACTTACAGTACCTTACTCAGGTTGACTGCTGACACGCCCCCAATTACCGCTTAGGTCGTTGTCAGGATTCCATTTGCTGCAACCTTACTATACGAGCGCGCCCCTCTATTTGGTGCGTCGTACCTTTCCACTCCCGCCGCGCTGATTGGCCTAGCATCGCAGGCCGCGCAGACCGGCCGCCGTAGGCTGTTTGGTATACGACCGATTGCCTAACCAGGACGTTACACATCTACGGAATGCCGCGGAAATTGGCCGTGTCGAGGCCATTCCTGCGGGCTCGAGTCAGCCCACGTGGAGAATGGTTTACAGCACGTCGCCGATGTAAGCGATTAGTAAGTGGAGGAGGGATGTGTTTTGCACAACTATCCCTTCCCAATCTCCTCCTGGTGGGCGATGTCATGGTGCACAGTCGAGAGGTGAGCACGTTGAAGTGGCTCCGAGTGAGCGGTCTCTGTCGCCTTGCCAAAAGACCATGATGATCCAGCTGAAAGGGATTTCTGTGTGCATGACTAAGGGGGGCTGTTCGCGTGCTTTCGTACAATTGCTGTTCGATGCTGATGCTCGTTGTAAATGACGATTGCAAACAGTCTCGGAATAAGAAGAGCTCGCCGTTTGACGGCTCCATCTCGTTGGTGTATATTTGGTGAATGATGGACGAATCTGCAGCCTCAGGCGATTCGATGCTGAGTCATGCTGTAGCCTGAACCCCAGGCAGTCGCGCTCCGGCGGCGGCCCGCTCCGCTCATCGTCACTTCCGCGCCGTCGCTTGCTCTCGTGCCTCCTCCACACTTCAAGAACCGAACGAAGATTAAGCGCTCTTGACCTTCTGCACACCACTCACTACGCCATCTCTCCGCTCACATCACTTCATCGACACTCGGACTTCATCGCAACGCGACTCCATCCTCTGATGTTCACTTCGCGGACCGCCTGGCCAGCAACTGGCCACCGGCTTCAACGGCAGACCAGGTGAACTCCACCTTCACCTCCCAACCAGCATGCCGCACGCAACCGCAAACGGCAACATGGAGGACGGCGATGATGAGGGTGCCATCAACGGCATCCTGAGTGACCTTGAAGGAGGCGGCAACAACTTCAACGGCGGCGACTTCGGCGCGGGCTATGTTCACGTTGGCGAGTTTGATCAAACGGACAAGGCAGACGACGCGCAAGATTACGAAGACATCAGTGATGATGATCTGCCAGAGGAAGAAGAGGCGATGAACCCCTTTACTCCCGAGGAAGACGCCGACGACGATGCCGCGCTGCAGACCATCCAGAACGCCTTCAACCCAGACCCTCTTGCGCAATCGCGCCTTGCCCCAGCTGCCAACGGCTATCATTCAGAGACCCACGACGACCTCGCAGAGCAGGACGTCACGGAAGAGCACGCGGGTGATTTGTTCGGCGAAGGAGACGATAACTTCGATCTTTTTGGCGACCGCAACTCTTCACCAGAGCAAGCTCGCGCCGTCCCCGTCAGCCATGCGCCTGCGCCCCAGCCTCACCCATCCAGGCCTATTGGCCTCGCTCTGCCGAGCAAGAGCAAATCCTCGCTCGCTCTCCCGACTCTGGCCACCAACTTTGCCCCTCCACAGTACCCGCCGAGGAGCCAAAGCTCTGACTCACTGAGTGTCACGTCCCCTATTGAGGAGGGTCCTGCCTCGCCGGCTAGCAGCTACGATACGGACGTCACTGATGAAGACGGCATGACTGAGCAAGAGTTGATGCAGAGGAAACTGTTCAAGCAATCCAGAAAGCGACAGGCTGGTGAAGAGGTGGACGACGATCTCGACGGCTTCGACCTGGACAACTTCTACTCTCTTTTCCCCCGATTCGAAACGAATCAAGCCCCCGTTTTCGAGGATTTGTTCCCTGCTCGGCGGGTCAGCTTCAAGCCAAAGCCCCCTCTCAAGGCTCCTCGACCTGTCCACGCGACCAAGATTGCTCTCGAGTTACTCCCTGACCAGGAGAAGTCTTTCAGGGCGCCTTCGTTGGCAAACAAAGGTGTTGAAGCACCCGCGCCCAAAGATGGCCTCGTCTACCTCAACAACGGTGCTCAAGACCAAGACATGAGTGATGATGATGATCTTGCCTTGAGCGTCATCGACGAGAACGAGCGAATCGGCGGTGTGACGATGCAAGACCTGGCTGTCATCTGTGCGGACTGGGATATTCCAAGCATCTCGAGTGATGCCGGCTCGCCCGAACCGGCCGCGAGATTGGGCACCGGAGATTACGACACGGAGGAAAGCGCCCGGCCACGCAAGAAAGCGAGAATGAGCATACTAGGCGAGAACCTGTCCTTCACGATCCCGGATCCGCACCTCTCCTTCGAAGATCCTGAGCGTGCTACGGCGAAGATTGCCAAATCGGTCACGCTGGATCTCAACGATCCTCACCTTCTTATCGATGAGCTTTCCCCCGAGACCAGACGCCGGACACATCACCTGAATGCGCGCAGACAACGCAAGGCCGACATGGCCAAGGAGATGGCGAAGCGTTACAACATTAGCAATGACAAGGAGTACGACAAGCTCAAGGAGAACCATCAACACAAGGTCCGGGCCACCCTCGGCAGTATGACAGTCGAGCACAGCCTTCCCGCCACCAAGCTGCAGTATCCCTTCTACAAGGTCAACCTCGACAGTAAGCAGAAGCGATCTTTCCACCGCCCCCACCTGGATCTCCGAGGCACAAAAATGAACTTCAGATTCGAGCCGCTCGCGCATATCAAGCGCAAGCATATCCGCGGTCGCGAGGTGAAAGACTTGTTTGCAAAGTCAAACGATCTCTATCTCGGTGACAGCGCGAACGTCATGATGCTGGAATACTCGGAGGAGGCACCCATGATGCTCTCGAACTTTGGCATGGGCAACCGGCTGATCAACTACTACCGGAAGAACGATGTCGACGATCAATCCCGCCCGAAGCGAGATATCGGGGAGACTCACGTCCTCTTACCGCAAGACAAAAGCCCATTTGCGAACTTTGGCCACGTTGATAAGGGCGAGGTGGTACCAACGGTTCAGAATGGGATGTTTCGCGCTCCGGTCTTCACTCACAAGCCCAAGTCCACCGACTTCCTGGTTGGCGTCAGCAGTACCTGGCGCGGCGGTAGCAAATTCTACTTGCGCAACGTCGACAATCTGCACGCCGTCGGCCAGCAGTTTCCCATCTCCGAAGTCCCCGGTCAACACTCACGCAAAGTCACGGATGCTGCGAAGAAGCGTCTGCGTGCGTTGTCATATCGCATTTACACCAAGAGTCAGGAATCGGCGCAACCAGTCAAAGTGCTGAACAATGAAACCATCATGCCGCACTTGCCGGGCCACGACATGCCGCAGACTCGTAGCAAGATGAGAGAGTTCATGAAGTACGAGCGAGCGCCTGGTAAAGAGAGTGGTGGTGTGTGGGTCCCCCAGCCTGGTCAGGTGGTCCCTGACAAAGACACACTGCGCAGCTGGATCCGGCCGGAGGACGTATGTTTGCTGGACTCGATGCAAGTCGGCGTTCAACATCTCGGCGACCTCGGCATCAAGGACGAGAAGGGTGGCGCTGATGATGAGAAAGACATTGACGAAAGTGCAAACATTGAACTGCAGCTGGCGCCCTGGAGGACGACCAAGAACTTCCTCAATGCTTGCCAAGGTAAAGCAATGCTGGCTCTCTACGGCGAAGGTGACCCGACTGGACGTGGTGAAGGGTTCAGCTTCGTCAAGACATCCATGAAGGGTGGTTTCCAAGCACTCGGGCAGAGCGCTGATGACAAAGTACAAGCGAAGAAGCGCCGTGACAACGGTGGCCATCTCTACAACGTCGCCGCTCAGCAGAAGCTGTACGACGACAGCATTCGCGACATCTGGAACAAGCAAAAGGAGAGCTTGGGTACCGACCAAGAGCCCTCGGACTTCGACATGAACGACGACGCCGACGACGCTCAAGGCAACGATTTGTACAGCGCCGCTACGCCCAGGTCAGCCTTCGCTACGCCAGCTCCCGGCCCATCCTACGACGATGATTCCGCCAGCCAGTTTAGTAGAGGCGGCAGTGTCGCTCGAAACGACCAGATCTTATACATTGTGCGCAAGACCAAGGACAAGTTCGGCAAGCCGATTGAATCTCGCGTCGAAGTGAAGAACCCCCGCATTGCCTCGATGTATAAGAAGAAGCACTACGAGAAGCAGCTTAACAAGCTCAGGTTCGCACAAGTCCCTTTTCCTGCGTACCGCGATGCTCTTACTGACCTTCTTCCCAGCATCCTCGACGCCGCCCCCACCGGCGACTCGGAATTCGACTTTCTCCTACGCCAAAAGATGGAGAAGGAACTCGCACGCGTTGAGCGCAACGTCGACCGCCGCGAAGCCCGCGAGAAAGCCAAAGGCAGAGTCCCCGGTGGCGCCGGCTCCCCATCCGCTGGCGGTGCCGCCTCACCCAGTCAACTCTCCGACGCTGGCGCCGGCTCTCCACCCGCCGATGGCACGCCTCAGAAGAGCGGCGGCACCGGGCGCGGCAAGAGCAAGGACGGCACGGCGCGCAAGTGCGCCAACTGTGGCCAGGTCGGGCACATCAAGACCAACCGCAAGTCAGTATCCCCTTCCTTCGAGTGTATTTTCTGCCGCTGCGCGATGTTTGTGCCGCTGCCGGCGGATCTCAACAACGACGGCAGCAGCAAGGGGAAGAAGAATGGCCTTGTGCATGCTGGCGGACTCAGTGCTGGTTATGTTCATGGGTTTGATGAGGCTGAGGAGAGCGCGGCGATGAGCAGTTATTCGCGGTTTACGCTGTGAATAATCGAGGTTGCTTGTTCGTTGCTGCTTTTCTTTGATACTCTACTCCGTCTGCCGAGCGCGCAGATACGGAGAGCGATCTTTACAGCTTGCTTCTATAGTCCTCTTCCCCTTCCCTCCCCCGTGTCCCCTCGTCAGTCATTGTCATGAACGCTAGCTAACCCAAATTTCTTCTTAAGACTCTGCCCACTCCTCAACGGCACATGGAAACCTGAAGATGCGGCTGTCAACGGCGACAGCTCTTTCGGCGCTGTCCCTGCTCCCCTGACTTTATAGGTAGATGGCATGACATCGCGGGGATGTGCTTTTGCGTCGCCCATCCGCTGCTGTACCCCGGCTGGATCTTGCATCGCGGGACCGCTGGGGACGTGGTGGATGGGTGCTGGACTGTTTTCGGTTATGGCTCTACTTGTTGGTGGTAGTGTTGGGATGGGTAGGCTCGGGGGATTGAGCGACGATGCGAGGTGTGCTATGGGCTACAAGGAAGTTTTGAGCGAGCGTGATGGCATTTGTAGGGCACTCCCAGCGAATCTTAGTTGTGCGTTTCTCGCTCTCACTTCTGTTCTGCTCGTTGTGCCTGTTCGGCGATGATCACGTGCACTAGCGCGAATGCAATCGTGACTCACGTCACCCAAAGTCGTATGTCCTCTTTTCATATTTCTTCCTCTTTCTCCGGGATATACCACCTCCATCTCGCTCCCACAAAACGACAGTGTGAGACACAACTATGGCGACATCAAGCCTTTCGAAAGTCATAAAGCAGAAAGCGAAGCAGGGCGACTGGGCGACGAAGAAACTCACGGCGATGAAAGAAGAGACGTTGCAGTTGGCGGCCGGCGCGATCGGTGACTCCGCAGCACATGCAGGCTCACGTTACTCTCCCTCTATCTACCCTACGGCCGTTTGTTCTAACGCTAATGCATCTCGACAACAGGCGCCGTTCGGGCTCCTCGACTTGCCACCTGAAATCTGGTCGAAAATCTGCAAGCTCGCAACCGAGTGCGATTGTCCTGTCCTTCTGAGGCGTGGCAAGAACGGCGGCAAGAAAGGTCCTGTCGTCGTGCGCCAGCCGGGCATCACCCGAGTCTGCCGCCGAGTGAGAGAGGAGTGTCTCCCCCACTTCTACGCCGCGAACGAATTTGGATACGTCGGAAGGTTGGCGCACTACGATTTCGCAAAGGGAACGCCGGAGAGCTTGGCGCCCAAGCTCAACGCTCTCTTTGTCGTGGATCTACCGGCTTTGTTGCACTGGTCTCGCCAAACAAAGGTGCATGTGAAGTACCTGACCAAAACGGAGGCACGTTGGGCGCTTCGATCCGAAAGCAACGTGGTGAACACGGAAGGACAAGAGTCGATGGCGGAGATGCTCAAGTCAGCGGCTCAATGGCTACGGCATGAGCCGGAATGGGGAGTAGGGATAGCCAGATGCGCGCGCTTGTCCAGGAATCCAGAACTGTGGACTAGGTTGCCATGAAACGGGAACGCAAAGGGCAAGCTCTGAGGGGAAATGGATTAGAAGGGAGGTCTAAGCGAAGATGAGGGTATTGTATGGCAGTCACAAATAAATCCTGACCGTGAACTAGTACAAAGAGTTGTGCTACCATTCACCTCCCGTCCGCTTTCTCGTGGCCTCCTTCACTTTGCTTTTTGCATTCGTCACGTGCTGACGGCCACGTGCACTAGCGTGGACGCCAAGCACGACTTGCCGAACGTCACTGCACTTCAATCAGAGCTTCACTGCCTTCTCTCTCTTCTATTTCTCCGTTTCTCTTCTTGAGTATAACACTTCCGATTTTACTCCCACGCAACGACAGTGCGAGACACAACCATGGCGAAACCACCGCCCTCGAAAGTCAAGAAGCAGTAGAAGAGCAACACGACCACGAAGAAGCTCACGGCAAAGAAAGAAGAGGCGTTTCACGTGGCGGTTGAGGCAATCGAAGCATACGATGCAGGGGTACGAATTGGATTGGATTCCGCTGGCTGGCATTCACATCGGCCAGGCCTTTTGATCCAAGACTGATTCGTAATGCAGAAGAAGCCCCTCGGTCTCCTTGACCTGCCTCCGGAGATCTGGTCGAAGATCTGCAAGCTTGCGGTCGAGTGCGATCATCTTGTCCTGCTGAAACCTGGCAAGTATCGCCCGATCATCGTACGCGAGCCAGCAATCACCCACGCGTGCCGTCCCGTCAGGCAAGAGTGTCTGCCACACTTTTACCGCGTCAATACATTCGGCTACATGGCCGGTTTCGGTATGGCCGGGGACGTGGAGGATGGAGTGTTGAGCTTGGTGGAAAAGCTTAACGCTGTTTTTGGCCTTGGGGTGTGGGATATCAGGAAATGGAGGATGGAAAAGGGAGTGGAACCAGAGTGGACGTCGGTCGCGGATCTGGCTCAGACGCTGCAGTCCGAGGTGGATGCGCTCGACGAGCAGAAGCAAGAATCGTTGGTGACAGCACTCAAGTGGGCGATTGAAAATCTGTGTGACAATGGTTGGTGATGGGTGAGGATGGACATGAGCACCTGCAACATCTTGCGCAGACTGACGCGTACTCTTGGAGCAGCAAATGCAGTTTCTTTCAGTGCCTGTTGTCTTTCAGTGCCTGTTGTCTTTCATTCCCTGAATTCCACTCTTCACATCATGTCCTTCACTTTGCTTTTTGCAATCGTCACGTGCTGGCGGCTGCGTGCATTAGCGTAGAGTCCAAGCGTTGAAACGTCACATTTTTATCTTTCACGACTCACCTCTCCCTCTGCTCTTCTCGCTCTCAAATGCACAACACATCCATGCGAGACAGAGATGGCGAAACCGAAGCCTTCGAAGGTCGAGAAGCAGAAGGCGAAGAGCAACGAGGGCACGAAGACGCTCGCAGCGAAGGGAGCGGAGATGATGCCGATGGCACTTGAAGCAAGCGATGCTCAGGTGAATGGTGATCGTTGTCCACGTCTATCTGTCTTTATGGCTGATCCCATTACAGAAGAAGCCACTCGGACTGCTCGACCTTCCCCCTGAGCTGTGGGCAAACATCTGCAAGCTTGTCGTGCAAGAAACACGTTCTATCATCCTGAAGCCCGGCAAACACTGCCCGGTCGTTGTGCGTCAACCTGGCATCACAAAGGTCTGCCGCGCCATCCGGGAGGAGAGCCTTCCACATTTCTATCGCGAGAACCAGTTCTGCTATCTCCACCGAATCAGCTTCCTCGGCTCTCGGAGGGATGTCTCGAACGCGACCGTGCGGAATGTCAACGCGCGTCTCTGCGTGCCAACATGGGACGTTGACTTCTGGACATGCGAAGTGGGTGTGGAGGCAAGGATCATAGGATCTGCGGAGGCGCTGGCGGCGATACACCTGGAGCTGGACATTATCACTGGTGACGAAGAAGGGGCTTTGGAGGTGAGGGGGCTGCTTGTGCGGGCGGTCATGTCGAGGGAGTATGGTTGGCTGCACAAAGGACTTAGACAGCTTGCAGCTGGGCGTCAGTAGGCATGATGCGGATGAGCGTCAAGGCGTTTCGTTGAAGTAGCGAATGTATGTCCTTCAGCGTACCTCTGTCTTATACCTTCAGCTCTGCTCTTTTCATCATTCCTGTCTTTGCTTTTTACAGTCGTCACGTGGATGTTAACACGTGCTCTAGCGCGGAGTCAAAAAGGGGCACGTCACTTCGTATCAACTCACACGACTCATCTTGCTTTCTCCATCTTCTTTCTCTCAATCCCACTGATTATCAGTGCGGAACAGCAATGGCGAACCCCCAGACCCTCGAGGTCGAAAGCCAGAAGGCTGAGACCTCACGCACAAAGCAACACGACCCTGTGAGGGAACTTACTGCGAAGCCGGAGAAGCTGCAATCAGATGAAGCAAACGCAATCAAAGTACGTTGACGCCTACACGTCTCCTCATAGTCATCGTGTGTGGGATGATGCTGATACATTCCGCAGAAGGAAAGCAAAGAACAGAAGCCATTCCGCCTCCTCGACCTTCCACCTGAGCTGTGGACGGAGATCTGCAAACACGAGGTGGAGTCTGATCATCCTATTCTCTTGAAACCTGGCAAGGAAGGTGTCGCCTTACGCCAGCCGGCCATCTTGAAAGTCTGCCATCAGATCAGAAACCAATGTCTTCCTCACTTTTATCGGGCGAACCAATTCGAATACATACCGGAGGTGCACAGCTGGCACATCGGGTTCAGAGTGGACTCTGAGTTTGTGAGGGACTTCAATCGACTCGTCTGCATTCCGTCGTGGGACTATCATTTCTGGTTTCTGGAGAGAGTCATGACGTCGGTGTCCGGGATGTGGTGCGAGGACGTCTTGTCTGCACTGCAACGGGAACTCGAAACAGGAAAGGATGAACGGACGCTGTCCCCGAGGACGAAGACGCTGCTTGAGAGGGGGGTCAAGGAGCTGCGAGTCGCCAAAGAACGAGAAGACCGTCGTTGACGTTGGAGATTAGCACACGCTTGTCCTAATGACGGAAAAGCGTGATGCACATCGGACGGTAGTCTGCATATCAGACGGAGGGTCTGCGTAGTATGGCAACCGCAGCGAGTCTTCAGTACATGAAAGCTCACTGTCATCTCAAAATTCCCTTCAATCGCACTCTTTCCCCGGTTGTTCACTTTGCCCCTTTTCGTGTCACGTGCATTGGCGCGGCGTGAGATGTCACCTGGACAACGTCACATCCCTTCGCTGACGTTACACCACGCTCTACCTTTTCCCTTCTCTTCCAACTTTTAGATCTTGCTTCCGCAGAACGCAACAACAATGGCGAAACCAAAGCCATCGAAAGTCAGCAAGGTGAAAGCGAAGAAGGCCTCAAACGGGAAGAAGAACGTCAAGACTACGAAGGCGCTCGCCGCGAAAGAACCGGACGTCCTGCAGTTGACTGCTGAAACAGACGGTGCGAAGGTAAGACATGCCACTTGCCTCTCGCTCCTCTAGCCCAATCCCTAATCTGATATGTATAACAGAAACCGCGCGGGCTGCTCGATTTGCCCCCGGAGATCTGGTCGAAGATTTGCAAGCTTGCAGTCAAAGATGACAGCCCTGTACTGCTGAAACCGGGCTCTCCTCACTATGAAAACCCCACCGTCGTGCGCCAGCCGGGCATTACACGCGTGTGCCGTCGCATCAGAGAGGAGTGTCTTCCGGAGTTCTACCGCGTGAACCATTTCGTGCGCATGCCCCACCTCTACCCGGACCAATTTCACCGTTCAGTCGGAGTTGGTCTCGTAGCAAGCTTCAACGCGCTTTTCTCGATTGAATACTACAGCATGGAACGCTGGAGCAGGAAGACGGGCGCAGAGGTGTCCCAGCTGTATAATCTTGCTATTTCGCGTGCAGTGCGGTCGGAGCTAGACATGACCGCGGAGAAAGGAACTGCGCCTCTCTCGGCGAAGACGAGGAGGATCCTTGATCGCGGGATGTCGTGCTGGCGGCCTAGAGTCTGGAAAGCTTCCAAGAAACTTGAATGGGATAGATGGACATCTGCAGGCCCGCGGCTTGGAAAGGTCAGGCCGTGATGCGCATCGGAGGAAGGACTGCGTACAGAAAAGATGATCTGGGGATACGGAAACGTGTGGGTGTGAATCAGCGCCGAGGCTATGCATCAAGACCGGAGTGCTACTTAGCAGGGGATGAATGGATCATGCTGTCCAGAATAGGTGACTTCGAAGATCACGCTGTATCCATCTGGTCACCACCTTCTTTCTTGTCATCACCATCTCTCTCCTTCTTTGTCTCGCTACTTCCACCTTCTTGCCCGTCTAGGAGAGGCTGCGTCTCGCCACCACCTTCCTCAGGCACACTCTCCAAAGCCGTCCGTCCCTCCGCTTCGTCCCTTGCTCTCTGCTCTCTCGCCTGTCGCTCCCTCTCCTCCTCCATACTCATTCTCAACACAAGCGCCAACTCCGGATCGAGGTTGGGGTCGACGAAATCGAAGTCGTTCCCACCTCCAGCACCACCGCCAAGATCGCCATTCTGACCAGCACCAGCCGCAGCCGCAGCGCCCATACCACCTTCGCCGGCCAAGATCGGCGAGGCAACGATTGTATCACTCAACAGATTGGATGAAGGATAGACAATCTCCAGATGCGAGCCATCGCCACCCGTCACCGCCTCATTGAAAGCCCTCAGCTTCTCCACATTCTCATCCCCCAAATCGCCAAACGCTACAATGTCGACGCTGGTATTGTTCTTCTTCATCCGCTTCGCCAGCTTCTCCAACTTGCCCTTCTCCTCGGTAATCGGACTGCACGTGAGCACGATAATGCGCTGCCGCTGCGACTTGTTCTGCCGGTGTTTGAGCGCCAGGCTGGCGATCATGATGCCGGTGTAGAGGTGGCTCTCGCCACGTATCTTGGTGCGGTGCAGGCCGTCGAGGATTTTGCCGGGGTTGGTGGTGAGGGTTGTAAGGACTTCGGGCCCGCTGCCGCCCATGGACATGAGGCCGACGGAGGATTCGGGGTTGGATTGCGTTTTGCTGTGGAAGATGAGATTGGCCAGGTCGGTTTGCGCATCCCAGCGTGAGGGGATGTAATCGCCGTTGCGGGAGGATTCGGAGTTGTCGACGCTGTGTTGCGGTTAGTGTTGAGAGCATGGACGATGAGAGGAGGAGAGCCGTACACAATCATCGTCGCTTCGAGCACCATTTTGGCGGTGTTAGCGGCTGGTGCTCGCTCGTGAAGTAGGCCTGGGGTCGTTGAAGAGGTGGAGAGTTCGGTTGCGATGGAGGAATCGACGGAGAGAAAGGGAGATGCAGGATGAGAAAGAGATGAAGAGTGTTGATCGTGCGAAGTTGCAGGCAATCACCAGCTCTCGTCATGCAGGTGGGAGACATGCGGCTCTGCGGGATCGCCCGCCAGTTCGTACCTCGCGCTAGCCAGATCAGGAAACAACGACAGCTGCGACGAGCTTTTGTTTACATCACATGTTACGCTGTGATCACACACTCTACTATATCCACACGCCTCGAGACGACTCCGCCTCACTCAAATCCGGTAGAACGAGCATACCCGATCAACATGCCTCCCCGAAAACCCAAGGTCAATGTCGAGACGTCGCCAGAGAATCATCCTCCTCCAAGTACGCGACTAGAAGCCGGAACACCAGAACACGAGCCCACGAAGCAAGCAGCAGCAAATGGCATAACACAAGCTCAAAAGCAAGCACTCATAGACAATCTCCAGCAAGAGAGTAAGTCTCCCCGCCAGCCTGCGCTCCTAGCGGTGTCCCATGTCCAACTCCGTCCTCGAGACTAACGCGTCTACAACAGTCACAGACCGAGCACGCAAACTACGCGGCCAATACGCCCTCCAAGCCCAGGGCCTCCGAGTACGGCTCGAGGGTCGACTCAATCGCGTGCCTTTTCAACTGCGACAGAGGAAGATGCAGGATTTGATGAACGAGTATGTGGAGAAGCGGAGTCCGGCCAAACCTGCTTTGATGTCCACCCAGGCAAGGAAAGTCGTCGAGGTGCCGATGCCGAGGAAGGAATTGAAGAGACAGAGGTATACCCATCAGACACCCCGTACAAATATGATGACGGCTGACAATAACATACAGCGACCAAATCTCCACCGCCTCAGACGACAAAGAAAACGATACAGATCACGACCTCGCGAACCCCAAGAAACGCGCCAAACCCACCGCAACAAATCCCAAAGCAGCAGCAACTACAGCGCCATCTAACGCCGCCCGCAAAGCAATCCTCTCCCCCAGATCCCACAACTCCCGCACCCTCCCCCGCTCCCCTTTCAAAACCTCGGAACCAAACAAAAGCACCACCCAGCTCCCCATTCCCTCAAGTCCCGCAAAACCAACCCTCTCTAGCTCAACCGCACCACAACCCAAAGCCACATCCACCCGCCCCGCCCCTCGACCCCAACAACAGCGAAACATCACCCGCTCCGACACCGACGGCGGCCGAAGCAGCGGCGCAAGCAACACGAGCGCCAGCACGACGATCGTCAGCAAGAAGAAGAGCACGGCGGCGAGCGCGAGGGGCAAAGCGGGCGCGGCGACGAAGAAGGCGATTGCGTCTGCTACGAGTGCGATGAAGTCTGCTGCGACGGGGAGGAAGGCGGGGGCGGCGGGGGCGAAGAAGGAGAATGTGGTGCCTGCGGCTGGGGGGAGGAGTTTGAGGAAGCGTACGTGAGTTTGTTTGATTGCGTAGTGGAAGGTTGGATGATAGCGGATTGTCAATGTTCACTTCTTATGACTTCATCGCTGCCAAGCTCAAAATGTCGTTCACGTGGTCAGTATGTTCAGCACAAGGGATGATACCCATAATGGACGGAGTGAAAGAAGTGGAAGTGGAGTAGTGGATTAACTATGCCAGGTTATTCTATGCTTCTTCGTCGTCTCTGCAGCACGGCCGCGCGCTTCCCATCATCCGCCGAGTCAACCAATTTCGAAACGGTAACGACATTAGGGATTGAGTCTGCGCGCGTCTTATACCACACATCAAGTAGTCCAACCGCAAAGGACCATACGCAATTCGTTCTCATGTGTCATACAAGCATCTCTCGTTCTCTTGGCAAAGCACGATATCCATCTCTGCAATCCAAAGCGTTCCTTCATAGCAAGAAGCATGGAATTCATGGCAAAGATCAATAGCGACGGTCGTACGCATGTCCGCCTCCAGCACTTCCGGGAGGGGACTGCTGCTGGACTCCAGGATACTGGTAATACATCGGCTGCGCAACCTGGCCATGCTGAAGTCCCGGATGGTACTGCTGAGGCGGGGGCTGCGACTGCAGTCTCATCGGATGCGGAAGGTACTGCACTTGCGCGGGATCCCCATCGATGGGGATGAGCCGGACGGAGCGACCGAGTTCGTCAACGTACGTCGATCCCGAGCCAGGTGCAGTTGGCGGGCTCGGCGAATAGACGTTGACGCGTCCGCCTGCAGACGGAGGGCGGTTATACTCCAGCGGCACGGTTTGGAAGGCTTGAATCGGCTGCTGCGCCGAGTGCCAGGCTGAAGCATGCTGGGGCCCGGCTTGTGGAATGTACCGCCTTCCTTCTTGGTCGTACACGGCTGTGTAGGGAGCGGGAGAATTCTGCGGTACATATGCTGGCTCGAGGTAAGAGTGCGCGCGATTCTGCTCGAAGCTCTGGGCGTTGTGCAAATGAGGAGCAACCGAACCTCGGTTGGAAGCATAGCGGTGAGCATTGTCTGGATAGCTGGGAGTGTGAGCGCCGTAGGGTTGAGTGGAAGGACCGGCACCTGGGTTCGGCACCGGTGGTGTGTTCATTTGCGTGGGCTGCGGCTGTCCTGTGAGTGAGGCCAAAATAGCAGCAATGTCCGGTTGTGCAGGAGCGTGACCCGTCGACCCTTGAGAATCCTTCCTTCCTACGGACGGGCTCCGGTCGGCTCCATAGCTACCCTGAAGTTGTGGCGTCTGCTTGCTCTGAATTGCAGAACTCAACTGGCCCAGCGCTGCAAGAGTCTCGGGGGGCAGGTTCAGGTTTTGGGACGCCAGCGGCGACGTTGTATCAGAGCCTCTACGGGCAAAGTCGGTATCGTAACGAGCTGGGTCGGAGGGGAGATGCAGCGGGCGCCGAGGATCGTACTCATGCTCGTTGGGCTCCGACGAGGATTCATCAGACCCTACACGAGCTGTCGTGGCTGTGCCACGGAAACCGCCTCGGCCCTTCTTCTTTGGCTGGTTTGCATTCTCTCCCTTCTTGCTCTTCTTGACGAAACGATCCAAGAAGCGAGCACCATATCCACTGTCATGTCCAGAGGCTTGACGGGCATCTTGAACCACGTCAATGTTCGGTAGATGATAGGGAAATGCGGTCGGCAAAGCGGCTTTGATGAGACCAAGCTTCTCGTCATTCACTTCCTGGACGTCCACGATATCGTTAATCAGGAGTTTCTCCGGCATCATAATCATGTGCTGTAACCAATCCAGCCAGCCAGGGTTCTGAGACAAATGGATGATCTTGAAATGGTTAATCAGGGCCGGGAGGGTGTAGAGTTTGGTGTTCTTGATCCGGGCGTAGTAAGTCTGGGCCTGAACATCCGTTCGGGAAGCATCACACATCTGACAAACAAGACCGCCCACGTTCTTAACGGGCATCATCTGCTTGTTGGTGGCTAGCGCCTCCGTGACCAGGTCCAAAGATGGCGTGTACCCGAATACAGCCGCGAAGCGTGCGACAGCATGGTAGAGGACAACTTGAACATGGACGCAGTCATAGAAGTCCGGAGGCTTGGCCAGTTCCAGCATATCCCACACTTCACGGGCGAACTTCGAGAACGTGTCAACTTGCAAGGACGCGTTCGTGCCATTAGCGGCTTCAGCCGGTCCTCCTGGCGCATGGAGATGACCTTGCGATGAGACTCGGGTAGTAGCATGGCTTGAGTGATGAGATTGATGCCCGTGATCTGCCTGCGCAGAAGATTGGGAATTTGAGAAAAGCGGATTCTCTGACAAGAGCCTGGAAGTCGCTGGGGGCGCGAAAGAACTGTCCTCGTGTGTTTGAGGGGTGTTCCTCGGACGGCCATGATTCCTGTGGTCTGAGGCCTTCTTCTCGGCCGCGATGAAGCGTGTCGGATATTGATGGAACGGGGGCTCCTCCGGCCATTCCGAGGTGGTCCAATGGACGACAATGTTCCCTTGGCTAAACGCCGTGGTGTGCTTGGCTCCGTAATGCTGCATCAGTCCTTCAAAGGCGAACCACTTAGGGGCGCGCTCCTCCGGACAATCTGCGCAAACGAACAGCTCTCGACGACGAGCCTCTGTCAGGGGCCGGATCTTGCTTTCAAACACCCACTTCATGTTGTCCAGAGATAGGAAGGGCTCCGGGGCTGGGGTGCCTTGTCCACGCCCGGGTCTGGACGATGTCTCCGTGGAGGGCAACAAGCCGGCTTTCTTCTGCTCCAGATATCGCAAATGTACGTGCTCCAAGACACTGACCGCAAAGGCCGGGGCGTTATCCTTGTGCAATTGGTTCCCTCCTTTCCACTGGCCGGATATGCATTCATCAGCATACTCACCGAGCCTCTTGCGCAGCGGCTCCTGCTTCTTTTCATAGTCTTTGTCGTCGAGCTCCTTGGAAGGCTTGGTATGCTCTGCATCTGCATTGGGCCTGGCCGACTGCAGTGCAGCCAAGCGAAACTGTCTCTGATGCTCAACCAGTTCAGCAGCCTCTCTCTGAGCAAGGAGTAGAGGTTCAAGCACGGCCCATGCGGAGTCGTTCATTGGAGCCGTAATCTGCATGGTATCTTGGAATGACTTCATGTGCTGTAGAACGCTCGGCTCCAATGGGGGCTCAAATTCCATACACCGGCGCTCAATGTCCAATTTGCGAGCCTGACGGATGGCTTCGACTTCGTGCAAATCGCGGACCGGTCTGGAAACCGGCTGCAAGGGGGGCTGGAATGGCTGAAGGGCAGCTCCGAAACCACTTGGGTACCCTGGGGTCAAAGGGACAAAGGGAGTTGGACCTGGCGGATGATCACGTCAGGTGTCGGTCAAATGCAGAAAAACTTGAGCTTGTGGAGCGCAAGTCGAAGAAGAGCAAAGGACAAGCAGACAGGATACAAGAGAAGACGTAAGGCGGCGCATAAGCAATGAGAATCAAGTAAAACTAGACTTACCTGGCGGAAACGGAGGTAGCTGTGGCTGATGTGATGCGTTCACGTGTCCTCCCACGGCATGTCTGGGTTGAGCGCTTGCGAAAAGACGGGGAAAAGATGTGAGATCGTACTCCCTGAGCTTCTGAGGAAGATCCATGCGCGGGTGCGCGGCATCCCAGTTTTCCCAGCGGGCAGCATCTCTCATGTGCTGGGCACCCCGAGCAGCGAGGCCTTTGCGCCACTCATCGACTGCACCTTGTCCCAGCTGGTTGGCGTCGTTCGCCTCGGCGATAATATTGTCGACGTCCTGCTTGTAGTATACTTTGGAGACCCGCACATTGGATGGGATTCCCCCAGGCTGATGGCGTTGGATATCAGGGATGTAGTGAGAGTCCGGGGTCAAGAAGATATAAGGCAGACCGAGGCGAAGGGTAGAGGCTTGAGAGACAAGGATCTCCACGTCCTGCAAAGGGTTAGCGGTAGGAGGATGTGAGCAACAGTTCATTCAGGCATACCTTTAGTGTATTTTCCCCGAGACAACGACCACAAGTGCGAATAGCAAAAGGCCAGATCACACGGACCCCTTCAGCACCCGGGCCCATTGCGAAGGTACCTTTGGAGTGCGATTCATCGCCCCGGCGGCCGCAAAAGTGGCAAGTCGTGCCACCGACGAGCTGAAGCATCTCCAATTCGGTGTGGTGAGGGAGGGGGGCTGGGTAATTGGGGAAGAAGGTCTTGCGGGCATGCGTCCAAATGGCTTTGCTGTCCAGGAAACGGATGTGGTACGGCTTCATGCCGGGGACGGGGCCAGGTTTCGTCGTCATCAGACCGTGGTAGAAGGTCTTGCATACTCGTAGACAGCGTGAAAGCATGACGGGGGACAGATGGGTGAAGATCCGCTGCCAGTACTCCAGCGGAAGGTCACGGGATGCTAGCTTGCGCTTCTTTGCAGCATCATCCTGGGTAGTAGAGGGGTCGGAGTCTGGAAGGGTCGTGCCTTCACTAAGCTTACGCTTGGAACCAGCGTGCTGTGCAGGAGGGTTGGTAGGCTCGGGGGTTGGAGATCCATTGGAGAGCTCCATCTCGGAGCCAGAGTCGTTGCCGGCGCCATCGTCGTGGCTATTGTCATCATTGGCCGAGGTGTCCAGCTGTGGAGTTGATGACACCGGGAGAATAGCAGCAGCAGTAGCACGTGACTCATGCACGGCGGTGTTGTAAAAGTCAGAAGAGGATGATGATGGGGGCTCACTGCTTAGCCTACCGTTTGCCTCGGCCATGGTGGGCGGAGGAGGAAAGGCTAGCAGAGGGGTATTAAGACAGTTGGAATGGAATGTGCATGCTTGGGGGCTCCCTCGAGAGTCGAGTGGTCGAGGGTGGGAGTACAGTGAAAGCTGGCACTTGACTTGAGTGCACTTGAAGGTGCGAAGATGGCGAGACACGGGGGTGATCGGAAGGAGCGGAGGGGACCTATACTTATGCAGTTGCTTTCCCTTTACTGAAAAGTTAGCAGAGTTCAGTAAAGGGTCCGCAGTGCGGCGGCGGAGGTGGTGGAGGGGCGAGTGTAGTAAAGGGAAGTGAAGGTGATCCAATAAACAAAAACGAGGCGAACGGGAAGCTCGTCAGGGGCTGAGGCAGAAGTCGTGGCGTCCCACGACTTAGTTTACCGAAAACGTTCCGTGCTCCGTGCAGCGCTGACGGCATGCTTAGTCACCGAAAGTGGGCGGTGCGCGTCGGCGTGGAGCTTGCGTAAGGTCAGACACATATGTGAGGCACCAACATCTGCTCATCTCACGGCCAGCCCTTTCCCCGGTCCGTCAGACTGCTTATACTTCTCCATTGACATTGGAAGATCTGCGGCATTGGTCGACACTCCTCGCACCCTTTGGCGCTGATCGTCCGACTCCATTGACCCTCACCCGGCCACCTCCACCCCGCCCAACATGGCCTCTCTCAACCTCTCCGCCAACGGCCCTTCGATCACCGCCAGCTACCAGAAGATCGTCCAGGCTGGGCCTCCTTCCGGACCAGCTGCATCCTCTCCCACCTACGGGCAATGGGCAGTGTTTACAGTGCAAGCCCCTCTGGTTAGCGCCTTCCAGGCAGAATCCGGGAAAGAGAGCGTGCTCAAGGTCCAGACCACTGGCGAGGGCGAGCTGATAGACATGATTGAAGAATTCTCCGACGGCCGCATCCAATTTGCTTTTGTCAAGATCAAGGACCCCAACACCGGTCTCCCCAAAAGCGTCCTGATTGCATGGTGCGGTGAGGGCGTGCCGGAGCGAACGAAGGGCTACTTCACCAGCCATGTCAACGCGGTTTCCAAGGTCCTACACGGCTACCATGTCCAAATCACCGCTCGTTCCGACCGAGACCTTACGCCGGAATCCATCGTGCAAAAGGTGGCCGACTCTTCCGGGTCGAAATATGGAGGAGGTGGAGCTGCGTCGTCTGCTACCTCGACAGGCGGCCCTCCACCGCCCGTAGCATCCAAGCCGGTCATGCCTACAAAGAGCTTTGGAGCTGCTGGCGGTTTCCAGCCACTCGCCTCAAGATCCCGCGCACCCGCCCCATCCGGCGGAGTAGATGCGGATGGTTGGGGCGCCGATGCGCCGCCAGTCACGAGATCACAGCTTGAAAAGGTGCAAGCTGCATACCAGCCAACTAAAGTCGACATGGCTTCTCTTCAATCGCAGAGAGAACCGTCGAGATACCAAGCACCACAGCCAGCAAGCGATGACAATGCAGATGTGGTCAGAGGCGGCTACCAACCCATTGGCAAGGTGGACATTGAGGCGATCAGGCGCGAAGCCCAGCAATCCGGCAGAGTGCAAGACGATCGGCCTACGGTGGTGAAAGGGGCTTATGAACCAGTCGGCAAGGTGGATCTCGCCGACATAAGAAGGAAAGCGCAAGGAGCGCCCGCTCCAGCACCTGAACCGACTCCTCAGTCTTCAGCAGCAGATGATGACGACCGGCCTAAATCCCTCGCCGACCGATCTGCTGCCTTCACGTCTCCCGGAAGGCTAACTTCGCTACCCAAGCCACAAGTCGCAAGCAGATTCGGCGCACAAGCGAGCGCCTTTGGTGGGACTCGAGCTCCGCAGCCAGGCGGATTCGATGCCAAACCACCGCCGCCGGCCGCTGCACCCGTGGGAACCGCGAGCAAGACCTTCGCGGATGAAGGCGGCAAGACTCCAGCCCAGATCTGGGCCGAGAAGAAGGCGCGAGAGCGCGGTGTCAGCGGAGGCGCGGACACACAGCCAGCAGGCTTTGGAACACCGGCCTCTCCGCTTCAAAGCCAGACCAGTGGCGGATGGCAGAGCGGGTACAGTGGGAAGAAATGGGGCGTGCAGATACCCAGCACGCGCACTGGCGGGAGCGGCGGCGTGCCTGAAGCGCCAGCGGAGGAAGAGCCCGAGACGGAACCAACTGCCGGTGGTGTCAGCTCGATCCGGGATCGATTCAAAGATGCTCCGCCTATGGGCGCCGCAAGCGACTCGTTCGGTGCAGCACCAGCACCTCCACCTCTCGATACCGCAAGCAAGCCGAATGCCGGGGCTCGAGGCGTGCCTATCCCTGGTCTCCCGCAGCGGATCCAAGAATCCCCCGCCGAGCAGCACCAAGACCTGCCTCCTCCCCCACCCCGACCGGTCCCGCAAGACGAGCAAGAAGAGGAGGAAGAAGACAACGAGCCGCTACCCCAAGGCTCGCCCGTCCGCATCGCCATGCCCGTGGGCCGCGGCGCAGACACCGAGATTGAAAAGCACGAGCCACTCCCACCGCGCGGGCTACCCGCCGCCTCAATCAACGACGCCATCTCCCAGCACCGCGAGCCCTCACCAGCCCCTCAAGTGCCCGACGAAGAGCCTGCACGCGCCGCCGGCCAAGCCGCCGCCGCGTCGACCTTCGGCGCAGCCGTGGATTCCCGCGGCGCAGGATCTTCAGGTGGCCGCGAAGCGATTGCGCAATTCGACTACGAGAAAGCAGAGGACAACGAGCTCGACCTCGCGGACGGCGAGCGGATCACTAACATCGACATGGTGGATGACGATTGGTGGATGGGGCAGAACTCGAAGGGCGAAACGGGCTTGTTCCCTGCCAACTATGTCGAGCTTGTGGAGGGTGGAGCGGGTGGTGGTGCTGCTGCTGCTGCTGCTCCCCCTCCACCGCCTCCTGCCGCTGCTGAGCCCGAGCCCGAACCTCCCGCTCCTGCTGCCGTTGCTGAAAATGCTGGTGGGCAGACTGCCACAGCGCAGTTTGACTATGAGGCTGCGGAGGACAATGAGATTAGTTTCCCCGATGGGGCGAAGATCACCAACGTCGTAAGTGGAGGATCTGCTTTGCTCTTTGAAGAACAACAACGCTGACCATACGCAGGAATTCCCCGACGACGACTGGTGGATGGGCACGTACGGCGGCAAGAGCGGCTTGTTCCCAGCCAACTACGTGGAACTCGATCAATGATCGAAAGGAGAAGCACAAGCTCAGCCTCTGAAAGGAAAGCGAAGGTAAAGGAGAAGAAGAAAATGAGAATCTACAAGTCTGTATCTGTATAGACCATCCGCCCGCAAAAAGAACGCATTTTCGCACCTGTCAAATCACCACTTAATCATCGTCTTCTTCCTCTTCATCCAAACCCAACCACGCCTTGCGACACCTTACCGCCTCAGCTCGTACTTCTCTCTTCCCGTCATCCAAGCAAAACATCAACTTCTTCACCACCTGCCGCCGGTACGGCACGACCGTCTCCCGCTTCAATTGCCGCGGCACAAGCGTCAGACACTGCAGCGCTTTAGCTCGCACGCTCGCTACGTTCGCTGCTGTGACGGATGTCTGTCCTGGCGTAGTGTTAGTGGCGGCAGTAGTAGTAGTAGAATTGAGCAAGCGCGTGATAAGACTAGCCGTGTGCTCTGCCACCAGAGATGGCTCATGCATCAGCACCGACTCGAAGATCGTCAGAGCAGGCGCCTTCGCGTCCGGCGCAGGGAGATCAAGCGTCTGCAGCAAAGGCGGCACAAGAGCCGACAGCGAAGGCTGCAGCATGGAGTACGGCAGCCACTTCAGAATTCCGGAGAGGGCGATAAGGTGGTTCTGTTTGATTTGCGGGTCTGAGGAGGCTTGTTGCACGGCCGCTATGAGGAGCGGCACGGTTTGGTTGAAGGTGCGCTGCTTGTACAGCCCGGAAACGAGGCAGTGGTTTTCTTTGATCAGGATGTCGTCTTCTGCAAGGAGGGCGGGGAAGCGCTGGGCGATGGAGGCGGTGGGGTCCGAGAGCAGAGCGAGCAGGGCTTGCAGGTAGGTTGTTGTGAGGGCTGGGCTGCGGCCTTGGATGAGGAGGGCTTTGAGGGTTGTGAAGGCGAGGCTGGTGGAGGTTGGGGTGGCGGTTGGGGAGGAGAGGAGGGTGTCGAGTTTGATGCCTGCGGCTTCGAGGGTGGGTTGCAGGGTTTTGGGGTTGATGTATTTGTTGATGAGGAGGGAGAGGTGGCGCAGGATGAGGTGGAGTCTGGGGCCGTCGGACTTTTCGTTTGTGGCCTCGCTGGTCAATGTTTTGAGCAGCGAGAGGATCTCCGTGGGTTCCACCACTTCAGGTCGCAACGCTGCATAGTAATACAGTGACAAAGGTGCGATACTCTCGAGGTAGGGTGCAGCCATGTCGGCATGCCCTTCAGTCGGAGCTGTCCAGAACATGTGCTGGTTGTGAATTGTGTTTTGAAAGTGAACTCCTTGAGGTCGTAGAATGATATTGCAGATCCGGCCAACAATCTCGGCAGTATCTTGCATGTTCGGGGTCACACTGGCAGCTTCGTGAAGATCGCGGATCAAAGGCTCTGCATACTCGGTGTAGTAGCTGCTCTTGATCACTCCGTCTTCGTCTCGAACGGGCGTGCCATAGGTGAAGGCGTACAGGGTAGCCAGCAACAAGGCACGCTGGTAGCTGGCAGAAGCGTTCTGGTGCTTCGCGGCCCCGAGCTTGTTCTTCAGCCGACGTACAACAGTGTCGAAGACCTGCTGCTCTGCGCTCAATTGCGCGAATGCTTCCAACACCGGAGAAAATGCATAGTTGCCATCTGGTGCATCCGGAAGCTCCGCCATGAATGCTGGAATGGCACGATCCCGAATCGCAGCCGGACAAGTGTGAGCCATCTCACCCAGCGCTTGAATCGACTGTGGTCGAATATCTCCGTGGCCTTGGATGGTTTCATGGAGAATGACGTCTGTCATTGCGTCCACCACTTGGTAGGTCTGATCTTGGGTCAATAACCTCGGGATGGCGAGAAGAAATGCGAGTCCTTCCACTGCTGTCAGACGGAGGGACACCTCTGATTTGGGAGCCCGTTGCACGGCTCTCAGCGTGGCCTGCAGCGCCTCTGCGGCCGACTCTTGGAAAGTATCGATATTGGTACTCGGCGCGGCCAGTGTAAGACCAACGTAAGCCTTTGCAATCTCGTTGAAGATCTCGAGCAGACCCCTCCGCTTCGCAAGTGATTCGGATGAGTTGTGCAAAGTGAAGAGCTTTGGCAGTACCCCCTTGGCTATCTTGTCCGCCACGGTGGGAGCAGACCCTGCAACGGCATGCAGGATGAGTCCAGCAGCTTGCGATTGCTTTGTGGGTGCATCTTCTAGATGCTCGTTGCATTCCTTGATGATCGTGCCGAGGAAGGTGTTGAGTCGACCTTCGTTCTCGGCGAATTTGGCAGCGATCAGTGCAAGAGCTTGCAAGGATGCTTCTGCAAGGTCGTTTTCCTGCACATTGAGGATCTCGAACTTCAGCGCGTCCCAGAGAGGTACGGAGTACTGGTTGATGGTGTTGGGCGTGTAGCCAACAACACACGCTTGTATTGCTTGAAGAACATCTCGCTACAAAGGCAATCAGCACATGAGCTCATCAATTAACAGCTCGGATACGTACCTTAGTGTTCATAGACGAAGAGTCAAGCTTATCCAGCAACGCAGGAATGGAGAAAGCAGCAAAGTCCGAGGTGGCCGCAATGCAATCACGCAATCTATCCTTCAGGTCTTGCGCAGTGATGCCATAAGGGTCGTCCGGAGGCGGCTTGAACGTGACGGGGAAGTAATTAAAGACGGCATCGAAAAGGTCCTGAGCATGCGCGTGAATGTCCCACTCGGTCATGGGAACCTGCAAGATGGAAAAGACCAGCATGAGGTTGCGGGGGTCCTTTTCGCCTTCGAAGAGGGCCACAAAAGCAGCCATGAACTCCGGATCGGCATCGTGCAGTTCCTTCAGTGGCGTTCGGTATTTCGACAAGAGGATGTCGAAGAGTTGGATGGTTGCGTAGCGATCGGTCTGCAGCTTGAACTGCTTCAATGGGTTCGCGTAATCGACAAAGGTGCGGGCTACGGTCTTCGCAGTCTCGGCGTCCCATTTCCCTTGAGCTTCGAGTGCGATCAATGCTCGCGCGGAATGTCCGATGCCCTCGAGATCGCCTTCGATCCGGCCGAGAATGAAATCGCTCAGCAGTCTCCGCTCCTGGCCGGAAAGGACTTTGGAAGGCACATTCTCCAGAACATCAGCGAGGTAGGCGACGCTCTTCGCCCGGATGGCCGCATCGTCTTTGTCGTTGATGTATTCCTGCAGGCTGGTGATCAAATCGATCAACTTGAGCTGTCGATTGCGCAGCTTGACGCCGCTTTGCACTGCGATGTTCTTCGCTTCTTGTTTGTCTTTGTCCACCTCCAGGAGGTAGAGTTGAATATCTGACATGTCCGCATCATCTGTCCAGCGATGCGAAGGGTGTGACGTTCGTCATTTAAATTTTGCGAAAGGCATGGAGTGAATTGAACGCCACAGCGGCGCGCACGGGCCGGCCGCAGCCACAGGTGAGCTGCACTGCGAGCGTCCAGCGTCCGGCACTTCAACTCACCTTTCAACCTCCATTCACTGGACAACAACATCGCATCGCACTACATGCGCCGAACAACTGAAGCCACACACCAACAATGATACCCCGATAAAGTCAAGCCATCCATCTCCTTCACCTCACACAAACACCCAACACCATGTCCTCCCAATCCCGCGACCTCCACCGCGCCCTCCTCCGCCCTTTCATCATCCACACCCTGCGCGCCGTAGGCTTCCACGGCACCAAGCCCTCCGTCCTCGACACGCTCGTCAACCTCGCCGAACGCCACCTCCTCCTCCTAGCCGACACAACAGCCAAACTAGCACTGAACAGCCACAACGATCACATCCCGACACTAAACGACGTGCGACAAGCGATGGCCGAATGCGGCGTTCTCGTGCCTCTCAATACGAGCGCGGAGGAAACGTGGGACGAGACGCTGAGGCGGCCGGTTGAGCAGTACGAGCGCATGGACGGCGGGGCGCGACGGGCGCAGGCGGTCAAGCGCAAGCGCGAGGAGGAGGATGTTGAGGATGTGAGGCAATTTTTGCGATGGTTTGATGGTGCGCAGCATGCGGAGATTAAGCGGGTAGCGGGCATGGTGCCTGAGGCTGGAGCGGGGGCTGTGGGAGTTGGAGGCGGGGTGGTGAAGGAGGAGGACTTTTTGGAGCGGTTGAAGAAGAGGGGGTACAAGGGGGGCACGATTGGGGGGAATGAGGATGCGAGATTGGTGGGGACGGTGTTGGGGCGAGAGGCGGAGAGTAAAGGGGTGGTAGTGGAAGGCGGGCCGGTGCAGGACTTGAGGGAATGGAGGCCCAAGGCGCAAGATGTGTCGGTGCCGAAAGCGAGTGAGGATATGGATGGAGGGACAGATACGACGATCACATGAGGGTGCTGAACGATGGAGCTCAGTTCAATTTAGCGAAGGCGCTGGGGTGGATTGCTATCTATTCAAAAGTCCGGTTCAAACCCATCTCTTTCAATTTGCACGATGCATTCTACAGCGCCAGAGCGCCCAAGGCAAGACCAAAAACCCCCGCAGCCATGGCATTCATTTTCGCCGCAGCGCCAGTAGCAGTGGGGGACGAGGGAGATGTGCTAGCAGCCGACGACGCAGCACCCGTAGGAGTAGGAGAAGCACTCGTGGCGGTAGTAAGTCCTACACCATCTCCAATGTTAGTGTCCAAATTCAAGTGCAAGAGGTTCGCTGCATGACATACCCGATGGACTAGCACTGCTAGAACTGCTAGTAACAGACGGCGAGCCAGATGACGACGAAGAAGAAGAAGAAGACCCCGTGCTCTTCGCCGACCGCGTCTTACCCCCCGATGTGCTCGGGGCGCCCAGCGTGACCATGCTCGTAGTCTGCGATGCCGTGGTGGGCGTATCGAGAGTGAAGTAAGGGGTGTAGTTTGTCAAATTGGGGTCGGTGTCGTCGACAATCTCAACAGTGTAGTCGCTGCCGGTCGTGATGCTGTTCGAAGGCGTCCAGGTGTATGCGCCGGAGTTGGCGATGTTTGCTGTGACGAGAGCGAGGTTAGTTTGGGGTTCTGATGTACGGAAGCGCGGGCTGTGAGACTGCAGACTTACATGCGATTGTTGTCCCTTCGGCCAGATTGGCTGCATTCCCACTCCGTAAGATCAGAGAGACTGTGCCGTTCGTCGTGGGCGTCCATTCGAGATTCAGCGCCTGCCCTCCTTTGGCCGCCAGCCCAGTCGGCGGTATCTTGAACGGATTGCTCTGCGCGAAAGCGAGGAGGGGAGCGCACAGGAGGGGAAGGATGGACTGGACGCGCATATTGTCGAATTTGACACCGAGTTGAGGATTGCTGTTTGAAGAAGGGATGGAGTCACACGGCGGGAAGGGAGGAGATGTCTTTGAGAGAGCGAAACGAACACTCGCCTACCTCCTAATAAGCCTCGCGATACGACGGACGTACGTCATCCACAATGCCACGATGCTTCTACCGAGACCGCGGGGCCGGCAGGGGCTCGACCGCATCCCCATGGAGGCACAGAGGCAGAGGTGGGGTGGGTTTGTTGATGTTCGCGATCCTTTGCCCCTTGCGCCGTTGTCGCGAAGTCGTATCGGCTACCAAACTTTGTTTGCGCGGCGTAGCCTTGTCGAAGCCCTCTGCTCATCCAACTGTCGATCAAGTTGGGGACGACGATCAGTTATTTTGCAGATTCTAGATATATCCTCTTGTCATGATAACAGATTGCCTGAGGACTTGAAGGTGCTTCGAATTCCGCATTGTGTGTGCGAAGAATGCGGATGTTGTCGCACCCTCGTTCGCTTAGCGGCCCCGCTTGTCACCTGGGCATTGGACTACCGACACATTCCACGCGAACGTAACGGAGCTTTTGCATACATGTCCTTGACTCGACGGTTGCTAGGTCGATGCAGTGTACCCAGGATAGTATATACATAATTACGCACCTGGAGTATACGAGGCTCCATAGATACGAAAAGATTAATAAGAGATCGAATAATGCTGTGCACGCCCCGCCGCTGGGCCTCACAAGAATGGCCAGGCACAGAGGTGCGGTGTGCCTCAAAGCACTGCTTGAAATTGTAGCCCAACCTCTCCCCGGATCTCGCCTAGTGCAGATAGAAAATGGCAGCGACGGCGCCGAGGACCAACGCGAGAGCGCTGCCAGAGGTGGAGATGCCCGGCGATGCCGCGCCGCTGGTGGACGTCGCAACAGTCGCCGTGGTGGCCGTTGTGCTCTGCGTCATGGTCGTCGTGGCAGTGGTGTGCTTGGGCGTGCTGTGGTGCAGCGTCGCATGGCTCATGGTGGTGTTGCGGTGCATGGTCGTGCTGTTGCCCCCACTCCGGTGGGTCATGGTCGCGTTCCTGTCACACGTTAGTGTCAAATGTCGAAGCTTGTGTCGCCATGTCTACCAACCTTGCAGTGGAAGACGCAGACCCGGACGCAGAAGACGCGGACGCTGCCGACGCAGAAGACGCAGACGCTGCCGAAGCAGACGACACAGCAGCAGGGTTGGCACCCTGGACGGTGAACGGGCCAAAAGTATTATTCTGCGAGCCTTGCTTAATCAAAAGCTGGTAATTCGTGCCGTCCGCAAGAGAAGTGTTCGGTTTCCAAATATACTGCCCGCCAGTGCCTTCCGTTGTCAGCGTCATCAGCGTCTTCAGGTTGGTCGAGGGGCCTTGTCGCAGAATGATGGAGACAGGGGTGTTGGTGTCATTGGTCTGCCAGAGCAGGACGTTGGATTCGCCGTCGGTGATGGGATTGGGGACGCGAGTGAAGGCGAGGACGTCGCTTTGCGCCGCGACGAGGGTGCAGAAGAGGGCGCCGCAGAGCGCCCGGAGCAGCATGTTTGCGACGCGGGACGGTGTTGTGCGCGAGGCTGTGGGAGGGGGAAATGGACCTCGTGGGAGCTCAAGAGGCAGCTGGGAAGCACAAAGGGCAGGACAGGCACGGGGATGGTCAACGAGAGTGTGGTCGGGGTTAGAGCTATTATGATGCAGTGAATGTGTCGAGGGAGTTGTTTGGGGTTTCCGGCCAAGGCAAAAAGCATGGACATGCATCGTGAGCTCGCGGGTGATGCGCTCGGTCCAATTCTCCGAGCGCGCTAGGGCTGGCATTGCCCAATCAGGAATTGACTTTTCCCCCAGATCTCCAGTTCCTCATTTCTCGTCTCCACTTTCCCTCCACGCCGAGCCATGGCTTCTTCCGCCCTGATGCCCACGGGTTTGGTGAATTGCCGCCATTTGGATAAATTGGATGTTGACTGCTAATCTAGTTCATCACCACGTATCCGTGCGCGCCAAAGAACTCGCACTGCACTCTTGCGTCTGGGTCCGGCGCGGGCTCGACCGTGGTGTACGTGACGGCGAGAGTTTCAAACCCGACCGACTCTCCATTCGCGGCATTCCCAGTTCCATTGGCGGTATACGAGGGCCAATACGTAGCGTTGCTGTTCCTCAGGGGATTCGGATCGCCGGTGACCGCGAATGAAATCCAGTACGAGCTCATGATTTCGGCGAGAGTGTGGTTGTTGGCGCTCGGGAACCCGGTCTCGTTGGAGGCGAGGAAAGGAGCGGTGGCTCCATGCAGTTCTGAGCCGGCGGCGAATGTGAGCTTGAACACTGCCGATCTGTTCGTGTTGCGATCGACGGCGTTGAACGCCATGTAATACGTTGGGCACGAGATGATGAAGTCGCCAAACCACGTCTGCCGCTGGAAGAAGGTGGAATTGTATGCCGAGCGCGGATACAGCTGGTAAAGGCGCGAGAAAAAGGCCGGGCCAGCGAACGGGAAGAGGTCTTCTGCATCGGTCGTTTCTTCCACCTGTGTTGTCTGAGACTTGTTCGAGAAGATGTCGCCTTCGAATGCGTCGTGGTCGACCATGAGCGGAACATCGTAGAAATGACCCAATTGGAAGGCAACTCCAGGTAGTTCCTTGATGAATTGACCATCCACCACCGGTCCAAAGTCGTAGACTCCGTAGCCCACGCCAGGACCAGGGTACGAGGCGTTTTGAACTGCTTGATTGAGGTTTTCGAGCGAGCTCGCTGACAGTCCTCGCAGACAAGTGACGGAAGAGCAGCCGGAGATCTGCAACGCGTTGTAGTACTGAAACTCCTGTTCCGATTGATTGAGTAAGGGCTGCCACCATGGGTACTCGGCGATGGCTCCAGAGAATGGAGGCAAGTCGAAAGCGCCGCCGGCTATGAGTTGGTAGGTAACAGAGCCTCCGCCGGCTAGGATGAGAGTAGCTGTCAGCGCTTTGAAAGTGATTGGCGATTGGACTACTCATCGAACTCACCAGAACCGCCCCAGATTGTGACTTTGGCAGGATCGCCGCCTGATCAAAGTTAGCGAACGCCTGACCAGCGGTCCATGAACCCCGAACACGTACCGAATGAGGCGATATTGCGCTGCACCCAGTCCAGAGCTGCCCTCTGATCCAACAGTCCTGCATTCAATACACCATCAAGCTTGATCTGAGATCCGCTCAAGAAGCCAAACAGCCCAAGGCGATACTGCATCGACACATAGATGATGTTGCCGTCCGACGCATTAACCATGCCATCACCCGGATAGCTCTGTGCGCTGCCGCTGGTGTAGCCGCCGCCATGAATCTGCACCATGACGGGAAGCCGTGTCGAGACAGGATGAGTTGGGACCAGGACATCGACGGTCAGGCAGTTCTCTGATACGCCTTGCGGAGTGTCTGCGAAGGACTCGTTGTACGGTAGGTAGAGGGATTGCGGCAGTGATTGATAGCATGCCGGCCCGATCGTCGTCGCATTGTAGACGGTGTTGCTGGTGAAGTTGTTGCTCCATTCGATGGGCACTGGTCGTTGCCAGCGCAGGTTGAACGACGGGTCTGCTGCATACCTGCGATTGGCTATGTGAGCAGAGACATTCATGCTGTATCGGAAGATTGACGTACTGGATCGCTCGCCAGTAGTTGATACCTGCAGTCGCATTGGTATAGCCCAAGAACTTGGCGTAGCCCAAATCGACAATCGGTCCACTAGAGTTACCGCTCACAGGCTGAGTAGCTTGACCGTTCGCCGAAGCCGCAAGCAGCACGGCAGCTGTCACGAAGCTTGAACTCGACTTCATCTTGACTCGAAACGCACAGAGGAGAATCACAGACTTATGACCCCACTGCAGAAAAGAGGACTCACTCGGCTTTTATATGCTGGAGATCACAGCCGGCTAACGTGCCGTTGCCCGCAAGGCCATTGTCAATACCCGGCGGTCGGGGTGACATTGGCCCATTGATGTCATCCATGTGCCTCTCACGCCTTGTGGAGAGCGCGGGGTGGAGGGTTTTGCCCCGCAACTCGATGGCAAAAGCGGAGTAGAGGTAGGAACGGAGACTGCACGACAGGGGATGGAGGCCTTGCTGTTTAAGGAAGGCCGCTCACACTCGGGGCAGATGTGCAATAGTCATAAGTTACCCGCGGCTTGGAAAGATGAAAAGTAGTGTGGGCTGTGGAGCGTGGTGGCTAACTGCTGTCGGTGGATGTTGTGAAAGACGGGGTTTTTAGCAAATTCGCCATCAGCATCACACCAGTCTATGCCACCAGCATTCTTTGCTGTTTCTCGTCTAAAATACTCCCTCCAGCGCCTCGCTAAAAGCACAAAAACGTCCGTCGGAGATCTTCCTTCACCCGGCGCAAACACCTGCAAAGGGATGCCAGGAAGCGACCGATACCGCACTGCAACATCCTTCATGAGAAGTCTCGCATCTTCGAAATGTCATCTAGGGTTTGCTGGAGCTCGTCATCGGAGACTTTGCCTTCCAGCGAGGGAATGAGCGTTCGTGCTTCCTCGACAGTATCGCAACATAGCGTAGCTAGGCGGGTTCACAGGTCAGTTCACCGGAGATTCGCAGTAAAAGTAAAAGTAATAGAACTCACCCAGCTGCGCACGCTCAAACGATGTAATCAGACCCTCCTGAACCAGCTTCTGGCTCACAGCCTCCACCTGCGACGCCGACTGCTCCGTTTTGAACCGCACAAACGTCTCCAGATACGCTTCCGTTTTGTTGTACACGTCGGTGTTGGGCATCGGCACCGGCTTGTTCCCCTGCTCATCGGTTTGACTACGTGATGTCTTGAGCTTTTGAATGATGGTGTGTGCTTCGGAAAGGGAGAGGCAAGGCACGCCTTCGAACTCGCCAAGTCGGAGGACGGTGGTGGTTTCTTCATCGCCCGTTGGCGGCGGTCGGCGGCGCGAGAGCGTTGCTGGAAGAGGTGGGCCAGCCATGCTGCGGGGAGAGCAATGCGCAAAGGCTGATGGCGGAGTGATGGAAGGGGAGCTGGATTGACAGTGTCACGATGGACAAACGCAGCACAAGATCTATGCAGAAAGGCGGCCGCGGGAGCGGCTCATCCCGTGCAGCTTATGTAACGCCCGCTGATCGCCCATTCGAGTTCCTTCAAAACAAAACGAAACGCTCGACAACGGTCAATGCATGCCCAAGAGCCGAGTCCGAGCAGCGCTGTCCGCGGAAATACCGTCAACGTCAGTCAGCGCTTTGTCATTCATCAGAAAGCGCCTCGAATCCCAAATCAATCTCCGCCTCGAGATGAGCAAGAGCGATTAGAGTTCGGGTAGGGCAAAAGAAGCTTTCCAGCAGACTGCGGACCAGCGCGTGCCAAGGAGCTCCATCTCGAGAGTCGTCCTGAGCCACCGGAAGCGGCAACCTCCTGTAGCACAAGACACCACCGCCCCCCTTCGCATCTCCGTCGCATTGGACCCACGCCCGGCGGAAGACACGCACGACGCAGGGAGCGAAAGGAGAGCGATCACACGTGCCCTCTGCGCCCCTTCAAACCCTCCGGGATACGCAGCAAGTCCCCGCTGCAGCGCGGAAACAGTGCATTCCGCAACGACCAACATCGCTTCGTCCTGCACACATCGCGCGGTCTCTCGCCGTCACGCCGCGTGATCCTACATCGTCTCCGTCGCGTGACGAATCGCCAAACAACGTGCGCTCTGCCATTGCCGGTATATTGCTTTTCCCCTCCGGCGACCGCTCGCACCACCCTCGTTTCATCTCCGAGTCCCCTGTGCTCCCTCACAACGACTCTCCCAACATCGCCACAGACCACGAAGTGTATCAGAAAAGCGGCGGAGTGAATGAAGCACACAACGTACGCCGCTCGCTCGCCTGGGAAGACTGCGCTACGGCCTGGTTGAGATTCTCGACATCGGCGGCATCGCGCCAGCGTTCATTACCGGTCAAGATTATCGTGGAGAAGAATTGAACCGACATCATTGGCCGGAATCCGTGTGCGCTGTAGGGTTTACAGAGTGGGGTTACCATCAACTCACGCGATAGGGTGGGAGGCCCGAGTCCAATGGGTCTCCCCGACGACAAGACGCCGGGGCCGGTGAACGGAAACCGAGGGGGATACCACCCCGACCAGTTCTACTCCAACAGAGACACGACGACCTCCCCACATTCAACCCCCACACAGCCGTATGGATTCATGGATTCTAGCGAGCCACAAGAACGCAGGGATCAACAGCCCGACTCGAGCAGTGATGTGGAGAAAAGACCAAGAGCACGGCGGCGGCCCAGCGGACAACAGAGGATATGCGGCAAATGTTCGCGGTCCCTGACCGGCCAATTTGTGCGCGCGCTGGGAGATACGTATCATCTGGAATGTTTCACGTGCAATGTCAGTATCGCCGTGACTCGTAATCTGATGGATTGTTTTTGCTGACCATTCTTCCAGGACTGTGGCAAGATCGTCGCTTCCAAATTCTTCCCCGTACCCGATCACCCACCGAACCAATACCCTCTGTGTGAGACCGACTACTTCCGCCGCCTCGACCTCCTGTGCTACGCGTGCGGAGGCGCGTTGCGGGGCTCGTACATCACTGCCCTCGATCGCAAGTACCACATTGAGCACTTTACCTGCAGTGTCTGCCCTACCGTCTTTGGTGCATCGGACAGCTACTACGAACACGAAGGCAATGTCTATTGCCACTATCATTACTCGACCAAGTTCGCTCAGAAGTGCAATGGTTGTCAGACTGCCATTCTCAAGCAGTTTGTCGAAATCTTCCGCAATGGTGTGAATCAACACTGGCACCCGGAGTGCTACATGATCCACAAGTACTGGAATGTGAGACTCCACGCACCGCCACTCGCTCCTGACACGCCAGAGTTCGAGAGGCAGAGGCTAGAGAGTGAGAATGCGGACGACACTGCAGATGAAGCCATGCGGACTACCGTACGACAGGAAGAAGAGGCCGTCGAGCACAAAGTGCACTGGATCTGGCAGACTCTGTCAACTTTCGAAGAGCGCTCTGCCACGTGTATCTCTGATATGCTGCTTCATGTCAGCAATGGAGCGTACATGGATGGTGTTGTTGCGGCGAAGAAGTTTATCACTCATGTCGATCTGCTGTTTTCCGCTGCAGATGATCTGGACCGGAGGTTGCAGACTCGTGCCACCAGAACAGGCGAAGATGTCACGCGCCCCTATGAGACCACCTTGTACCAAGGTCTCAGCTACAACCGAGAAGCGAAGTTGCTTTGCAAGAAAGTTGTCGCCTTCTTTCAGCTTCTCGCAGAGAGCCAAGACACTGGAGTGCGCAGATTAGGCGTCACTCAAGAGCTTCTCTCCCTCGTTACTGGCCTGGCTCATTACCTGAAGCTCATGATCCGGATCTGCCTGTCCGGTGCTCTGAAATTGGAACGCGACACTGGTATTGCCGAGGGTCTCGAAGGCTTTCTGCAAGACATCAGCAAGCTCGATGAGCGCCTCGAAGCAGATAGTCACCGAGATGCAAAGGCCGACACGGAGCTGTATGTGAGCAAGCGCGCGGATACTTGCATTGCTTGTAATAAGGCGGTGGAGGACCGATGTTTCGGGATCAACAGCCGAGTCCTACATTCGCAGTGTCTGCTATGTTCGAAATGCGGGAGAGACCTTAGCGAGGATGTGGGTAGTGCTCGCTGGCATGATCAACAGGAGCGAGCGTACTGCGATGTTCACGCGCCGTTCGATGCGAGAGCAGACCGCATCGTACCGGTCACACGCCTGCAGCAATACGTGCACCTGCTACGAGTGGCACATGCGAGGCTACTGGCGACTCTGCGGACGAGTGGGGCTCTGCCGCACACCAGCGACGACCCGAACTTGACCGGGTACAACGCCACGGAAGGCCACACGTCAAGCGGTACCCTCGGGCCACCACTGCTGAGACCCAACACTCGGTCCAAATCCTACGGCGGGCAGCCTGGTTCATCGCTTGCTCCCCCGGGCGACCAAAGCTACGAAGACACGATGACCGACATCCGACGGCTTCGCAGTACGAGGCTGGACAAGCACCTCTCAAACGCGGGCCGACATGCACGCAAGTCCCAGATCATCGGTGCGTCAGAAGGAGTGCAACCAGGCTCGACGGATGGCAATCAACGGAGACAGACCGGCACCTTTCAAATCATCCAGGACACCGACACCAATGGTCCTGAGATGTCGCAGCTGACGTTCGGCATGCAAGATGGCATGACGCTCGACGACATTCCGAGGCTTCTCCACGCGCAACAGACCAAAGAGCAGAGGCCGAATGCCTCGAAGTATGCTCGGCAGCCAATGATACCGCAGGAGCCGAGAGCCAGGCTAGTGAATGGGCACACGCGTGAGACGTCTGGAGATGCCGATAAGCCGGACGGTCGACTCGGTGGGACGAAGAAGTACTTTTCCGAGCTCACGGCGTTGGAGTACTTCATCGTCCGGCACGTTGCTGTCTTGTCGATGGAGCCTCTCCTTGACGGCCACTTCAACCAGGAAGAGCTGCTGGAGCTGATCGAGACGAAGAGGCCAACCTTCTGGTCCAAGTTCGGGAAGGCGTTTCAGCCCAAGGACAAGAAGGGCAAAGGGAGCAAGAATGCCATCTTCGGGGTTCCGCTCGAGCAGCTGCTGGAGCGCGATTATGAAGAGAGCACTGATGGCGTCGGCCCCGGTTCGTTGAAAATTCCGAGTCTCGTCCAAGAGGCCGTCAGCGCGATGAAGACCATGGACATGTCCGTCGAGGGCGTCTTCCGCAAGAACGGCAACATCAAGCGACTCAATGACGCGAAGGAGGAGATTGACTCCAAAGGGTCGGTGGAGATCGACCTGACAAAGGAGAACCCGGTGCAAGTCGCCGCTCTGCTCAAGAAATTCCTGCGAGAGATGCCGGATCCGCTGCTGACGCACAAACTCAACAAGCTCTGGATCACGTCGCAACGGATCGAAGACTCCGAGCGAAGACGCCGCATCCTACATCTCACCTGCTGTTTGCTTCCCAAGCCGCACCGAGACACGATGGAGGTTCTCTTCACTTTCATGAACTGGGTGTCGTCGTTCAGCCATGTCGATGAGGAGAGCGGCAGTAAGATGGACATTCACAATCTCGCCACCGTCATCACGCCCAACATCATTCACCGCGGGAAGGAGCTCGTACCCGTCGATGACAGCTTCTTGGCCATCGAGGCAGTGCATAGTCTGATTGAGTGCAATGAGAACATGTGCGAGGTAAGCCGAACCCCAGATCCACGAACCCTATCCCGCAGTTACTAAAATATCCCTCCAACCAACAGGTCCCAGAAGACCTTGCCCTAATCCTCAACGACTCAACACTCTTCAGCAACAGCGCGGACATCACCACAAAAGAGATCCTCAAGCGCTACGGCGACCGCGCCAAAGCCCCCGTAGCCAGCACGCCCGCCCTCAACGCCACCAAAAACGACACCTACGGCGACATCCAGTCCTCCTCCCCCGGCCCGCACAACCGCGACGGCAACGCAGGCCCCGTCGCGCACCGCGTCGACAACGACCACGTCTGGCACACCGAGAGCTCCGTGCGCCACGTGGGCAGCGATCTCGGCACGCCGCCGATGATCCCATATGCGCAGGGGCGCAGCTCGCAGGACTCGCATGGTAGTCCTAATCGCGCGGGCACGAGGAGTCCGGCTTGGGATAAGAGGCAGATGGGGATGGCTTGATTGCATGGATGGATCGACGGACGACCACGACGATGATGACGCGTTTGAATGAATGAATTACTGAGGTGAGTGTGTTTGCTGCACGGATTCGGTTTGGGTACGATTTCTTTGTCCCCGTTGGGCATGAGGGATGGGCACTGGCGGGCGGACGGGCGGGCGGACGGATGGCGGTGATAGGATTCCTCCTGGTGAAGATGCGAGAGGCTTTGATGAGGTTTACTTGTTTGCTTTTTCGGGCTGGCGCTTGTTTGCAATGCCAGCGGGCGTTTTCGGTGGCGAAGGGCGAGGCGAGAACCATCTGCTGTTCTCTTTTGCTTTTCTTTTCATCCGCGGGAAAAGGGTGCATGGCTGCTGCGGGATGCTCGATGCCTCATGAAGGATGAGTGGCAGCTGGAGGGGTTTAAGCAGGGAAAAGGAGGATGCAAGACGTCTACATTACGTATCTCCTGCTGCCGCTTTGTTATGGGCGAGAGCGATTGCTGCTGCTAGCTCTCCAAGAATGCTAGCATGGTTCAAACACTTGTTCTGCTCTCAATGTTCGACAAAGGTGAAGTGAGCGGGTGAATTGACTTTCTAGACTTGGCTCTAAATCCTGCTAGTTGTTACAACACCCGCCAGGAGTCCGTTCCAAGCAACAACAGAAGAGGGAAGTCGAGACGAAAAGAAAACTAGAGGCCGCCATACAGACGAGAAATAGCAGTGCTTGCATTGACAACAAACGCAAGCACGCAAAGAAAGAGCAGGAGAACCTCCCCAGCCAAAAGAAAAGCCATGAAGATCTCGCCGTAAAACGCCGTCGCTTCGTAAGAACAGCATGCCGCATAATCAAAGATCCATCGTGGCCCGCTTATGTATCATCACACACCCAAGAAGCAAATCTCAAACAAAGGAAAATTCCACAAGCAGTCCGCCTCTTTCCCCGCTCAATCAGTATGGGACGGCGATGACGAAGCCTTGGGCGTCGGATCCGGATCGTCGTGCACATAGTGCGGCTTGGGCGTGACATCGACATCGTCTGCGTTCGATCCGCGGCCTTCTTCCGCAGCAGAGTCCATAGCAAATACCACAGCATGATCTCCAGGTTCGCGCGGGAAGAGCATAGGCGGAGTGAGTTTGCCTTCCGCCTCGACTTCCGCGGCCGACTCCTCAATAATGGGGCAAGCGGTGGAATCGAGTTCGGACAAACCCCCAGCGACATGCGTCTTTTCGGACGAGGAGGGGTCCAGCGTTGCGCCCGCGCCGCCGATTTCGTCGGTGGAAACGACGCTGCCTTGAGAGTTTGTGCGCATCATTTCGGTCCCGAGCTTGGAGCTGCGTTTGATGACGCGGCGCGGGGAGCGGGTGCGCGTGCGCGTGCTGCGCAGGTGGCCGAGCTCTTCGTCTTCGTCGTCGCCGCTTTCGGCTGTGGAGGAACTCTCTTGGCGCTGCTTTTCGATTGAGCGGCGCTTGGCTTCGATGGCCTCGCTGGAGGGCTGCTTGCGGAGTTGCGGAGGGTCGGCGGTGGGCTCCTCGGCGTCGGGAGTGCCTAGGGCGGCGGGAGCGGAGGACTGCGCGATCAGACGCGGCCCATCGGGCAGGGCTTCGTCGATTTTGGGCTCGGAGGAGATACCCAGGCCGCCGAAATTGCGCTCGAGTTCTAACTGGTCGAAGTCGCCTGTTGCTTGACGGCTGACGATGACGGGTACGCTGCCATATGGACTGTCCGTTTCCCCGGTTTGGCTGGAGTCGATTGAATCTCCTCGACTGCTAGACAGTGCCGGCCCAAAGCCCGCGAAGCCGGATGAGTTGGTGGTGGTGGGGCTGTCATCACGGACTTGCGACTCTCGACGTAGGCTGGACTGCGCAAAGGGCTGTGCTGCGCTCGGCTGCCAGCCTTCAGGTGCAGGCTTCCACTGGCAGAGGTGGGCGAGGACGTCTTCGAGTTTCTCGCGAGTGGGAGGCTTCTCGATCATGGCATCGAAGTGATGCGTGGCCGGTAGCTCCTTGAGATATCCAGTAACGGCGACGATCGGAGTGCGCGCGTTGGGATTGTGCGTCTCTCTGATCATACGCGCCACATCCGTTCCATTCATGTGCGGCAGTCGATACTCCATCAGGATGATGTCGAACTTGACGTCGCTCATGCCGTACTGTACGGCGTCTGTGCCAGTCGTAACAGAGATGGTCCGGCATCTCAACTTCTCCAGCAGGCGCTCCATGACAAGGCGCGAAACGGGATGATCTTCGCAGATGAGCACATCCAGCGTTCGGAAGGCAGGGCCGTCGGCCAGACTGACTACCGATAGTCGTCTCGAGCTCGTCCGCCGCCGATGCACCCGAAGAAGAGCAGCCTTCTGCCGCGTGTCTTCGTTGTCGGACGAAGATGGCGAGACGTCAAACACGCCGCTTCTGCGCTTGTGATGGGACGGCACGAGTTCAGGCACGAGATCACCATCTGCAGACCCGAGGGTGTGGGAGCGCTGTCGGGAAGATGGAACACTGCTTTGCCGCGGCTCCGGTACACCTCGGTCCATCGACATGGAGATGTTAATGGAAGTTGGCCTCGGCCCTTTGACAGGTGAGGATGCGTTGGAGGGCACTTTGTGAGTGGATGGCAGCCTGGGCGGCTGGTCGAAAAAGGAGCCGGGCTGTAAGGAGTTGGGGTTGCCTGTCTGCTGAGACAAATGAGAAGACCCGCTTGACGTTTTGCGGCGTTCGTGCAGGCCCGTGGAGAATTGCACGAGCATTGGCGACGCGACATGCGGGTTGCGATTGGGCGAAGATTCCGCTTGGCTGCTCGATACTGAAGGCGAGTGCGAACGAGGCCCTCTGGTAGCCGATAAAGTGCGACTCAGCGGCATTTGTAGTATCGGACTCGACTCGAGGGAGGGTGCTGGCGAAGGCGAGGCAGCCGCTGAACTGACTGCAGTCCCGGCCGCGGTCCTGGCCTGGGCTTGCATTGCATCTGCACGAAGCTTCTGAATCACATCCTTGTTGGCCTTCTCAAGTACCGGCAGGTTCTTGAACTGGAAGTTACCAAAGTCGTCAGCAACGACAGGCTCGCTCAACCTCCGACTCCGAACATCTCGCACATGGGGTGGAATGTGCAACGGCATCAGGCTGCGTCTGACGGCGGCATTGACCTGATGTCGGACATGGGATAGAGCATCGTGCGGGCGATCAAGATAGTCAGCGCCAGGTGTATGGGCGGGAGAAGACGTTTGATCCTCAAACTCCGCAGCGAAATTCTCCATACTGGCACCTCGGGCATCAAAGTACTCCGTGTCCTCGGGGTTCTCGCTGGCGGGGACAAACGATGCTTGGTCCTCGCGTAACGTATCCCAGTTGATCTCAGAAAACCACGGATGCGCCTTGATCTCTTCTCCGCCATTTGCGTACTTGTCGTCTTTGTTTGAGCCAAGGCGCTCCTTGGGATCCAGACACATCAGCTTGTTCATGAGATCTTTAGCCTCAGCCGAGACCTCGTCTTCCTCATCTTCAGCTGGCCAGTGTATTCTTCGGTTCAGGATATTCTGAAACACTTCCTCCGGCGTCGGAGCATTGAAAGGAGGCCTTCCGTACAAGCACTCGAACAGAATGCATCCGAGGGACCACCAATCGCTCATTTCATCTTGCCCTGCACCTTTGATTGTTTCCGGAGCTAGGTAATCAGGTGTTCCAACGAAGCGTCTGGTGCTGTCTTCGGGGTCGAAGAGAGCCATAGCCGGCGGAGGCATGGCAAGCTGCGCATGCGTGTCTGGTTTGGAGTCACTGGAATTACTTCCCACAGGCTGGAGTACGTGGCCTTCGGTCGCCTCGCCAGGGGTTCCTTCTTCGCTGTGCGTCTCTTCTTCGATGGGGGTCCTGCCTTCTGCAATTGAAATCCTTCGAAAGGCAGTGGACAATGCATCACTGTCGGCACTGTCGCTCCTATGGCCGGAAGTCCGACGCGAGAGATCGCGCGAGGTGGAACTGTCGCGATACAGGTTGAAGTATGATGGTTGGTGGAGATCATTGCCAACAGCAGGGTGCAGAGCTGGCGTTTGAGCGGGAGAGTAGCCGCCTCCAGGGAAATCGAAGGATGTCGACCGCGACGACGTGATGGAGGTCGCACGCTTGAAGGGGCCAGCTTTGAGGAGATCGGGCGGCGCATCGTCAGGAGACGCATTGATCGCGCGCTTTTGCCTTCCAATGAGACCCATGCGAGACAGACCAAAGTCCGTTAGCTTCAGATGGCCTTTGGCATCGATGAGGAGATTGTCCGGCTTCAAGTCACGGTGTACGATCTGCCGGCTGTGCAAGTGCTGTACGCAAAGCACCACCTCGCCAATATACTTGGTCGTCCAGTCTTCCGGCAAAGCGCCTAGCACCTTGATCAAGGATGCACAATCTCCACCATTCAGGTACTCCATGACCAGGTAGAGGTAGTCCTTACTCGAAAAGGTCCAGTACAGCTTCGCAACGAAGTCACTCTCGCCTTGCCACATCATAATCTGTCGTTCCGCCTTGACATTCGTCACTTGATTTTTCGCCACCATGTCCGCTTTCTTGAGTACTTTGATCGCGTAGTAATCGCCGAGTGACTTCTTCTTCGCCAGGTACACGCTTCCAAATGCCCCTTTGCTGATCGGCTTGATGATCTCAAAGTCCTTGATGGATGTCTGCGGGGCACGGGGCTGCGGGTTGGAGACGACACCAGACAAGTGCGGTGAGCCCGGTCGCCTGAGCGATTCAGAAAACGCAGCCGAGGACTGTCGGCGATGATGCCTCGGAGCCTGCCCTCGAATGACGGGCGAGTGGAATTCGCTATGGGACAATATGGGCGAGGTAATTGGGGAGGGAACAGAATCGGAGGCGCTCAAGGCACCGCTAGGAAGCCTAGGCTTGGCCATTCGAAGGGGAGACGCAGGCGCGGCGGGACCTCGTCCGGGAGAAGGGAGGCGGTTGGCGCCAGCAGCAAGGCTCGGCAGGACCAAGCTCTGGCGCTTTCGTTCTCTTGACCGTGTGCTCGTAACTCGACTTAATGACATGTCGGCGCTGGGAGAGTCCACACGACGAGGCCCGCCCGAGGCAATAGAAGAGGGCATACTGCTGTCGCTTTCGGCGCCGGCGTCGCTCTCCATGGCGATTGAGCCGCGTTTGTATAGCATCGCAGGATCTACGAAGCCACCGCCGTACGACTTTGGCGTTGCAGCTCCTCCATGAGGGCTACTTGTTCGCGACGATCCCACGGAAGAAGGTCGGCGAACCAGGGAAGGATCCGACGCATTGCGAAGAGCCATGGCCATGGACGACGGACTGGGCGTGATCTTTCTTGAAGGGACATCAATTGGCTCGGTGTGCGCAGCTTGGCCACTCTCGGTCGCGACTTTGATCGTGTCGTCTTCCGGCTCCAACTGCTGCTCTGGAGTTTCATAATGCGAAGAGTCTTCACTCGATTCGCCCGAATCACTGATATCCCCTGCCTTGAGTCGATCGGCTTTCTGCAGGGCTTCTTCAATGCACTCCGCGACCAAAACCTCGTATTCGATGCGAATACGTTCAAAGTATTCCAGAAATCTGCGGTGGCGGAACACGGCATCGACCTTGGCCTTGGCCAGCTGCGAAGTGTCATCACATAGTTGGGCCAGCCCTTGCTCATTTTCCAGAGCGCTTGCGCTAGGAGATTGCCATTGCAAGACTTGCTGGATGTGGTTCTCCGATTGAGGCGACTGGGTGCGAATCTCGCCGGGGGCGCAGGCCTTGGAATCCTTCACACTGGGGGTATTAATCTCCATGGCGGTATCGCAAAGATCCAGCACCAGCTCCACAATTCTTGCCAAAGGCCGTCGAACGAGGAATGACTTGGCTCGTTGATGGCCAACGGAAGACTCACGAGAAAGCGCGGCGAGGTGAGCCGGAGAGCTTCGCCCGGATGAGTGTCCTGATGATGGGACGGAATTGGGGCCGATCGGTAGGCCTTTGTATTCCGCTTTCGGTACGGGTGTTGGAGAACCCGATTCACCAGTGGGATGCTTCGTTGCTCTTGTTTGCGCATCCAGAGCATCCAACACCTTGACAAGCGCCGATCGTTGCTCGTTGAGCGCGTCATGAGCTTCTTGCACTTCGACTTCGGCGCGGTGGTCTTCTGCGCAGAGTTCGGTGTGCTTTTCGAACCACCACGGGGTAATCTGGCGTTCACAGATTCGGCAAAGCACCGGTAGTGGGTTTGGGCGACTCTGGGGGCCATCTTCAGAAGCCTCGGTCAGCATCGTGAGATGGTTCACGAGGACTTCGGCTCCGACGCCAAGCGTTTCAACAAGTACAGTAGGCAAGTCGATGGTGATTTCGCGCGAAATGGCCGGGCGCACCATCCACATTGTATGACTCTCCTGGCCCGTCTGTCTGTCGTACACCATGATACCCTGAGCTTCAAGATCGATCGTTTCATCTTCAGGCTCTTTTTCGGCGGCATTCTCGGGGGTCAGAGCAGTCTCTTGGGTAAGCTCGTGTGCAGGTGAAGGCAGCTTGAACTCCTCTGGCGTGTCTTCTGGCGATGTGCCCTCCGGAGAAGCGACGTCGTCAGCCGGAGGTTGTGGAGACTTTCCCATGACCGAGAATCGGACAATGCGAGACTTGGAGTCATCGTTCCTCATCGACTCGACACATTCGGCAAACACGTTCTCGCTGCCCACGAGCACGTCGGCGATGTTCTTGCCCAGAATCTCCGACCCAGACTTGCCCGTGACGTCTTTCCATGAGGCACTCGCCCATTTGACCTTGCCATCCAGCTCCAACTCCAGGATGGCGTTCATGGATTGCTCCGCGACCTTTTTGAGATGTTCGCGTTCTTCCCGGATATCCATGCTAATTGTGCGGAGCATGTGCGTCTGATCCGTATCATGCTGCTCTTTCGATGATGTGTTGCCAGGCGGAGCCAAGGCACCGTCCTGGTTTGTTGTCTCGGCCATGATATGCGACTCTTGACCCGGCGTTGTGCGCGGATGTCACGCAGTTGGTGCGCGGGTGCCAGGCTTTGTGTGTAACGTGGTTGCCAAGCGGCGCGCCGGGAGGCCGCTACGCCCGAAAGAAGGAGCTGCCCATCGTGACGGTGATCAGGATGAGCAGAGGCGTGGGAGTTGAGATATGGGGAGGCGCTGGTGCTGCTGGTTGGCAGAGGGCGTTGATCGGAGCGGACAATGGAGGGCGGCGCGCGCGCGAGATCGGAGGGGTAGGACAAGGAAAGAAAGGCCGGCCCGAAGCGGCTGCGGCGCTCAGAATTTGTTCATACCCGGGAGGCACGGCGGGCTGGGCAGACAATGCACTTTTCTTGACAGTCCGAGTTGCGGCGGGAAGTTAGAAGAATGTCGGTAAGTCGTCGGCCACTCTATACACACACACCCTACACCTCTCCCCCAAGTGAGGTCCCACTTTCCTGACTTCTGGCCCGCCTTTTAGCGCGGCACTAACGGCCCGAACATCACTGACCAATGAAGAACCGCCGCTCTCGTAGATGAATAATGGATGGGATATGAATAGCGAGGTGGGGAATTCTATGAGATTACTGCATTGCTGGCTGTGTGATCACAATAACTGGGGATGTATCAGAAATGCTGTGATTCACGGGGCACGCTGATGGTGTCGGAGTGGCTCTGCAGATCTGTACGTTTTGACATTACATGATGAAGGAGGGTAAGCGGGACAGCGTTGCCGATCCGGTGCTGGCTCCGCCGATGAGAACTTTATGCAGCCATCTATCTTTGTGCATTCATTCATTGACAAACTTGGTTTTGCACGGAGGATGGTGTTCAAGACCGTCTGGGGTGACGTCGCTGCGAGTCCAGTGTCGCACGCAAGCTTGTCACGTGGAAGACACGTGATGATTCCCATCTCACCAGCACTTGAGCACCCAATAGAAAGCTGAGTCTCTCGGATTAGGTAGGTGATGATACGAATTGCGACGAATAATAATCGATCAACTATCTAGTAAGATACAGTCTCGGTTTTTCCCAACCGTGTAAACAACTCCAAGCTAACCCAGGGATATCTAGTCGTCAATCTGAATACCATCCTCCCTGCGCAAGGTCTCTACTTGAGCAAATGCCGATAAGCACCATTGGCAACTCGGCGATGATGCGTCCGAGTCTGCTCCTGCACAGCCTGGCGCTGCTTCTCAGCCGCCTGCTGAGCGCGGTACTCCTGAGCGGCTCGGTACTTCTCAGCCAGCACGTCGTCTTCGTACAAGCTGTCGGCATCGACGGGCCGGGAGCTCAGCTTCGTCCTGGCCTTGTCCATCATGCGGCTCATCGTCGACTTGTCGCTGTTTGACGACATTGTGGATGAGGCTTTGCGGCCAGTGTATGTTGAGGAGGCGTCGTTGGTGTAGACGATTGATGTGCGGCGAGAACCAGTTGACGTGGGCTTTGCGGACTGCGCGTATGCGGCTTCGAATTGAGCCATGTGAGCGGCAGTGGTGCTGACTGCGGGGCGTCCGTAATGCATGTTGGTGATTATTGGAGGTGGGTTGGTCGATGGAGAGGTTGTTATGGAAATTGATTTGAGGTTGTTGTGAAGATGAAAGTGTGGTGTGGTGGCTTTGGGAAGAGCTTTTGTGGTTTTGGTGGTCGATGAGGGTTGATTGATGAGTTGAAAATGTCAAACATGAGAACATGACAGTCTTTATATATTCACTCTCCATCCATGTCATTATACCAGACGGAGTTCAGATGACTCCCATCAATGCTTCGCTTCTGCCTCTCATTGGTAATCAAGGCTGCCTTGACATTGAGGCGGAGGTGGAGAGCTCGGAGTTCAATCCCGCGCCGCAAGAAGGCTGTGCTCGCGCCGAAAGGATCGGCCGAACAACCACGCCGAGCGACTCTTCGGAGCCGACGCTCGTCGATCTCGGACTGAACACCTACACGATGGATTCGGAGCTCTTGTCGCTGCAGTCGCTGCCACCAACCACGACAGTCGCGAAGCTGTTGCCTTACAAAAGCGACACACCAAACCGCGCGTCGCTGACGACGGGCATCACCCATCGCATTGTCTACCTGACTTCTTGATCCATAACCGAGGTGATGCAAACGTGGAAGGTCTGTAAGCACGTCTGTAAGACTCATCATGGTGCGTGTGGAAGCCAATGATCAAACACCATGCGGACACCTGCCTTTGAGTCACCGCTCCCCAGTCCGGCGAGGCTGATAATTCCCTGCGGTGCGGAGTGGAGACTCGGTGTCGGCGCTCGGCGTTGGAGGTCCGTCACGTCAGCCTTCCTTTACCTTGCATTTGTTACGCGGCCCTCGAGGCACCAAGACTGTACCTGACGAAGCCCATGGGATTCAGAGCTGTCGTAATGTCGTGCTCGGAGTTCAGTGTTCAGTATGTTGACTCTCATGGCCCTCAGTTTGTCAGCTTCTGTCCTCCACTTCTTCCATGAGGTTCTTCAATTGGCTTCCTCGGTCAGCCTCTTTGCTCAACAACGACGACGGACGAGCTCACAGGGCCTGACAACTCGACACATACTCTACAACCCTGGACGTGAGCAACAATGAGTCGAGACGTAAGGTACAATATTCGCTCTAAACGGAGCAAGTAAGCTGACTTGGCATGTCCCACACCTGCGATCCTTCTGACCATGTAGATGGAGGATTGGTCTCACATGAGCTCCGTGATCCGCATGAAAATGATCGACGTGGAGCAGAGGGCAAGATGACACCATGACCACGAACCGTTCGGAGTTCAAGATGACAGCAACGTGTCGGAGCCAAGGCCCGGTCGGCACTCCGAGTACCGTAAGCGTATACAATAGCACGAGCTCTCGATAGTCACGTGCGTCACTGAACCCGCGGGTCGGTCCAAGACACCGACGACGGATTGTGGTACACGATCTCGACTACACCTTGCACCTCGCCTAGATTCTTGGCAGCGCAGGAGGGATCCCCCTATCAAATCGCAGCGCAGACATGGCAGATATGATTGTCAGGCCCAAAGATGTGCGTCGTTGCTGGTGTTGGTGGTGGAATGAACGAAACTCCGTTCAACAATGGCATTTAGACTCGTCCGCCTCGGACTGCTCGCCATTGGAGCATACGCGCTCTTCGATGACCCGGAAAGTTGGAGACAATACGTCGATGGCAGCGATCTTCATCAATTCGTCACGGTAGTTGGCACTCTGCCTATCTCCTTGAATAGATCTGACTTCGTGTGACAGCGTCCTGACATAGCTGCGCCGCGGTACTCGGTGATCAAGCATCGCCCAGACGCAATATCTCCGGGTTATTATTTCGTAACACCGCATGGCGCTCTGAGCAAAGCGGCACCATATGCCGGCGAACCACACTTTGTGCCTTGCACCAACGGCCCACACATCTACGACGGCGACGGAGTGAGTGGCGCATCGTATAGCTTCACATCCCAACTAACTCACCTCTCAGGAACTTGTCTGGAGCGGCGGACCGACATATAAAAACCGGAACGCCTACAACTTCAGACCGCTGCGAGTGAATGACTCCGACGTGCTCACCTTCTACGTCCCGGCCTTGCATGCCCCGAGCGGCCCCGGGAATGTCATTGAGCGGACGGGGTTCGTCCTCAACAACCGCTACGAGGAACTCAGCCTGACCACTGTTGATCCTAAATACATCCTCGACGCGCACGAATTCTACCTGCAGCCCGATGGCAAGTCGACGTTGCTCACCACGCGCAAAATCGCGAACGCAGAGGGCTCGGGCATCAATCAGACCCTGCGACAAGTCTTGTACGCCGGCTTCCAGGAAATCGACACCGCTTCCAACAAGGTCCTCTTCGAATGGAATCCCAATCCATCTACCGGGATACGCGTGAATGAGAGTTGCGATGTGACGAACAAATTCAGCACTGAGGAGAAGCTCTGGGACTTCTTCCACATCAATTCCGTAGACAAGTTTGCCAATGGCGATTACCTCATCTCTTCCCGCCACATGAGCGCCGTGTATCGGATCTCGGGGCGCGATGGAAAGGTCGTCTGGACACTAGGCGGGTGTTTCAATCAGTCCGATTTCCGTATGGCCGACGATGTACCCTTCTTTTGGCAGCACGACGCGCGTATCCTGGTCGAAGACGGAGACCAAATCATCCTATCGGTGTTTGACAACGCCAGCGATATCAACGATTTGGGCGAGCCTACGGGGCATAACCCCCCGATCGGCAAGATCCTTGCATTGGGTGAGACTCCTTCTTGAACTTCTTACTAAATCGGAGTTACAAGGATGTTGCTGACCCGGTCCAATTCGTCTGACCAGATATGGCCAGTCACCCCATGAGTGCCAAGTTGATCCGACGATTCGATCGACCCGACAAAGGCCAAACCCCGGCCGAGGGCGGCATGCGGTTACTAGGCCCCATCACAAGCGTAGAGGATGTGATGTCCGCCCATGTGTTGGTGAATTGGGCGTTTGAGGGCTACATGAGCGAGTACGACGCCAACGACAACCTGCTCCTCGAAGCGCGCTTCCTCTCAGTAAGTCCTTCCACTAACCACACTAGCGCACGACAGGCAACTAATCAACGTTACCACGACCGCCAGGACCGCAAAAGGACCTACCGCGCCTACAAAGCCCCCTTCAAAGCCTACCCAACCGAACCCCCCATTCTCAAAGTCCTCCCAATCCCCTCCGCATCATCCCCCTCCCAACTCGCCTCCGCCTTCTACGTAAGCTGGAACGGCGCCACAGAAGTCACGCACTGGCGCTTCCACGGCAGCGCAAACAACGTCCCCACGTCCTTCACCCCCCTAGCCAACACCAGTAGACGCGGCTTCGAAACCTCCCTCCTCATACCACAATCCATCCCCTTCGCGTACGCCGAAGCATTAGACGTCCACGGTCAAGTAATCGGTACCTCAGACGTCGTCAGCATCGCCTCGACTCCAGGTGGCGGGGAGCACCCCAGCTCCTCCGCCGCGGCCACAGCAGGGGAAGAAGAATTCCACTCCGCGCCTGCAGGCGGCATCCTCCGACTAGGAAGACCCGAGGGCCCGCTGCAGGGTGTCGCCTTGCTTATCGTATTGGCTTTTGCAGTTTACGGCTTTGGCGTGGCGGGGTTGAGGGTGCGGAGTGCGGTGCGCAGCGCGAGGCGGAGTAAAGGGGGCAGAGCGGCGCAGGAGTACATGGATGTACCGCTGGAGGATGTTTCTGAGCGGATGTGAGTCAGGATTGCGGTGGGCGGGAATGGGAAGGGAGTTGCGTCGTGGGTTTCAACTCCGATGTGTGCGCGCTCGGACATCTTGTCGTCTTCGTACGAGGGGCGGCGGAGCTGGGATTTGGGCCGCGAAGCTTTACGAGGATGTCGGAGTTAGGGGCGTCATGTTTCGCGGACTATGGATACGATGCGACGACCGCGATAGGTGCGTGGGCGGAATTTTCTCCGTTGACGATCAAGCGTATTGCAAAATGGTTTGTCAGGAGGCTGGTGTCTGTAAGATATTTCCACAAGGCTGGGTCCTCGCTATGGATAGGTATGCAAGATGTAAATAGATGACAACCACCAGGGCTGTGCTGTTCAATAGAACGAACCATCGCAAGATCGCCAATCACAAAAGGGTATCGTAGAGTCGTATCAGAAGCCGTAAACCACATCATCTCACCTCTCGCCCTTCACTACACCCTCTTTCTCCGCCGCCCTCAATACCTCCGCCGGCTCCGTAAACCCAAACTTCTCCGCAGCGACCGCAGGCGTGGCACCATCCAGATTCCTCCGCTTCGGATCCGCCCCGAACGACAGCAAAACCTTCACCATCTCCGTGAAGCCCGAGAGCGCGGCGCAGTGCAGCGGCGTACTCCCATCGCCCATCAGGTGATTCGGATCGGCGCCCGCGCGCAGGAGGAGTTCCATATTGCGCTCGTGGCCCGGCCACACGGCCCAGTGGATGGCAGCGGTGTTGATGAAAGACGGAATGCTGAGATCGGGGTTGTAGGAAAGGATGAGCTGCACGAGATCGGGTTTGCCATGCTTCACGGCGTACATAATGGGGCTGGTTTTGTAGCAGTTGAGGTTGTTGACGTCCGCGCCGACTTCGAGGAGGAAGCGCGCGATTTCGACGTCGTTGGCTTTGCACGCTTGGTGCAGCGGGGCGGAGGAGGATTGCTTCATTGTGGGGTTTATGGCGGCGCCGTGGGCTATGAGAAGCTCCACGGCGTCGAGCTGGCCTTTGCCTGCTGCGCCGGCGAGGGGGGAGAGGGTGCCTGGTTTGGGGGGTTTGAAGGCGTCGTAGAGGTCGCGGACGATGGTGGGCGTGTTGATGTCGACACCGAGGTCGAGGAGTTGGTGGATGCTGTCCGTGTCGCCTTCGCAGGAAGCGATGTAGAGGCGATGTGCGAGGCGCTTCTTTTCCTTGTCGCTGAGTTCGGATGGGGTTGTTGGTTGCAGATCGAAGGGAGATATCGCTGAGTCTGTTCGGGTTGTGGCCACGGGAGAGAGAGTGGGTGACACGGGTGGACTGAGTGTATAGACTCGATCGGTGATGTGTGCTGTCTCGCCTATGGAAGAGGGAGGTGATGGGGGAGTGTAGTCTTCTCGTGCGATTGTGGACCCGGGGCCGTACTCGAAGGAGAAGTCGCCGCTCCAACTTCCGCCTCTGTGCGAAAGGTATCAATTATGGAGATCTCAAGGGCGAGGATTTACGACATCACGAGACATACCGACTCTGGATCGCATCGTTGAATTGGAAGTTGGACCGGTCCCATGCGGCCATCGAATCGTAGACCATCGCTGCTAGCCACCGTCGTGCCGGAGTAGACACGGTGATGCTATGAGCCTCTTAAATTCAGAATGAAAAACAAGACGCAAACTATGGACGAGGAATGGTCGAAAGGTGAGGGCGTAGAAAGACAAAAAGAAGACAGAATCAAAGTAGAAATGTTGGCGCTAGCTGTTCAGCTCACCTGCACGGCCAGAGATACACAAATCAGCCGCGGACGGTGGAGTATGAGGGGTGGAGGCGATAATCGCACATGCACTGCTCAGTAGGACTTCCACCGTATGTCGAGAATCGACGACATTAACTCCCGCCTGCTCACACCAGCCCAGTGCTCGAATGAACGCAGATTTCGCAAAGAGCATGCGGTGAAGGTCGTCGGGACCACATGCGCTGTCTTGCATACAGTGGGGTCGACGGAAACCTTGCAGCGGCCAGATTGAGGCTGAGCGTGTCTTTCATGCATGCGCTTCCGACGGCACCCATGTGCGAGTATTGAAACAAGTGCAGCCTCAGCATATCACTGGTACATGCATGCCCTGGACGATACTGAGGAGAAGGTAGAAAGTGAGGTTTGACCAGGAAGACCGTCCTCCTCTTGCTGCCTCAGGTATTCAGGTCAGGCTGCAAAAGGCTAGCGTGCAAAAGTCGCGGGATTGTCGCGTGCATCGCCGCACGTCACCTTCAACTTCCACCACTCACCAACCGGAGCCCTCACCCGCGCTCCTCACCAGCGGATACACGCACCCTCACACACCGATGCCACCGCCTCTAACCTCGTAACACATGTCACCATGTCCGCCAAATTGAAACTCAACACCACTGGCAAGGCCAGCTCTCCAACCCCGAGCGCCGCCAGTGCAACCGCAACTCCAGCATCAGGCAGCGGCTTCAAACTCAAGCTCCACGCCTCCCAGCCTCCGACCCCAGCAACAGAGACCCCCGTCTCAGCCGGCCCAGCGAAGAGCGGCAAAGCAGCAGCTGGGAAGAAGCGCGCAGCAAACGACGACACCATCTCCCCCGCTCCCAAACGCCCCAACAAGAAGCAAGGCACAGGCCCTTCCCTGGCTCGCAAGATCTCCATCAAACTCGGCCCGGGTCCAAGTGCTGCTGCGGCACCCGTCCCGTCCACCCGCGGCATTATCAAACTGCCCCTCAAGAAGAAATCCGCCGCATCGCAGCCCAAAGTGCGCGGTATCATCGTCCGAAACAACCACCCTCCCCCTCGCATTCCCGGCCATGGATACGACAGCGAAGACAGTGATGCAGAGGAAGACCCGGCCGTCCAACAAGCCTTCATCCTCCGCATGGAACCGGGTGAAGACTGCGAATACATCCGGGAGGCGATTGCGAATGGCAAGATCGGCCTGCCACCCGACCAAAACCCCGCTGCGGTGTCGTTACGCTTCCTTGATAAGGACTATAGGCGAGCCATCGTCAACGTACGCGGAAGAATGTATGCGGCGGCGATGGTCGATCTACCGTGCGTTGTAGAGACGATGAAGAGCTGGGATCGGAAGGGCTGGTGGAAGGTAGCGGACGTGTGCCAGATGCTTCTCGTCCTGGGGCCTGTCGCGAATGAGGAGCAAGCTAAAAAGCACGCGCTGCCCCGCGAAGTGGATCCGGAAACGATGCAGTACGCCCACGGCCTGACGCCTCCCATGAAATACGTGCGAAAGCGAAGATTCAGGAAACGCCTCAGCTACAAAACAATTGCGAACGTAGAAGAAGAAGTCGAGCGCCTGCTGAAAGAAGACGAACTCGCCGAGCTCAACGGCGGCGAAGTCACACTGGAATACATCGACCGCTCGGACCTCGAGCGCGGCGCAGACCGCGACACGCCCATGTTCGAAGACGAAGAAGGCAACGCCATCGAGACCGTCGAGACGGGCATGGAGGGCGACGAAGACGGCTACTACGAAGAAGAAGAGTACGAAGCGGACGACGCCGAGCTCGACCTCGAAGGCAACCTGCAGGCCATGTTCGACGAAGACGCCAAAGCCTCCGCCACCCCCGTCGCCGCAGACCTCATCTCCGACTCCCCCGCTCCCATCGCAGACCAAGCCGCGTCTTTCTCCGCCGTAAAAAACGCCGTCAACGGTGCAGCCGGCCTCGCAGCCGGCGCCGACGCGCAAACTTCCGATGAAGACGCGCCCGCCTCATCGGATGAAGACGACGACGACGACGAAAGCGACGCCGACTCCCCGGACGTCATGGACGAGGACGCCGCCGCGGCCGCCGCAGAGCGCAATCAGCAAATGCAAGAGGTCGCGGATCTGGAGAAGGAGGTTGAGGCGCAGCGGGTGAAGGTGAGCAATACGACGAACCAGTTGTTGAAGCAGCGCGCTGTGGCGCAATTGCGGGCTTTGGAGGAGGATTTGCGGGTGAAGAGGGATGTGCTGGGCGTTGGGGATGGGGATGTTGATGGAGAGGGAGAGGGGGGTGGGGAGGATGGGGAGGAGCTTTGAGGGGAGGAAGAGAGGATTAGAGGATGCAAGGGTTCCTTACGAAATGGTTATCTGCGCAGCCGACATACGCCGTCCATACAAAATTCAGATATGACATAACCCGCATCACTGCATCAAAATCCCCCCGTCATTCCCTCCATCTAAACAAAAATTCAGAAATCGTAACACATAAGCATCAGAGTGTCAGACATCCATCCCCACCAGCATCACTCCAGCAAACCGACATGGAACGCATCAAACCTGCACAGCACTCGTCGCCAACCCCCTGCGCAACCCCAACCCCTCCCTCCCAACAACCTCCCGCGCACACCCCCCAAGTCCACCCCCAACATTCCCCGCCCCACCCAGCACCCCCTCCCCAACACCACCTTCCAATCTCCCCGCCTCCCGCCCCATGCTATACCCCGCGCCAAAACTCAGCGCGCTCAACGCAACCACGACGCCGGCGGAGACGAGCCATGTCAGCAAGGTAGGGGAGACGGTAGCAAGGAGGTCGTCGTTGGAAGCGGTGCGGCGGGCCTTTTTGAGGGAGCGGTGCCTTTCGCGGCTGGAGGTGCGGGCCTTGCGTTTGCTTGGGTCTTGTTGTTGGGTTTGATTTTGGTTTTCGAAGGAGGTGGAGGTTGTGGAGGTTGAGGTGCGGCGGAGGGTGGGTTTGAAGGTTGGTTCTTGGAGTTTGGGGGGTGAGGGGGCGGGGCTGGATGCGGGGTGTTGCTGGGAGGTGGTGTCTGGTGCTGGGAGTTGGGAAGCAGGGATGAGGCGGAAGGAGGTCGGGTCGACTCTGTTGGAGCGGGTGGTGGGTGGTGTCGGGCGTTTGGCGGAGTCGGATTTGGGTAGGCCGCGCGCGGCAGCGGCGCAGGAGAGGAGAGTGGTGAGGCTCGAGCGAAGGGCTTCGTCGTGTTGTGCTGCGGCGTTGTAGGATGGTGAGAGGATGTTGTGGGGCATGTGAGAGGTGTTGTGCTGCGAGGCCGGAAGCGAGTGTCGGTATGAGGGCCGTCTCTGGACGGGGAAGTAAGAGCCAGGCACGGGCTGGCTGGAGTGGCGAAGCTGTCCGCTCGGCGGGTGCGAAAATGCGTTCGGTTGGGGAGTGAAGCACTGGTCATTGCTGATGGGATAGTTGATGGCGGTGCGCGCATCATCTTCCGCCAAAACCTCATCGAGAGGTGCTGATCGCTGGGCAGAGCTGATGTTGGGTTGGTTCAAAAGAGGAGGGGAAAAAGGGCCTTCACCGGACGAGGTCAAGACTCGGTCTGATTCACTTTCGCTTTCCTCGTACTCCTCTTGACTGCTCGTGCCGCCCACGCTGACCTGGCGATGGGAGATGCTCAGGGTGGTGGGTCTGCTTAGCCGAAAGGAGCGTCTTCTTCGCCCGCGGGAATCTTGAGGCACACGAAGGGCAGCGTGATCGACTTCATCAGCAGCGGACGAGAGAGATGATGAAGATGGTTGGGAGGAGATGTCGACCCATGATTCTAGAGGGTATGGATTAGCATACTCGAGATCGTCGACACTGTCTTCTGGCATGTTGAGAGCTCGTCAAGTAAGGTATCTCGTCGATTGCCGAGAAACAGAGAGGTATATGCAATGCTTGGGGTATGACAGGTTTCACACTGACCTTCGGAGCGTGTGCGCGGGTCAAATGATGCGGAACGAGAGGTCATCTCGACCGCAGGAGCTGGCCGATGTACGTGATCGCTTGATCGACGAGTAGCATGGTGACTTTCCATCGCGCGGACTGCGTCCCTCGATGGATGGATATGCTTTTGATAGAGTTCTGATGCCTTTCCTCGTCTTGACTCCCAAACGTGCTCAATGTCTTATCGATCGTCCCACTCTTGACCCCGCCGCTGTCGGAGGAGCTGTCCACGGGCGGTGTAGAGTGGAGGGGAGTGTCGCAAGGGAAGGGTGATGCAGTTGGCGAAACAGGCAACGCCGATGATGCCAGACACGAGCTTGCAAACACTCGTCTACGCCTGCGCAGTGGCGAGAAGGGAAGGTCGGTGTGTGGTGTGTGTGGTGTGGGCGGTGATGTCGACGTGCCTTGCACCTGACTGCCCTTGGGTGGGGGGGATGTGGGGGTGCACGGACGCGCATGATTGGAATCCTGCAGTACCGAAGATGGAGCGTCGATCACGCGTCACGCGGCTCAAGCGATCCCTTCCGCCTGCCATCTTCAATAATTGTACATCATCCTGTGAACACCGCGGGTAAGACACAAGGGCATGCTTGCTCGTGTCTCATTGATCGCTTTATTAGGCATATCTAAGGTTTGACTGGGATTAGTCATGATCAAGTGCTTCGCTCCGTGTGCCTGTGTCGCTTAGGACAATGCTCCTCACGTTCCCACTCGAAACTGCGCCTGTCCATACTTATACAGCGCGCGCAAGAACACATGATATCCCACCCCGCCCACATGATCCTGCACATAGAACATCTCCGACAGCCGCGCCTGCCACGGCGGATACCCGTCCAGCACAATCTGGTCCCCAAACAAGATGATGAGGTCCGGCTCCATCATCACTGACTCGCTAATCTCAGCATCGATGAGCTCGCTGCTAATGTCCTCCGGTGACAGCTTGCCATGCTGCGCCATCTCCGCCAGCGTTTTGGTGAGGTCAACGAGCGTCTGCCGCCCGTCGCTCTCGTCTATGAGCATGATGGCGAGGTGTGGGTGATGGACGTGGCCATCCGCATCATCGCCATTTGTCGGGGGCTCGGGAGATGTAGGTGGACTGTAGGAGGGCAGGTGCGGAGCTCGGAGGGATATCGTGGGCTTCGATGCCGCCGCCTCGCCGTAATAAGATGTCATCGTCCGCGAGATCCGGCGGTGTAAATGCGGCAGCGAGTGTTTAAGAATCCCCGTGCGTTCGTAGATCGAGAGCACCGGAATGCCCGCGCTCGCCGTCCACGCCGCAATCTCGCACGCATCGTTCATCAGCGTCTCAAGACTGTCCTTGTCCCCGCCCGCCGGCGACTGTTGTAGTATCACGCTCAGGTGCTTGGGCACTTTGCTCAAATTCTTCATGTCCTTCTTGATGAGCTCGGGGGTGCGGTGGTGGTAGTAGAGCACGGTGAAGATCTGGTTGACCACGGCATGGTAGGCTTCGCGGAGCCGGATGTAGACGCTGAAGAAGACGTGGATGATGGTGAAGATGAGGCTGTGGATGGCATGGCGGATCGCCGGCCGTACTCGCTTTTTGTGCTGGAAAAGCGGCGATTTGTGGGCTGCTGAGGAGTGGGAGGTTTCGGGTTTGGGGGTCGGTGGGAGGTAGGGTTTGAGGAGTCGTTCACGCTCGCGGGCGGAGAGTCGCCTTCCTTGCTCATCCACGTCGGCGTGGAAGGCTTGAGCGTGACGTGCTCCCACCATGTTATCGGAAGAATGCGGTGGTCGAAAGGTGTGAGTGCATTCGTAGCAAGTGTGGTTTTTGAAAGATTGTGCAACGTCAATGGAGAAAGCGTTGTCGAGGCTGAGAAATTTAGGGTTCGGGACGATGACGAAGGGCCGGCAGCCGAGCCACAGGGCTGACGACCGGTGGGTGCAGGCAACAACTTCAACACCACGTCCAGACATCGCTGCGCCTACTCATCAATCCGTTTTCATGCCTCAACCATATGCAGTACACTAGCATTGTCTTGCGTTCTTGGCGGCTGGTCACCCTACGCCACAGCTGACCTTCAACAAACGACCATCAGCAGCGAATCGCTCCCCAAACAGTCACGTCCATAAGCAACCTCGAACGACCCGACTTCAACCAGCATGCAGTTAACAAGTACTCAGTTCCTGAGAGCCTTCTTCCTCCTCGTCTCAATCCCTTCCTTGGCGGCCGGCTACGCGGCTTACTACTACTCTGAATATGCCACGGTTGGCGTAGTCGTCTTCACGGCGTGGAATGCGATTGGGATATACTGCTCGCGGTGTTCGTGCCATCTTCTCTCTTCACAGACTATTGGACCTGACTGACTGTCCTATTTGACAGATTTGAAAGTGGTCAAGGATCCGGACCCGAGGGAAAAGTATCGTGTGGAGAACGAGGTCGATGAAGCCATTGCAAAGGATGAGGGTCTCGTATAAACGGCTTGCTTTATACCGCTTTCTATGATTTCTCGTGTCGAGATCTCTATGGAGGAGAGGCGACAAGTGAGGTTGTCTATCTCGAACGTGGTGACAGCACTGCTATGTGCCGCATTCTATGGACAGCATATGGCAATCCTCAAGCTCAATTCAGTCACCTCGAGTTGCCGTAAGGCCCAATTTGAGTCGAGCATGACTTGGATGTGCTCTGATCGCCAGATCGGCCATGCATACCCATGAGGTCTCATCCCACCATGACGTGCGACGGATTGAAATTATAATATATCGCTCACAGCTTGTGTTAACTGCGGTTCCGTGAAACCTAATTTCCAACGAGCTCATCACCTCACGAAACTCAGTTCACACCTACACTTTCGCCGAGTCAGGATTATGAGGTACTTTCCACCTCTGATCACATCAGTACCTGCAGCAGCTCGCTCCCCCGCCCCGACCTCGATGAGAATGGCACGGGCAGGCCCGACAACCATCGAATTATTAGCCTTTGTCGTCTCCATCAGCATCCCCGCATGGCTGCTAATAAACAAGTACATCTCCCACCAACGCCGGAGTTGCCGAATGGGTGCTTGGCTCGGTTTTGTTGCGTGGAACGTGTTTGGGTGTTTCCTCATGGCTACCTAGTGCGTGATGTCTGTGTATGCAGGAGTGTTCACGGATCTGACGAGCGCGAGCAGTAGCAGCGAAGCCCGAAGACTTCGACGGGAGAGGCAATTCGTTATGCAGGAGAAAAGATGATCTTTTCACCTGGAATGCTTGGAGTTGATCGAAGCTTTGCGCGGTACTCTCGACAGATCGTCACACAACGACGACGAGGACACTTATTGAACGACCAATAGCGGAGGTGAGGCCCCCTCTGAACAGTCGCCCTTAGCTCTACAATCCTGCTTCCACTCCTCCATCCACGCTTTGACGAAGCGGCGCTCCTCGGCTTGTACAGAGACGATGCGGGGAGGCGGCAATTTCGGGGTTGTTTCGTTCGGGAACAGCGAGTTTTCGTCTTCGTGATGGAGACCTTGTGGGATCATCATGAAGGGCTCGCTGGTGGTGCTATTGCGGGGCGAGGCTCCATATGCTAGCGATCTGTTAGTACTCTACTGCCGAGTGCCGGATTCTACAGATTTGGTAGTACTCACCAAAGGCGTGTGGCGTCGCTGGTCGCCACGGATCCCACTCTCCATCGATAACAGCCAGTCGTGGGTAGTGAATGTCATAGCCTCCGAACTTGTTGACCTCCTCGACATCCGGTGGGTCGGTGATATTGAATGCCTCACGACAGACAGTGCTGAGATACTCGAGATCGAGGGTCCTCGAGATCAGTGACATTTGGTCTTCTGGAACACCCGAGCCAGTGGGGAGGTAGCCCCATTCCGTGCAATATTGATAAGCCCACGAGCGCCAGACGTAGTCCTTCAACTCGTGTTGTTGATAGAATGTAGAGTTCAGATTGGAGAAGCAGTGGTCGTGTGTATGACCTTCATTTTGGCAGACAGACACAGCCGTGAGGTTCATCCAGCCCACGTAGTTGAGAAGCTGATTCACGAGAAGAGGGTCCGCGGTATAGCCGCCGTCTTCGATGACTTCCTCCGCCAGAGATCGCTTGCTTTCCGTCTCGGGGAAGAGGACGACCAAGCTGCTGAGGTTGCGGCAGAATTCGTAGAAGTTGTCCTGTGAAACTTCAGGGTCCCAGTTCAGGCCTTGCCACGACCCGACTCCGGACGACAGTTGGTTCGCAAAGTCGACGTCATGTGTAATGTGGTCCAGGCCGAAGAGATGCTTCAGCTTGTGAATGGATTTCGACTTCTTCTTGCCCATCAAGATATTGTCGGCCATCTTGGTGAACAGCTTTTGAGTTGTCATGCAGAAAGTCGGTCCATACTCCGCCGGAGTTGCATAATATTGCCAGTAGTCCAGGATGGCTTTGGTGACTCCGGCGCTGCTGATGGAGCCCCAAAAGACGTCAGGATACTTCACCCGCAAGAAAGCGGAGATGGACCCGGGGTAAGAGCCGCCGTAGCTGAGATATGCCGTAGTGTGACTTGTGAGATTCTTGTCTTCCAGCCCTGGGAAGACGATGTTCTGAGCAAAGTAGACCTCATCAGCGAGCGCTTGCTCAGTCGTCAAGAAGCGCAGGTTTTCCGTGGACAATGAGTCTGTAGGGAAAGACTGGCCGTAGTAGCGATGCTCTAGCACCACTCCAATGCCATTCGTGGCTTCTGCTAGCTGTGCTAGAATGCCCTTTTGCATGTACACCAGCCGGCTCGTGGCGTCGGTCTCACCAGACTGCAGAACTATGACGGGACCACCGGGAGAGTAGTGAGATGCATCGAGCCAATACCGGTTCTTGAACGTCCCAGATTTGTCTGGTTTGTATCTAGAGCTGTTGGGGAAATGATTGACGGGCAAGTCGATGTGTCTCACAGGATACAGCTCGCTCGGGTCGACATCGTTTGTTTTGATGACATTGGCTCGCTCAATGGCCTGAATGCCAGCATGTCAGCTCTTGTCCTCCCTGACGTGGCCATGGAACTCACCTCTCGTCGGACATGGTGGATGGTCCTGCCTCCGGAGCCGAATGGTAGCCGTCCGTCAATGGCATTCGTGCAGGCAAGGAAGAAGCACACCACGGAGTACGCGGAGCTGTAGAAGGTTTTCATCGGTGCTTCAAGATGACTCTTTGTGAAGTACGCAATGGGTGTCACGAGATACTTTGTCTGTTGTTCTCATCATGGTGACAGTGGAGTAGCATTGATGCCTCAGGCGTCAGTCAGCAGGAAGCTTTGACCCACGCTCGCCGGGGCACGACACTCCACCCCGTAGGCCACTCGAGATGCTTGTCTCGACTACATTGAACCTGCGAGGATTCAGGTTTCCCTGAATTCAACTCACGACCTGGCTATGAAACCGAGCAATAGATGACCTCTCCCCACCCACACCATGGCGCTGCGCAACGCCGTCGAAGCAACCCCATACCAAGCAACCCGATCCCCCTCGCTCCAAACAACGCGCAACACCCAAACCTTCACCCTCGACACCTTTAGCAGCAAAGACTTCATCGTCAAAGACTTTGTCGAATCCCTCTCCGACGCGGCCACCTCGACTCGCCGCTCAGGCCAAGGCCTTAGTTCCACCAATGCCTACCAAGCCAACCAAGCCTTCGACCCAAAGCCCCTCATCCGCACCTTCGAGAGCGCCTTGTCTCGGCTTAAGACGCTGAGTGAGGACTTGGAAAGTCGGGAGAATGAGCTGAGCGGGAGTGTGCGGCGTGCGGAGGGACAGCATAATTCGAATGTCAAGTCGCGCGAGCGTGAACTGGAGAAGGCTATTGATTCATTTCAGCGGCTCGAGAGGACTTTGGATGGCGATGGAGATGTGGGAGGGAATGCGGCGATGAGAATTGGCGAGCGACTGGAAGAGCTGGATCGACAGCGACAACGCGCGCAAGATGCCAAGTTCATTTTGCATTGCTGGCTGGAGGTCAGTGAAAGAGGAGATCTGTCTACGCTGGAAGATGTACGGAAGACTGGTGGTGGGGATGGGAAGGTGAGATGTGCACACATCGCTCGCCAGCTCCTTCGCATCTCTCAGCGAATCGGACCTCAGGTGGATGGAAGCTCGGCACCGCAGACGAATGGCGTGCACTTTGCAAATGGAACGAACGGAGACTCACGCGATCGCTCACCTGGTGGCAACTTGCGAAGAAAAGACGGCAAGACACCGCGCGAAGTCATTGAGAAGTTCTTGGAGATGCTGGAAAAGGATCTCCTCCGCTCGTTCGACGAATTCTACCGACGGCAGAATTTCGATGGCATGAGAGAGTGTGCGACAGCACTGCGCGACTTCAGTGATGGCAACTCGGTCATCTCACTTTTCGTAAATCAACATCAGTTCTTCATCGATCGCTCCCAGCTCGTCACGGAAGAGCTGACCACGGATACGGACACCTGGGATCGACTGGCCGATCCTGATGTCGATCCGCCAGGAGTGGAGCCAAGCCTGCAGTCTTTGATCGACGAGGTGAAGATGGTGGCGCAGGAAGAGAGCTTCATCATCAAACGCGCTTTTCCATACTACGATGAAGTGCTGGCTCGCTTCATTCAGCGTGTGTTCCAGCAGTCGATTCAGCAAAGATTGGAGATGGTGCTGAACAAAGCCGACGACGTCTCGTCGCTTGCTTTTCTGCGGTCCTTGCAAGCCTCGAGGTCGTACATCGCCGCCCTGGTCGAAGACCTGAAAGCTCATGGTCTGACCGAGCATCCCGAGCCCGTCTCATCGGTCATTGCTGCCGTGCTCGATCAACAGCTTGACGAGCTTTTTATCCCCTACTTCACTGGCTCTTCCTACATCGAACGGGAGAAGCGCAATCTGAGCGAGCTTTGCGAAGGCTTGCTCTTCAAATTCACACTTTACCATTCGAAGCGGCGAAAAGGGCAGGCGTCTTCGAACACCTATATCACAGCGATCTCGCAACGAGCGAAAGATTGGACAAGCAATGCCCGGGAAGTGTACACGGAGAGACTGAACAACATGGATCTGCCGGAGAACCAGAAACGCATCATGCTTCGGGTTGCGAGACTTGGCGAGAAAGACCACGCTAATCTCAAGAGCGAAAAGGACGTTGATGTCACCGACGAGGATGGGCAGCTCAGCTTACCATTCACTAAGCGTATGCTCAGATGGTTGGCAGAGGGAGTGGGTAGGGGCTTGGAGCTGACTGGTGGCGGCAACGAAACACCAAAGGAAATGCGAGAGCTCCATCAGCTGCTGATTGCCAACATGGGTGAAATCTACCTCGAAACAGCGCTCGACGCAGCAAACGACGCCGCAACAGCCGCCGAATCCAACATCCGAAGCGAACCCGACTTGACCTACATCACGGACCTGCGCTCCGCCATCAGCGTGCTCCACCTCATGCTGACCACCATCCAAGTGCTCCTCCTCCCCCTCGCCGCCAGCAACCTCACCGTCCACCGCGAGCTCGAAAAGCGCACCAACGATTTCATCGAACGCATGGAAAACAAAATCGACGCCATCCTCCAACGCACCATCGACATCGCCATGACCTGGACCTCCAAACTCCTCTCGCAACAACGCAAAATCGACTTCCGCCCCCGCGACGACACCAATCTACAACTCGACCAGCTCCAAACCCCCACATGCCAACACGTCGTCACCTTCCTGTCCCGTCTGCAGTCGCGCGCCAGCACCGCACTCTCCGGCCGCGCCCTCGAATCCTTCAGCCTCGAGCTCGCCCTCGGCCTTCGCACACTACTAGTCGCGCACTTCAAATCCTACCAAGTCAGCCTGACGGGCGCCCTGCTCGTCAGCAAGGACATCACGCGCTACATCCAGCTCTTTCGCAGCTGGAACCTGCCCATGTCGTTCGAGCCGAGTCTCGAGGTGCTGACGGAGATTGCGAGTATTTTCGTCATTGGGCCGGAGGCTTTGCGCGATCGGTTGCGCAATGTGGGCGGTGGGGGCAGTGGGGGATTGCAGGGGGTGGAGAAGACGGATTTAAGGCCGTATGTGTTGCGTCGGGAGGATAGTGGGACGATTGGAGTGCAGGCGGTGCTTAACGCTTTGTGATGTTGTCTGTTGTTGTTGTCGACTAGGAATTCTATGATACCCTTTACTTTGCGCGAGGCTCTGGGCTGATGAGATCAGGACACTGTCCGGCTTTCACGTTCGCGCCTGCCTGTGCAGCTCATGTGAGCTGATGGCACCTGACCCTAATCGCAACCGCATGGGGGCTTTGCTTGTCGATACTTGTCACATACGACCTGCCCGACTCAACAAGCCGCACTGATGAGCAAGATTGTTTCCAGACTTCGCTGCTTCGTTCAAGGGCCTTCAAGATTTCCTTATCGACAAGTGAGCGCAGACTCCGCCAACAACACCGACAGCTTTCCTCGCCCACCACCGCCGTCATCCTCCAGCCGACAGTGCACCCTCACCACAACTCCGTCATGTCCTCGTCGAAAGTTACCAAAGAGCTCAACAAGACCTCCGACAGACAAGGCGTCCATGAAGCTATCAGAGAGCCAGCGGATCCCTTCAAAAATGAGCCCAAGCCAAGGGAGTCGAAGCGCAAGCGTGAAGACCACGATATCGGAAGGCGCGCCGTCCACCATTTGCAGCGGGCGATCCAACGGCCAGATGAGCGGCGACCGTCACCGGAAAAGGAGGACGGTGGTGAAGAAGATGAGAACTCGATTCCTTCGGAGATGGCGAAACTCATACAGGAGAACAAAATGTTGAAGGGCCGGAATTTTATGCTGGAGCGGAAAATGAAGGAGGTGGCGGAGCGCAATGAATTTCTGGTCGAGCGAGCCTGCCGTCTCGATCACCCAGAGCAAGCGACGAACGAGCAGCGACGGCGTAGCCCGGAGCACCAAATCCAACCAGAGACCGACTCCGAGTGTGGCCGTTCACAGCGAGCAGTCAACACGCGGTATGAGTATATGGAAAACCGATTCCTCATTGGGGAGCATGTCAGGAACATGCATGGATGCATTAACAACTTCAACGAATAAATACAAGGTTCCGGGTCTGAAATCGATTCCGAGAAAACCAAGATCCGCGAGCACGCTGTGCACATCGAATCCAAACTCAAGAGAATAGACGATCACAACGAGGCGTTAGTGGCGCGCATCGAAGGTTTAGAAAAGATGCTTCGGCGGTGCCTAGTTCCGGAGAACACGATGGTTCCGCAAACAGACAAAGCAGCGGCACCCATCACGGCTCAAGGCCAGGCAGAGAACGAGCACTTAGATGACGTACTCACGCCAGCTGCAATGATGCGTCAATTCGCCGTTTTCATGGATCTTCTCGCTTCCTCGAAGTTCTCCAGGATCTCCTCTGCTTTTTGCGCGAGGCTGCAGGGGGTCGATTAAAGTTTCGCGCCCGTGCATGCGGGTAGCAGCCTGATGCGCGCTTCACCACATCAACGGCACGAGATCTTTAGCTTTTGTGACCTGTCATTTACCCCTCTTCAGCACGCGGCAAAGATGCATCCATTTCCTCTCATACGTCCTTGGTCAATCCTCCCTCGCACCTTTCATCTGGCAAAGTCATCAAGAGAGGCGTTTGACCACAGTTCAAAACCTGACGCTCTGGAGACAGCACATCATCGAGCTGAGAGCGCGTATCCAACGGTAGCACAGCATCTAGCTTGCAATCCCGTTCCCCCTGCGGTGACACAGCTTCCATAGATACCAGACTCCACTCTACTCTACCTTCAGTCAACATCCACGAGCTCCGAGCGCCGTCTCCATCCATCAGTACACCACTCTCAGCCAGCCCATCATGGCATCCAACCCAGCAAGCCCCAAGCAGCAACGTATGACAAACGTCAAAGGCATCCTGAACCGGCTGTGCAAACTGGAAGAGCTGCTTGGCGATGACGAACTTCTCGGCGGAGTCGACATGTGCAGAACCATTGACGAGTTGAACGGCAAATTCAACTGGCTGGAGCCGGAGGTGTTCGCGCGTGGGCGTGAAGATCGTAAGATCGGGAAAGAGCTTGAGGGGCTGCAGCGCGTTACTGTACGTCAGCGGGAGAAGATTGATGAGTTGGAGGAGCAGGTTCAGGTGCTGAAGGGGCAGTGGACTTCGGCTTCACCACGATGGATGGAGCGTGTGGAGCAGTTGGAAGCGCTCGTTGCGCGGTGCGATGTGTTAGAGGGAGAAAAGCAGGAGCTGGCAGTGCGCGTCGGTTGTCTTGAGAAGGAGAAGAATGGGCATGCAGAGCGGATCAAACGACTGGAGCGGAGGGCGGACAAACGAATGGCTAATATTGGCCTCCCGGTCCCGGAAGTCGCAACGAGCAAACATGCAGACCTCGTCGATGAATCAAGGCAGGCAGCGAGCAAACAACCCGATCGTGTCCCAGCTCCGCCACCGAGAAGCAATGCGCAACCGAGCGCAGCCGGCAGACCCCCCGCGAGCGTGAAGCAGGCGTATGCAACACCATTTACATCCCTCATCGAATCAGTCTCAGTTTTGACAGCACGGGTCGATCGCCGAGAACACGCAGACGATCAGCAATGGAATTCAGTGCGTGCCCATATCGGTCAGTTGCAGAACGCGAACACCGCGCACGTTACGGTAACGCAGACAGTTAACGGCCGGCTTGAGCAAATTCACAACCGCACCGTGCTGCTGGAGAAGAAAGCCGGGCAGCTGGCAGAAAGCGTGCTAAAGTGTAGCGATCAGCTCGAGGAAGAGTCGAAGGCTTCGCTGGCAGCAGAATGCAATGAGCGCATCGATGCGTTGACTGCCTGTTTCGATGAGTCCGAGCGAAGTCGAAAGTGTTTAGAGGACGTGAATGAGAAGCGTCTCGAGACGTTGATTGGAGACAACGCCCAGATGACCGAGCGTACGAAACGTATTGAGGCGGCCCAAAAGGATCAACAGCTCGGCCTTCCGGAGCGAATGAATGAAGAGCTCGATGCCGTGAAGAAGCAGCTGGAAATCTTGGCTGCGACTGTCGGAGACAACAACCTGGACATTCAGCAGATGAAAACAAGCGTGGAATCGCTGGACAAGCGAATCGATGTTTCCAGTGAGGACTGTCAGGAGCGGGCGAAGCAAGAGTGCCAAGTGCTGGAGCAGAGATTGCACGAGCGCTTGCACAAGGCGGAAAAGTATCTTAAGAGTCTCAAGCACAAGGGAGAGGCGGAGGTCACGCGAGTGGATGGCTTGGCTGCGCGTATCGAGGCTCAGCGGCAGGAAGAGAGCGGGCGATGGGCGAACTTAGCTGCACACATTGGATCTCAGTCGGTGGCAGAGGAAGCGCAGTCGGACGGGCCATCTTCGCGAATCGTTCCTCAGCGGCAGGCAGAGAGTGAGGGGGTCGATGACTTATTCACGCGTGTTGCCAGTCCTGATGTGGCCGCAGCTTCTAGACCGACAACCGAAGCGGTCACTCACCCAGATCGAGAGATTCCAGATCCAGAGTTCGTCGATGAAGCCAGCGAGGCGGATGACATGCGCACATCGACCACCCGAATCACGAGAGCGACGACATCTCATCATCGGACGCCGGTGACCGAAGCCATGGACACTGTCGCATCCCGCGACTCGGAGCATGCAAGCCCGCCCTACAGTAGGCCAACTCGAAGGGAAAGGGAGATGAAGAGCCTCAAAGATAGCTTAGGTTGGACGCAAGCGATAGAGCGTATGCGGACGGTCGATACGGAGATGGCGGACGCGGACGTGACGGATGCGAGCGAAGGCCCACGTCGCAGCGCGCGTGAACCGAAGCCAGTCGAGCTCCCGGGCGACATGTTGGATTGGCATGCAGCTCGAGAACGGATGAAGGGGCAGCGGTCGGAGGCAGACGTGCGGAGTAGAGAGAGGCCGCGCAAGATCATCGCGCATGCCCCACGCAAGGCCGTCACGTCATGCAAGACTACACGGGACAAGTCGACTCGAGGGAAAGTGCCGAGACCAAGGAGGTGCACGGAGAAGCGCAAGTGTGGCAAAGGCAGCGGTTGATGAGAATCGATGGTCGTCGGCGCATTGCTCGTATCTTGGTTGCCTTGAGAGCGGAGTTCTGTAGCTCAGCCGGGTAGGGAGACGTATTGACGCACTTCTTGCATTGGAGTAGGGGAAATGTTGCGTCGGACAATGTCTTCGCTTTCGATGATCTCCTTCCTTCTCCAACTGCGTGCGCGGAACGGCAGGGGTTAGTCGTGCCTGAGAGACGCTTTGGTCGTTGCGCAAGGCTACAGGGGTGCATTAGAGTTTCGCGCGGCTGCACGTGTGCGGCACAGCCTGATGCAGCTGCACGTTCATCACATCTCCTCACACGGGAGCTTCGGCATTTCGAACCTGTCGCATACCCCTCTCCAGCGGAGCGCCACTACGATACCAGATGAAAGCATCTTCCACCCCGCTCGGTCAGTTCTTCTTTGAACCTTTCATCCGAAGTCTTCTTCAAAACGTCGAGGTCAGGGTGTACCGGTGGGAACGGAGCATCGAGCTAGCAGCAGGTATCCGGCGGTTACACAGCACCGGGAGCTCGACCCCTGCCAGTGGCGCCGCGTCAAAAGATCCCCAGCCTCTGCCTGTCGCCACCCTTCAAGTCCCGAATTGCAACATCCGGCAGTGCACCACGCCCAGCCCATCATGGATCCAAATAAAGACCCTATGCGCTGGCTCATTACGAGCATGGAAGGTGTCCTGCGCCGGATGGGCAAATTGGACTACCTGATCTACGTCGACAAGAAATTCACCGCTTTCGACGCCATGAATGGCGAAATTCAGGTGCTTCAGAAAAAGGTGCTCACCCGGGAGGATGAAGACAAAAAAGCCCTGAACAAGCTTACGGCCAAGGACATCCAAGTGGAGAACCGGCTTCTGTTCCTGGAAGGCAGGGACAAGCCGAGCATAGCACAATGGACGGAATGCGTTCGGCACTTGGAAGCGACTGTTGCGCGGTGCATTGCTTTGAAGGAGGAAAAGGACGAGCTGGTGGATTGCGTCGCTTCTCTGAAGCAGGAGAGAGATGCGCAGGGCGCGGGCATTCCACTGCTGGAGCAGAAGATACAACGGCAGACGGCCGCCATTGAAGCTCTAGTGGATGCGAAGAGCAAGCATGCGAAGTTGATTGCGTCTCTGGAGCAGGACAAGAACACGTCAACAGAGCGGATCGGTCAGCTGGAGCAGCAAACGACTGATGTCGAAAATCTGAAGCGCGAGCTGGCGAAGTTGATTGCATCTCTGGAGCAGGACAAGAGCATGCCCCCCGAGCGGATCGGTCAGCTGGAGCAGAAAGATGTCGAGCACGAGACTCGTCTCACATCGCTTGAACAGACGCAGTGCGAACAAGCGGAGACGACAAACAAGCAGACAGCTGATCTGAAGTCTCTCAACGATGCGAGGAGCGAACATGCGGAGCTTATCAGTCAGCTACAGCAGAAGAATGTCGAGCAACACCAGGATGGTCTCAGGGCTCTTCACCATGAACAGTGGCAACAATCGGGTCAGATGAGTCGTCTAGCAGAGACAACAAACAACCAGATGGCCGATATCAGATCTCTCAACAAAGCGAGCAGCGACCATGCGGAGCTTATCAGTCAGCTGGAGCAGAAGAATGTCGATCATGAGGCTGGTTTCAGAGCTTTTCACCAGACACAGTGCGATCAAGCGGATCAGATCAATCGTGTGGCAGAGGCAACAAACAACCAGACGGCCGATATCGGATCTCTCCACAAGGCGAGCAGCGACCATATGGGGCTTATTCGACAGCTGGAGAAGAAGAACGTCGAGCATGAGGCTGGTCTCAGGGCTTTTTACCAGACACAGTACGGTCAAGCGGGTCAGATCGGTCGTCTAGCAGAGACAACAGACAACCAGACAGCCAATATCGAGACTCTCGACGTGGCGAGGAGAGACCATTCGGAGCAGATTAGTTGGCTGCAAGAGAAAGACGTCAAGCTCGAGACCGCTCTCACGTCTCTTGAGCAGACGACGCAAGGACATGCGAATCAGATCTCCGAGCTCGCGCAGACAGCAAACAACCGGTCGAATGTTGACTTTCTCGACGGAAAGAGCACCGAACATGCGAACCTTATCAGTCAGTTGCAGCAGAAAGGTGTCGAGCACGATGATGGTTTCAAGGCCCTTGAGCAGAGGACGCGCGAACACGAGGTTCGTGTCTCCCAGCTAGGACAGACAGCAGACAACCAGACGGCCGGAATCAAATCTCTCGACGAGACGAGGACCGAGCATACGAACCTTATCAGTCAGTTGCAGCAGGGAAGGAAAGAGCAAAGCGATCTGATCCAAGCGCAGGGAATGCGACTGACTGCAGTTGCTGCGCTTCTGGAGCGGCCAACTCCAAATGAACCAGAGGACGAGCAGTACACCACACGTGCACTTCCCGAGCTGTTGCAGCAGCCGACAACCAGCCAGCAACCGGATGATGATGATACGCATGACATTGCACTCCCGCACCAGGCGTATGAAGCGCATTTTGCATCTCTCCAGGAAACGATCGAGGCATTGGCTGAGAGTTTCGATGCTTGGACACAAGAAGGCGATGAACATTTTGGTGCCATCGATGTCCGTCTAGGCTCTCTAGAGAGTGCTAGGCCAGCGGAGCACGATACCCGGTTCAGCCTTCCAGAGGGGAGCATTCGGCAGGTTGCGGAGGGCTTGCAGAATCTTATTGCATCTTCAAAGCAAGAGTTGGTCGCAGAATGGAAGCAGCGCATCGACGTGCTGGCAGCACAAATTAAGGATGCCGAGCGACAGAGGAAGTCTGCAGGACGGATGAACGAGGATGTCGGTCCGATGAAGACGCAGATAGAAGATTTGGTTGCTGCCGCCGCGAACAACGCCTCCGAGGTCAAGCGAGCGAACGAAAGCGTTACTTCGTTGGAGACGCGTATCGATACGTTCGGTTCGCAGGGGCGAGAGCAGGCACAGCGAGATGACGAAGCTCTGGAACAGAGACTGAGTGCCCGACTGCTTTTGGCAGACGAAGTTCTTGAAAAGAAACTCGGTGCTCGACTGCACGTAGCAGAAGAGACGGCCAAAGAGCTGACGGTAGCCAAAGAGCGACTTGATGAATTGTCTTCCCGCATCGAGCCTGAGATGAAGGCGGAGAAAAAACGGCTAGATGCAGTGGAGAAGCTTGTCAAGCACCATAGGCACACACGAGAGATCAAGCGCCTGGACGATTTGACGGAGCTTGTTGCGTCGCGCTTCTCGGCGCGGGAAAAACGGGTTGGCGAGCTGGGTGCCCACATCAGCACTCAGGCACGGGAAGATGGGGACAAGCAGCCCATCGAGACAGACAACCCGGCGCAGAAAGGCAAGCGAAATGAGTTGAATGAGCGCGCTGCGCCCCGAGAACCGGGAGGAAGCAAAACCCGGAGCTCAATGGCCAACACTGGGGCAGACGCGTCTTTCAGACGTACCCCTGAACCCACGCCTGCCCTCCAATCCGCATATAACAATCGCGATCGCGAGGTCCTCGACGAAACCACTAAAGCTAAGGGCATGCGGAGACCGACCGGAACAATTGCGCGGACGAATGGTTGTCAACTCACTACGTTGCTAGTGGACACGATGGACGCGATGATGGAAGATGCCGGTGAGGAAGCGTCCGGTTCACAGTCGACTGGCGAGGAGTCGTACAATGAGGATTCTACGTCGGATGAGGAGTCTTCTGCCGAGGACTCAGCCAACAAAGAGCCGCGTCGAAGCGCACGTCAACCAAAGCCGATCGAAACTCCTGCTGGTATGGTGGATTGGAAGGCTGCAAAAGATCTGGCAAAGCAGAGGAGGCAACAGCTTTCTGCATCTGCAAAGTTGTCCAAGGAGAATGCAGCGCAACGCGAAGAGTCTTCCAACGAGGAGTCGGCCAACGAAGGGCCGCGTCGCAGCGCGCGTCAGCCAAAGCCGATCGAAACTCCTGCTGGTATGGTGGATTGGAAGGCCGCGAGAACTCGAGCAAAGACGAGGAGGCACCAGCTTTCTGCGCTTGCAAAGTCGCCGAGTAAGAATGCCTCGCCGGGCGAAGAGTCGTCTGACGACGAGCCGCGTCGAAGCGCGCGTCAGCCCAAGCCGGTGGGAGTCCCAGCTGATATGGTGAATTGGAAGGCTGTCAAAGATCTGGCCAAGCAGAGGAGGCAGGTGGAGAGGCCGATGCAGGAGGCTGCTTCCCCAAAGCGCAGAGGAAGGCCACGCAAGATCGTGACAGATCCATCTGGGACAAACCCGCGGCGCAAGATCATCGCGTCTAGCAAAGCCATACCACATCCAGTCACGCGTCTAAGCTGCATGGAGAAGGGGGCACCGCGCGGAGGCCGCGGTCGACGGGGATGAGCAGTAGTTGAGAATCGCTCGTATTCCGGCTGTACATATTCCGGTTGTACATCTTTCGGTTGTCTTCAACAGATTGCAGTGCGTCATCTTTGACAAATGCCGCACCTGGTTCAGAACAAGGCAGCAGCTCCACCTCGTGAGAGGGTGGTCCTGGGCGGGCAGTCGTGGGGGCCTCCTACACATGCAGGAAGGGCACATGCGGCACCTGATGGCAGGCGGTTCGCTCCATCTCGTTAGAGACGTGCCATTTCTGCAGTGTAAAGTGAAGGTGTCGATGCGGAGAGGTGAAGATGTCTGGAAGAAGACTGAGAAGGAGATGAAGTCCAGTCCTGTTGTGCTGTGAAATACGCCCACGGAGCAGGCTGTACACGCGACAGGTCTGCCATCTGCTGTCTTTCACGTCCACCCGCGCAATGAAGTTCTACAGAGCTGTCTTGTGTAGTTCATCTTCTAATTCTCGCCGTCTACCCTGTATCCTACAACTGGTATCACAAACGCTCAATGCTAAGGTAACGGAACAACAGACACGTCGGCCCACTCCAAGACACATCACTTCAGCTCCGTCTTGCCCAGCACGTCCGCCAGCTCGTCGACCTCCTTGTCCTTGGTTTGAGCAACAGGCTCGTCCTCCGCGATCTCCGCATCCTTCACAATCTTCGCTTGCTCCTCGTCTTCCTCATCCTCAGCTTCGTCAGCTTCCTCTTCGCTCTCATCTTCATCCTCCATGTCCTCCACACTGATTCCCCAAGCCTCGTCATCGTCCTCGTCGACCCCGGGATACTCGTCCGCTTGATCTTCCTTTCGTTTGCGAAGAATCTCCTCGAATTGTGCAACTTCCGGCAACTCCTCGGAGAAGGTATTGCCGTCCAGTTCGACGCGGCGTAGTCGCGGCAATCCAGAACCTGAAGCCGCGGTGACGAGTGCTGTCAGACCCTTGCCGTCGATTTCATTGTACTGCAATCTCAGCACTTCGAGATTCTTGTTGCCGCCCTTTGCCAATGCATCTCCCAATAGTCTGCCTCCTCGCGCACTCAAGAGACAATCGCCGACGCCGAGCTCTTTCAACTTCGTCCACCGCTCCACGACGTTCGCCAACGTCTGTCCAGCCAGCACAGTAAACGTGTTGTCCTGCAAATCGAGCACCTCCAGTTGAACACAGCTCGACAATCCATGCTGAAGCAATTGCGCCACTCCCTCCTGTCGAATCCCATTCTGCACCATCTTGACCGTCTTCACTTTGTCGTTCGCCTGGTATGCCTTGACCCAAGCCGCCATGCTGCCCGTCTCCAACCGATTGCGTCCACACACCACCGTCTCGAGATCCGGAACACTCTTCCCCTCCTTCCTCGCCTCCGCCTTCCTCCCAGCAAGCTGCTCCAGCGCCTCAGCAACTAGTGTACCAGCCGCAGGCCCCAACCCATTATTGTTGAGAAACAAATGCTGCAAAGGCGTATGCCGACTGAGAAAAGGCCGCAAAGGCTCAACAGTATTCAGGCCAAACGCATTATCGTTCAAATTCACCGTGTGCAACTTGGGACACTTCAGCAGGGCGGTGAGGAGCGCATCGAGCGCCTGCGGGATCTCGGCGAGTAGTCGGCCGGTGAAGATGTCGGCGAGGTTGGCGTACTGCAGGGTGGTCTTGGTTTCGAGGATGCGCGCGAGGGCTTGCGAGGCTTCGACACCGATGGTGTTGCCTTCGAGGTGGATCTCCTCTACGTCGCTGCTTGCCTCTAGAGCTTGGGTGTGTTTGTGCAGGTCGGCGGCGGTGTCGAGTTTGAGTGCTTGGCCGCGGAGGGAGAAGACTTTGGACATTTTGGGTAATGTGCTTGGGCAAGGATTGTTGTTCTCAAAGGAGTTGAGGCGTGCAGGAAGTTTCCACTCAGTGCGTGCCACAATAGTCGTCAAAATGTCAATGTGGGAAAAAGTACAGCTCGGTGTAAACAATTATGGAGGCTTTCAAACGGGCGAGCTTCCCGGCGCAGGGCAACGTGCGCCAAGTCGTGCACGAGGGAGATCGGGAATTTGCTTATGTAATGTGAGCGCGGGCCATTCCTGAACATCACTGACGTCCTCTTAAGGAATTTGTAAGTCAACATCTCCAACTCTTGTGACAATCCACACGTCGCCAAAATGTCAGCGCAAGCACTGAAATCAAGCCCAACAGGCTCGTCGAACTCTACCATCACCCATGCCCTGCATAACTAACATCCAAATCCAGGCCAAATGCAACCCAACAACCTCGCCGCAGACGTGAAAGCGCCCAACTCCAGCGACAAGCCCAAGGTACGTCTGCGCTCCAGCTTCATCGCGCACTTCCCTTCCACACGATCGACCTGACTGACGAGTCGCTCCAGCCCTGCTGCGTATGCAAAGACGAGAAACAGGCGCGCGACGAGTGCATGCTCTTCTCCACCTCCGCCGATCCGCAAGCTGCGTGTCAAGATTTGGTGGGCAAGTACAGGAGTTGTATGGCGGGGTTTGGGTTTAATCTTCCGTGAGAAAAGAGATGGATTAAGAGGTAGGGGGCGGGGTGGTGTATATTAAATTGGCATGGGTGGCGTTTTTCGATGAAGAGACATTATGGGCGAGCATTTCGCGTGGCGAAGGATAGCATGGGATGTTGCAGTGAGGGCTTTTCATTTGTGCTAAAATCTCTATGCATACAAGGGAGAGACCTGTTCTCTGCGATGTGCAGATGTCACGGGTCATCTCATGCTTTTCGTCCACCTTGCAGTGCACCTGAAAGGCGTCATTGCCGCTTGCGATCATCATCCAGCTTTTCCTTCTTCACAAGACCAAGATCTTGCAGTATACCACTCTCAGACAGCAGTCGCCACAAGCACCACAAGTAGCAGACGCCAAAACCCGCAGCGCCAACGCAGACATTCGCCACCACGAACAGATCCGGCTTGTTCGTCGGCGGCAGGAAGAAGGCCTCGACGACGTGCCAAGCGATGCATGCAAGGTAAGTCCCGAGATGCAGAATCTTGGCGAACCAATGCAGCCCCGCACCGTCCGGAGTAGCAGAAGCGGTGTACAACTCGAAGCTGACGGGAGGGAGGCCGAGGAGATAGGCGAAGACGAGGCTGAGAACGAAGTACGGGATGCGCAGTCCGTCCCGCACGAGAAGGGGGAAAAGAGTCCAGCAAGCCAGGATATTTGCGTAGCCCACCCAAGCCCTGGTGGAGGGTTTCATCCCGCCTTCAGACGCCAGTAGCATGGTCATGGGGAGAAGGGGGAGCAGCACGTTCTTCTCGTGCACCTGGTACGAGCAGAGGAAGAAGCCCCACGCTGTCACTGCTAGGGCAAGGGGTGTGAGTACCTTCTTGGGTTTGAAGAAGATGATGGTGCATGGCGGCAGGATGGAGAGGAGGGTGAGGCCGAGAGCTGCGCGGGAGAGCAGAGAGGAGGAGTAGTTGTGCAGTTTGTGCACGCCGGAGCTGTGGATTGCGCACCAGATGTTGGCGACCTTGTCTTCGAAGAGGCCGCGCGAGAAGGGGAAGATGCGGTGGATTGATTGGGCCAGCTGGAGCACGTAGGGGTAGTACCACGCGGATTCCGCAAGGTCGAACGGTAGGGCCGAGAGGAGAGGTGGGAGTTGAATGTCGGTGGGTAGTGGTACGTTTCGGCGGTTGTCGTAGAGAGTTCCCAGTAGTAGTGGGAGGTAAAGCAGGGCGAAAGACGCCAGTGTCGTGGCCGCAATGCAGATCAGACGGAACAGCCTGATTCGTGGGAATAAGCATGATCCAGCAAGATAAGCGGCAACGGCAGGCGCGTAGAATAGAGCCATCTGTTTGAAGCCCAGTGCGGCGACAAAGCATACGCAGCTCCAGAGTGGCCGGCCAGCGAGCATGTTGGACATGGAAGCGAGCACAAAGCCCAGCATGACAGTGTTGTATTGGAAATGTCCGTGGTCAATGAGCATGGTAGCAGGCTGCATCAATATCGCAGTCAAAGCTATCGACAGCTCCCACGGATTGATGTTATGCAGCCTGGCCATATGTCTCCCGCATATGACAACAGCAGGGACGTAAACCAGATACTCCGACACCATGACCGTCGCGCGCATGAACACCTTCAGATCCGCATCATCCAGGGCTCGCGAGAGATACAGCGCGAACCAGTCGGGATTGATCAGCGATCCAACCTTGCCCAGGATCCAGCTGTGATATGCCGTCAAAGGCGGATAATCCAGACCCCACCACTGCAGGTCATGGAAATACCAGTGGGTCATGGGCAGGCCGACTGTGATCTCCAGCCAATGCCGCTGTGCCTCGAAGTCGCCATGCATAGGCGGTTTGCGATAACCCGAATATGGCCAGATGGCGGTGCACCAGCGGAAGAGGCCAACGACCATGAAGATACAGGATAAGATGACCCATTGGGAGGTGGCAGTTCGCGCGGGCCAGAAGAAAGCCACGAGGGGGAAGGCGGGCTTTTCTTGTTTGGACTGGACATCGATGGCGACGGTTCCGTTGGAGCTGTTGGAAGAGATGTCCGCTCTCCGCTTCTTGCGCGGCTTGTGGGATGAGGGCGTGGACGGCATCTTTTGAATGGAGCACGGAGACGCGTTACCGAGACATTCCTATTGATTTGTTCCGCTGTCGAGGATGGGTGCGGTGTGACCAGTCTGGCACGCGATGAGTCCGATGCTCTAGTTCGTGAAGCGTACAGCTACGGTGCGTCGTGTGTTGTCGAGTGTATTCAGGCGAGGCTATACGTCTTCTGCACGCATTGAAGTTGGGACGTGGCCACGGAGGTGAAATCACGGCCAATCAAGCGCAAGCTGGCTGGGATCAGGCGTCAGGGATCGCAAGGAGCTTGGGCCACGCGCGACACTAGCGCAAAAGAAAAAAAGTTCTTAGACTCGGAACTTTTCTGCCAGCCTCCCCTCCCATCGACACTCTTCTCTCCCATCACCAACAGAGGTTCTACTTTCCACACCTCGTTTTAAACTCGTTTCCATCACTACTGAGGGCATCGGAGCGAGACATCGCTAGAGGGGATACTTGACAAGCACAAATTTGGTTCGTGGGCTCTTCATCTCTTCACGTCCTTGCGCCGTGAACGAGTCGCTTGCTTTGTGCGCATTGCATCGCACTCCGTCTACTAGTGGGCTTGATCAAACGTCGTTGGCACGTCGGGGCTTCTTGTGGGAACACGCCGCCTCGACTGCAGCGACCAGTGGGCATCTCGTGGTCGGTCACGGTGTCACGTGTGGGCAAAAAGAACCCCTCACTCGCGTGGGGCATTCTTCTCGTGGGCTTCAGTCACTGCCGGTGACATCATTGAGGACTTGTCGAGGGCTTGTAACGACTTTGCTTCGTTCGTGGGCTATTGTCACTGCTGGCTGTTTGAGAGGAGAGACGCTATCGCTGCGGCGGGACTACAAGAGTAACATACATTTGAGGGGAGGCTTCATACTGACCTACGCATAGACATTCCTCATAAATCTTCAGCAATGGCCAAAGACAAGAAGGGCAGCAAGACTGCCGCACCCAAGGCGGATGTGGCCAAGCCACTGGAGAGCGTCAAGGCTGGTCGCGTGACCAAGCCGCTTGAGCAGGCAAAGGCTGCCGCCAAAGACACTGCCAAGAAGGCTGCCGGTGGGGTTGAAAAGGCCGCCAAGAAGGTCAAGAAGGCCGTTGAGCCCGAGTCGGAGTCTTCGGACGATGACTCGGATGCCAGCTCTGTCGGGACCAGCGACAGCTCCGAGAGCAGCGACGAAGAGGTTGACACCAAGGCCGGAGCCAAGTCGAAGGGCAAGGTCAATGGCAAGGCTGCCAAGGCGGCTGAAAGTGACAGCAGCGAGGAAGACTCGGACGAATCCGACAGCGACGAGGAAGTCGCTCCCAAGAAGGCGGCAAAGGGCAAGGTCAATGGTGCTGCCGCCGCCAAAGACGATGACAGTGATGACAGCGAAGAAGACTCTGACGAGTCCGACAGCGACGAGGAGGAAGCTCCCAAGACAAACGGCAAGGCTGCTGCCAAGGACGACGATGACTCCGACTCCGACTCCGATGCCGATTCCTCCGACGCATCTTCTGACGATGATGAGGAAGAGGAGGCCAAGCCTGCCCCCAAGGAGACCGGCAAGAAGCGCAAGGCCGAAGATGCCATCGACTCGACGCCCAAGAAGCTCAAGGCTGTTGTCGAGGGTGAGGAGAAGGATGCCACCAACAACTTGTTCATCGGCAACCTCAGCTGGAACATTGACGAGGAATGGCTCTACCGTGAATTCGAGACGTTCGGCGACTTGAAGAATGTGCGCATCATCACCGACCGCGACAGCGGCAGGAGCAAGGGATACGGCTACGTCGAGTTCAACTCTACCGAGAAAGCCTTGGAAGCGCTCGAGGCCATGCAGGGCACGCTGCTCGACGGTCGCAACCTCCGCGTCGACTTCAGCGTCCCTCGCCCCGCTCGCGACGAGAACGCCACGCCTCAGCAGCGCGGCGCCGATCGTGCCCAGAAGTACGGCGACACTCCCAAAGAGCCCAGTGCGACTTTGTTCGTCGGCAACGTTAGCTTCGATGCCGACGAGTCGATGATCACCGAGCTCTTCCAGGAGTACGGCACCATCAACGCCGTCCGCTTGCCCACTGACCGTGAGACCGGCGCCATCAAGGGCTTCGGCTACGTCGAGTTCTCCAGCATCGACGAGTCCAAGGCCGCCTTCGAGGCTCTGCAGGGTGGTGACCTTGCCGGCCGCTCGATGAGACTCGACTACTCCACCCCGCGCAGCAACGACTCGCCCGCTGGCGGTCGCGGCGGCGGACGCGGTGGACGCGGCGGTTTCGGCGATCGCGGCGGCCGCGGCGGCTTCGGCGGACGTGGCGGTGGACGCGGTGGTTTCGGCGACCGTGGTGGCCGTGGCGGTCGTGGTGGAGGCGGCAGCTTCCGTGGCCGTGGCAACACGACGAACCGTGGTGGGTTTGGCGACTTCTCAGGCAAGAAGGTGACTTTCTAGGAGGAAGATGGCCAGAGCGGGAAGCAGCCTCAGAAGGGTTCGGGGCGTGGGGGCCGCGGCGGTCGCGGGGGCTATGAGAAGGGGTCGAAGCGTGGTCGTGGTGGCTCTGCTGCCGTGTTTTCGGGGACGAAGATCTCGTTTTAGAGGTTTGATGTTCTTGAGAGTTGCGCTCGGGGTCTGACGATGCTCTTTGACGCTTCCGCTCTCGCAAACAGAAAAGTGTTTTTCATACCGGTGGCGATGGGTTTGCTGGAGTTCGGTGGGCATGGAAGGAGTGGCTTACTGTACCGTGGGTAATTGGAAGCTGTATTCAATTTCCTTGTGCTGGTCACTTCTTGCTTCAACATCTTGTCAAGTGTGTCACGTCAATCGTCCGCGCGAGTGATGCTGTAGAATCTGTTCGCCTTCAAAATGTATGAATTAGATGGTTTCAGACGCCTGCTGGGAAGTGCCAGCCTCGGGCGCTGCTATACATTCACCCGCTCTAAGAAATCCGAAGAACCATCTCCGCCCATCACACACACCCAAACTCCAATGAGATCACCATCGCATCTAAACGTGTAAATGTCCATTCCTCACCCCATTTGCCGCCCCCTTACTCGTCCCTATCGCCTTCGTAATCGCGCGCAGCACATCCTCCACAAGATCCTGCCCGTCTTCCACCCCACAGCTCAACCGCACCAAATCATCAAACACCCCCGCCGCCTCCCGCTGCTCCTTCGGAATGCCCGCGTGCGTCATGCTGCCGGGCACCTCGCACAAACTCTCGACGCCACCCAGCGACTCCGCGAGCGTGAAGATGCGCGTCTCCTCGCAGAAGCGGTCGGCGGCTGCTTTGCCGCCGCGCAGCCGGAAACTGAGCATGCCGCCTCCTAGCCCGTCGCGGTGCTGTTTGAGCGCGATGGCGTGTTGGCGGTGCGAGGTGAGGCCTGGGTAGTTGACTGCGAGGACGTGCGGGGAGGCTTCGAGAGCGGCGGCGACGAGGGCGGCGTTGTTGGATGCTTCGCGGGCGCGCAGGTGCAGTGTCTTGACGCCGCGGTGGGCGAGCCAGCAGTCGAAGGGGGAGGGGACGGCGCCGATGGCGTTTTGCAGGAATTTCAGCCGCTCGAACAGGTCGTCGGAGTTGAAGGCTGCGACGCCCATCAGTACGTCGGAGTGGCCGTTGATGTACTTTGTGACGCTGTGGATGACGATGTCGGCGCCGTGGTCGAGCGGGTTTTGGATGTAGGGGGAGAGGAAGGTGTTGTCGACTACGACCATGATGCCCGTGCGGTGCGCGATGTCGGCTACGGCGCGGATGTCGGTGAGGGAGAGGGTGGGGTTTGAGGGAGTTTCGATCCAGATGAGTTTGGTTTCGGGGGTGATGAGCGCTTCGACGTCGAGTTCGATGGAGGGGGTGAAGGTCACGCGAACGCCGTGGGCGGAGGCGACTTTGGTGAAGTAGCGGTGCGTGCCGCCGTAGACGTCGGACACGGAGACGACATGGCTGCCAGTTGCCAGACTCTGCAGGATGTTGGCCGTGGTGGCGGAGCCGGAGGAGTATGCTAGGGCGTATCGCGCGTGCTCCAGGTGTGCGATGGCCGTTTCGAAGGCGGCGCGGTTGGGATTGGAGGAGCGGGTGTACTCATGCTCGCCTATCGGCTTGCCCACGGAGCTTTGGGCGAAGGTTGTGCTGAGGGAGATGGATTGGATGACGGCGCCGGTGTGAGGGTCATGAGGTGCGCCGGCGTGCACGGCAAGCGTGCCGAAGCGGTGGACGGGTGAAGGAGGACGGGGAGGGGTCTCGATGGCTTCGGTGGCGTTGATGGCCATGTTGGTGTCGGTGGGCGGCTTGGCCGCGCGAGAGGATGTCGAGGTCCGACAACGGGTGGGGGGTCGAAGCGGCGGGAGGGCGCGGGGTCGCAGGTACTGACCGAGTCGCTGAACGGCGTGTGTGCGAGATGGAGAGGCAATGGCGGAGGATGAGCAGGTCTGGGAGATGACCCGTTGGTTGCGCAGGGCAGAGGAGTGATATATGCTGTGGGCGGAAAGGAAGAGAAGGATGATGGCGAAAGTGGCAGAAACTCGGGTCGTCGTGAAAAGCGAATGTGACGCGATTGCAAATCCGAATTCTAGAAGGTCTGCTTGCGGCCTAGCGCCAGGCACCTCGACCCCGGCTCGCCTTTCTTCTCAAGTAATCAGAAACACCTTTTGACTCGACTTTTCTTCGTGCCTTCATGTGCACGCGTGCTGCTGCGGCATGTGCTGTTGTCATCATTTCATTCGATTCAGTACGTTGCTTTGCAATCGCATTCGGTCGAAGCTAGAACATGGTGGCGTGGGTGAGACGCGAGGCTCGACACGCAGCCTTCTGCATGAGCTTCACCCACTCCCATCGCCCGCCTTCTCATCTTTCTTCCGCAGCCTCACCAAAGCAGCTTCGGCCCCGTCAATGCGTTTGAGCAGAAACGCCAGCGTTGCATCCCTGGCCTTGTCGAGGGTCCTTAGCTTCTCCACCGGCAGACTCGTGTAATTCATCGTCGGCTTAGCGGGCGACGCGACACTCTGAGCCGAGGCGGCCTGATCCTCGACAGCCTCACCACCACCACCACCGCCTGCTTCCGCCGTCTTGACCTCACTCTCCCTCTGCGCCGCCAACTTCCTTAATACCACGATGCTCTCATCCCGCTGCGGTAGCAGCACCTCCAGCCTCGCCTTCTCCCCCGCATCCTCCTCCGCTTTGCGCTTCTTCGCCCTCTCCTCCACTAATGAATCCTTCCATTTCTGCACTGCTCCCTTTGCGCATTCCTCCATATGAGTGAAGCGTACGGGACCCAACATGACCCCTCCGTACCACCGTGCAACGACACATGCCCCCACCACTTGCATGCTCTCCAGCACCTTCTCGACCTTCTTGCCCCCGTACTTCTCCCCGTCGTCGTCGTGGCCCACGACGTAGTTCGTCCGGCCCGTAATGGCTTGTTGATTGCTCTCTCGGCGCCATGCCAGGATCTTGTGGCTTGCGCTCGCGAATTCCGCATGGTTTTGCAGAGCTTCCGGTTTCAATGTGGGCGAAAAGTAGCCGATGAATCTGGAGGTGCGGTCTTCGATTGCCTCCGAACGATAGATGTCGTCGCTGCTGCTGCCCTCTGCGTCGGAATCGGCAGGTCGCTTGCGCTTCTGCGACATCCCTGCTGTTGTTGATGGGAGCCTGCACAGCTCTAGGAAAGCAATGTCACATCCTCGCTGTGCGCATCTCGTTGCTTTAGCACCCACTGAACTTAGGCTGGGTTTAACTGGGACAAAGTTGGAGGGATCCTAAGGCAGTGCCGAAAGACTCCGACTCCCGTTAGCGCCCGTTATTTTCGGCCAATCACATTGCATATCATTCATTCTTCCGCACTGAACACCTCAGGCATCCAGTAGGGAATGATTCCAATATGCCGTCTGGACCACCGTGATCAAGAGCAGGATGTCGTCTTGAATGGCAAGGCAAGAGCGGGGTCTACTTGGTACTTTCTCTCAATTTGTCACTCTTGTGCTTAAAAGGGTCGACGTGCAGCCAGCCTCGGGCCGGCTGTCCATTCGGTAGATCGTGATACGAAGTCCGTCATCGGCTACTGCACCTCATCACATAATCCAAAAATGAACGACATCGAAGTGTGACTCTTGCGCTCTTCTCGTTGCTGTTGGTGTTCTGATTCAATTGAAGTGATCCGAGGCACGGCATTTACACAACCATGGCATATGCGCCGCCAGCACCGCAGGGACCCCCCGACAAACAAGCCAGCATCAAAAAGAACATCCCCGAAGATGTGGCGCATATCATTGCCAGAGAGAACAGTCAAGACGACGACGACGACGATGGCAGCACCAACATCGACGAATCCACCGCCGACTATCATGAACTCGAGCGCCGCCTACGGCGCAAAGTCGACCTCCGCCTCTGCACCATCGCCGGCATCCTCTGCTCCCTCAACCTGCTCGACTCTGGCGTTATCAGCTCCGCTTCCGTCACCTCCATGATCCCCGACCTGGGCTTGTACGGCAACAAATTCAGCATCAGCATCTTCATCTTCACCGTCTCCAGCATCGCCTTCCAGCTGCCCTCGACCATTGCTGTGCGCATGTTTGGCCCGCGCATTTGGTTCTCGTTCATCACTGTGAGCTTTGGCGTGATTACCATGTGCACCGCGTTCATCCATACGTGGCAGCAGATGATTGCATTGCGCGTGTTGCTGGGGATGGCCATGTCGGGTATCTACCCTGGTTTGAGCTATTTGATTTCGGCGTGGTATTTACGGCGCGAGCAGCAGACGCGGTATGCTTTTATGCAGAGCGGCGAGGTCATCATCCTTGCAACAGGCAGCATCGTCAACTTTGGCTTGAATCAGCTAAACGGCCAAGGCGGACTGGCAGGATGGAGGTACATGTTTCTGGTGCAAGGCCTCATCTCCATCGTCATCGGCGTCATCACCTACTTCTGGATGGTCGACTTCCCCGAACACAGCCACAAATCCCTCTGGTTCCTCACGGAAGAAGAGCAAGCCCTGGCCGTCTCACGCATCCAGCGCGACCGCAAAGACGTGCAAGCCGACCCCTTCGCCTGGGCCAAAGTCCTGCGCCACGCCCGCGACCTCAAAGTCTACGGCTTCGCGCTGCTCTTCTTCCTCCTCAACCTCGTCTCCACCTCCCTCTCCTACTTCCTGCCCATCATCCTGCGCACCGGCATGGGCTTCGGCGAAAACCAGGCCATCATCCTCTCCTCGCCCCCCTACTACTACTCCGTCATCCCCGTGATCCTCACCTCCCTCATCGCCGACCGCTACCGCATCCGCGGGCCCGTCATTGTCTTCAACTGCGTCTGCCTCGTCGTCGGCTTCTGCATGCTCGGCTTCGTGCGCCAGGTCACCGTGCGCTACATTGGCACTTTCCTCGCGACGGGAGCGTACATTTCCAACTGGGCGGCGTTGACCGCTTACTACCAGAACAACATCGCGGGCCAGTGGAAGCGCGTGTACACCGCCGCGGTGGTGACGATGTTCAATGGCGCGGGCGGCATTGCGGGCAGTTTCATTGTCCGGCAGAACCAGGCGCCGTGGTATCCCACTGCCGTGTGGATTAGCATTGCGAGTCATGTGGTGATTGTTGCGTTTGTGGGGTTGTTTTCTGCTTGGTTCTTTGTTGCGAATCGGAGACAAAAGGCTGGGAAGACGGTGTTGGAGGAGACGGAGGGGTTCAGGTATACGTTTTAGGCGAGTCTGGTATGAATTACGATTCCCCTTTCTCAGCCGCCATTCCGGGTGGTGTCGTTGTTGTCTTTCCACGGTGGCGGTGTTTGTCTGCGAGGTGGCTGCATGCCTGTAATGTCTCACTGAGACAAACTCGACACAAATGTAAGTCTCATTCATCCATTTTTTTCTTAGCCGGCAAGACAGCAAGCATGTCTTTTATCTCACAAACAGAGTCAACAAACTCGATTCACACAGAAAAGCCCCACAAACAGCCTTGTCTCAGCAGCCTTGTCACAAAGCCCGCTGCAACAACCGTGCGAAACCGCTCACAAACAAGGGAGATACGTTGAGAGTATCTATAAAGTCGACAATTTCTTCGATAGACCATGATCTTCTTTTCCTTCCACAACACTTCTTCCTAAGATGGCCGGCCCCAAAGCCACCAAAGGCCGCAACACCGCCAAGTCCGACATCGACAACGTGCCAACCAACAACCCCAGAGGAGGGAGAGCCCGACCACCACCCAACCAGCCTAACGACGAAGAAGACAACGACCCCATCTCTACCCGCGGCAGTCTCCAAAGAGTGCACACCCGGCTCAATCCCATCGACGCGAACGTGCAAGACATTCGCGACAAGCAAGCAGACGTCCACGCCCGGCTCGATGCAATTGTCCAGAATCAAGCACAAGCCAACTCGCGCTTCGATGACTTGATCTCGCGACTGGATAGGATGGAGCGCGGCAACGGCAACAGGAGCAGGAACAACAGCAACGGCAACGGCGACGGCAACAACTCTCGCGACCGCCAACTCTTCCCCCATCCCTCCATCATCAACGACCCCCGCGCTCAGCGTCAAGACTTTCACTCCCCCTACATCGTCCAACTCTACGGCTACGACTTGAGGGAGATGATGCCGCGCGGCCAACAGGGAGCAGCGCAAGATCCGCCAGCCGATGACGACGACGAGCAAGACCCTGGACAGACGGTTGTCGCAGGGCATTTGCAGCCGCGCAGAGACAGTGCGCTGGAAGCACGACCACTACAGGCAGCACCTCCATCTGGGTACGCTGGGTCTTCGCTGCGAGATGCGGGACCGGCAACGCGCGGAGCGAAGCTCGCGGGCGGTGGGAGGAAGAAAAAGGCTGAGGTTGCGTCGGCTGGAGAGGATGGCGATGCTGGGCTCCAAGGACGCTCTGCTAGGCTTGAGGATAGTGCTCTCCCTGGGATATCGGCTGCTACGAGCAGGTCCGACAATCAAGGAGTCGCTGACTACAAGGGTCCCGGGAGCTACGAAATCAACCGCCGCCGCAGAGAGGATGCAGGTCTTCACGAAGCGGACAGCACTGCGCGCGGATCTCGCACCGATCGTGCTGCTCGAGCAGAGGTGGAGTACGAGCCGATGGTGAAAATCGAACAGAACGATGGCCACGGAAATCGCACTGCAGGTGAGCACCCCTCCTCCTCCTCCTCCCCAACCCAACACCACCCGAGTACCGCAGACCATCTGATCGCAGCAGTAGAAGCAGCACCCGAATCCAGCTCCAGGAAAGCAAGCCGTGCCAGTGCCAGAACATACGAGTACCAGCCCGTCGAAACGAGTACGCAGACTCTAGGCCTCGACAAGCGTCCGGAAGATCAGCCTCATCTGATCATCGACGAAGTGGGAGGCCGTCGTACTACGCGGAGGAGTGTTGCTGCTCCTGGCGCGTATACGGCTGCTAGTAGGATTGCTGCCACTCCGGCTCCGCCTGCAGTTCCGGCGGCAGCTCTCAGCCGTGCACAAACAGTCGCACCCAGCTCCAAACCCCGTCAACAACGTCAAGCATCAGCAGCGCCGACTCCAGCTCCTGCTCGTCCATCTTCATCAGCGCCTACATCGGATTCCAATGTGCGCCAACAACGAGCAGCAACAGCAGTACCATCGCCTGCCCCTGGCTCTAACAATGCAACTCTCAAGAACACCAAGCGCAAATTCTCTCCCGGCAAGGTCCCAGAGACGATTGACGAAGAGCACTCGGAAGCTGATTCGCAGGATCTGGATCTGGGGCCTCGGAAGCGGGCTAGGCAGGGAAGTGTGGGTAGGGGGATGGTTGAGGAGTTGAAGAAGAAGGTCAGCGAAGAGGAGGCGGCGGGTGTGGAACAGGGTGAGGTTGTGGAGGAGGAGATTGAGCAGCAGCAGCAGCAGCAGGATGAGATGGAGGAAGAAGAGATGGATGAGCAACTGCTGCTGCAGATGGGAGAGGAGGAGATGGAGCAGCTGCAGCAGGAGATGAAGGGAAAAGAGGTCGATCAGCAGCTGCTGCAGCAGATGGGGGAGGAGGAAATTGACGACGACGAAGAGGAATACGACAGCGACACCATCGAGGTGAAGCCACGCGTGAAAGGCACGGAGCCCGCCAAGAAAGCAAAGGGTGATGGGAAAGGTCAGAAAAGCTCTTCTACCTCATGGTTCGACTTCCCCAAAGGTCTGCGCTGAAAATGGCAGGGAAGCATAGCTCCTCGCAGATGAGTCAAGCTCAGCGAGCCGTGGATGAGGTACCGAGGAGGAAGTGAAGGAATCTCAGAGGCGGTATGAGCGATAGTTCTGAACAACGACACCGAGGAGGATAGGAAGACGGGCGATGGGAGAGTTACTTTTGCTTTTCAGCATGATTTCATGGATTTTCGTTGCTTTTGAGTACTTACTTTGACGTATTATGGGAAAGGCTTTTTGTTGCGTTCACTGATGTTCCCGCCGTCCCACTTTCCCACTTCTCGCTCACTTCTGTCCATGCCGCTGCACAAAACGCCATTGCCATGCGAAGCAACACCGTCAAATTTGAGCGTTGATCCATCACGTTCCCCAAGCCGTCAGCAAGATGTCTGTGCCAGGCACCCTCGGCCTCACTTGCAAGTCCGCAAACAAGATCTGATAGTAAGAGTCCGGCATTTTCTCAAACTCCAGCCCCTTGGCCAATGCCTTCTCCTCCTCTGCCTCCTCGGTAGTCTTGAGTGGGTAGCACAGCGAGCACCAGATGTCGCGGCGGAAGAGGAATTCGTTGCCTCTGTGTTTCCATAGTTCGTGGTTGGGGTTGAGATAGTCTAGCCCGGATTAGTGGATGGTTCTTCGTGAAGGGATGGGGGAAGAGGATCACGTACGCTGACCCTGGTCCAGGATTTCGGGGACGTTGATCTTCAACCACTGCCGCTTGGGTCGATTGTAGGAGGAGTTTGTGCGCATGTCCAGGCACGAGGCATTGATTTTGGCTGCTACAGCGATGATGTCTGGATGTACGGGCATTGGCAGGTAGTCCTTGACGTCCACGGGGACATGGTTGATGCGTCTGTTGATCTTGCGGCGAGGGAGGTTGCGGGTGCCGCTGAGAGGGCGATCCGGGGGAAAGGCGAAGATGACTTCGTCGAGGGAGAGGGTGACGGTGAGGTTATAGGGTGTGTCACCAAGAGTGACGTCGGGGATGAGCTGGATTTCACCGAGATGCTCTCCGGCTCTCCACACGGTCTCGTCTGCTGTGACGGAGGCGAAGGAAGGCTCGGGGCGACCGTTGATGGTGTCGTAGGTGCTCATCATCCAGGTCTCGCCGGGAAGCTGGCCGACGTGGATCCAGCTCAAGCCGTGCACGGGATGGAGGATGGACCACGGTTCGGTGCAGATGTCGCCCAGGCTGTCCTGCTCCGAGGGGAGAATGTCGAAGAAGCGGGAGTGGATGTCCATGTATGCGTGCATGGGGAGGAAGTAGAGCTTGCCGGAAAGGATGTGCTTGCCGTAGACTAGCTTCACTGCCCGGTGAGGATACGCTCGACCACTTAGGAGGCTGGGTGGGATGGCTTTGCTGAGGTCGAGCGGATCTTCCTTAGGTGGAGGGGCCGATGAGATGAGGAACGCAGAGGGTGGATGAGATGTGGGAGTGTCTTCAGAAGAAGAGGATGAAAGGGATGCGGGAGTGCCGACGAGAGAGTCGACAGGTGTGTCGGCAGAACATTCGGAAGCCATGATTGAAGCAATGCGTGGTCATGAAGGATGTAGTGTCATGACGGGGGAGGCAGAGAGGAGGGCTTTGCGGCATTCACGGAAGATGGTGTTGTGGTGTTGTGAAACGGAGATGAGATGACTTACCTGCTGCATCTGGAAGGTGCGAGCCTCCACTGGGAGGGAAGGCGCGATGCGGGATGTGTCACCACCAGCACGCCTACAGGTCAACCATACCATCTGGAAGAGGGTTGAGGCGAGCAGCATTGTCGTGCGTGGAGGGGATGGCGGATGCCAGCGCTTCCACCATTGTGCTGTGATGACATTGCTTTCATTCGTTGATCACAGTCCAGGAGGAAGGACGTATAGTGTGTTGAATCACATCGAACATGCCTCACAAACGAAATACATGCAGTGTAAGTGAAGAGCCAAGGTCGAGGCTGGATTTCGCCAGCAAAGTGTAGGAGAGCGGCATACATCTAGAACGGACGGAGGCCGGCGCGCACGGGCGGTGATGTTGATGAGCTGCGAGGTGGCTTGGGTGGTCTGTGAGATGTTTGTGGCGGCGGATGACGCCAAGCTTTACGCAAGCCCCGATGCGACTGCGTGGATTCGACGACTCTAATGTAACGCCGGCATTGACTTTCCTCTCTCCAGGACCAGATCCACCCTAATCCGTCAACTCATTACACCTCACCGACCACCTCCCCGGAGCCCTACGACACTCCCTGCGCAGAGCCTGCGGCGTTCCCAGCGACAGCTCCATCGCCGCGCAGCCCTGCTCCCCTTCACCACCTTCCCGCCCCGGCAATCTCCTCCGGCCGCCGCCGCGACCAGACTGTCCATGCGTTGCACTTCCTCCCAACACCCCCGTGCAAGCTGCTAGAGAGGAGACTGGGGCAAGCATGGCCTACCTAGGCATCTACCGCGCCCTCTACGACTACGCTCCGCAATCGGAGGAAGAGCTTGAGCTACACGCCGACGATGTCCTCTTCGTGCTCGAGAAATCGACCGAGGACAGTTGGTGGAAGTGCAAGAAGAAGGCCGCCAATGATGACGACGACGAAGAGCCAGAGGGACTGGTCCCGAACAACTACATAGAAGAGGCGACGCCGCTCCATACCGCCAAAGCGCTGTATGACTACACCAAGCAGACCGACGAGGAACTGAGCTTCAAAGAGGATGCGCGGCTGGAGGTCTATGACGAGAGTGATCCCGACTGGACACTCGTCGGCTGCGATGGCGAATACGGCTTTGCCCCGGCCATCTACATTGAACCTGTCCACGATACCCCGGCAGCAAATCGAGCCGTCTCGCCGCCACCCCCGATGCCGCCACGGCCATCTCAAGTAGACAACGACGAGCCTCTCCCGGGTGAGGCGGACTATGTGCCGCCGGGGGCGGCGGGGAATAGTCCCGCAGCGGCCCTGGCCGGCATCCTCGCGCAAAGAACTGGCGCTGCTTCGGCGGACACTGGTGGTAGACGAACTGTGGCCTCTCCTCCCAGCGCATCATATTCACGAGCACAATACACTCCCGAAGCGAGCGAGGGAGAGGAAGAGGAAGAGGAAGAGGCGCCTCCGCCCAAACCAGCCCGTCCTCAATCCCAGGCCTCGATCCCCGCCGCCGCCTCACCACGCCCCGCTCCCTACACTCCTTCCGGCACCGCCGAAGCCCCTGGAATCATGCCGTCTCCCCCGCAGTCACCATCACGCTCTCAGGGTGGATACTACATGTACAACATCCACGAGATGGTCTCCTTTCAGAACAAATCCAAGAAGCTGCCGACCACCCTCGAGATCGACACGAACCAGGGCGTGATCATGATCTCACCCGAGAAGAGTCGTGATGGCTCAAGTCAAGAGTGGAGTGCGGAGAAGCTTGCCCACTACTCCATCGAGGGCAAGCATGTCTTTGTGGAGCTTGTAAGACCCAGCAAGAGCATCGATTTCCATGCGGGATCCAAAGGCACAGCCAAGGAGATTGTCACACACTTGGGCGAGCTGGCTGGAGCGAGTCGAGGAGGCGGCCTGCGCGAGGTGCTTGAAGCCAGCAAGGGCAGTGCGGGAGATGGCATCAAAACTGGCCAAATGCTTTACGAATTCATGGCACAGGGAGATGACGAAGTCACCGTGGCCGCTGGCGATGAGGTGCACATTCTCGACGACACCCGGAGTGAAGAGTGGTGGATGGTGAAACGCTTGCGAAACGGCAAGGAGGGCGTTGTGCCGTCCTCGTACGTCGAGATCACTGGAGTCGTTGAGAAGAGTGTTGGCAACGCTTATGCTGGATTGAATGCCGGAAGGAGTATCGTGGATCAGAACCGGCTGGAGGAAGAACGGCTGACAAGGGAAGCTGCACGAAAGTCGAAGAGTTCGCGGGATGAAATTCCGGAACGGGGCAGCAGCCTTACGACCGCCGAATCGAAGAGCAAAGGGAAACGAGCCTCCACCAGCTCTCCGGGCGGGCCGAAGAGTCGACCGAACCAAGCCCGACTGCGGACATGGACCGACCGTTCGGGAACGTTCAAAGTCGACGCCGAATTTATCGGTCTCCGCGATGGCAAGATCCACCTGCACAAGCTCAATGGCGTCAAGATTGCCGTGCCCGTCGCGAAAATGTCTCTGGAAGACATCGAATACGTCGAGAGAGCCACGGGCGAGAATCTGGACGACGATAAGCCGTTGTCGGACGTCAAGCGCCGAGGCACGCAAAAGACCAACGGCACCGGCGCCGGCGCAAGCATCGACCACGAGAAGCAGCAGAAGAATGAAGACTATTGGTTCGACTTTTTCTTGCAGTGTGGCATCGATGTCAATATTGTGGGCAGATACGCCAACGCTTTTGTCAGAGACCAGATGGGTCCTGAAATCGTGCCTGACATTAACGACAGCCTTTTGAGGACGTTGGGATTGAAGGAGGGAGACATTCTGCGTGTCATGAAGCATATTGATAACCAACTTGGACGACAGAGAGGTGGTCAGGCAGGCGGCGAAGCAGAGTCGAGTGGTGATCAGGGCGGATTGTTCTCGGGGCCTGGTGGGGCTCTCAGAAACAACACGCGCAAGGGAAGACCAGCGCCGGCGGTACAGACGAACGATGTCGTCAACGAAGACGCTTTTAAACCACGCGACGCCGACAGTTCGGGGACCAGGACGCCTACTGGAGCCCCAGAAGGCGCTGCTAAGACACCACTCGCGAGTGCGCCGGCGAGAGAACCGCAGAGTGGCTTCGAAGATGACGCCTGGGCCGTCAAACCTGCTCGCACGCAGACTCCGGAGGCTCCCAAAGCGGTGGAGGCGCCCAAGACTGCAGCGCCACCCAGGCCGTTGATCAACGACGACATCGCTTCCCTCTCCATCTCGACGCCCGCTCTACAACCTTCGGCCTCTGCGCCAGCACCGCCTGCGCAGAGTCCTCCGAGAGCGTTGACTCCTCAGGATACTGCTCAGCCTGCGCACCCTCCGGGCGCGGACAAGGCGATTTTCGACAAGATTGCCTCGCTTGCGCCTGCGCGACAGCGTCCTCAACCCCCAACTCCTATGCAACTCCCTCCAGGATCCGCGTTAATGGCGCCTCCGCCCAGAGCGAGCTCCGCGCCCGGCTTCCCGCCTCAACAAAGCGGATTCGGGCCGCAGACTCTCCAGCCGCAACTCACTGGATACGCCTCCCCACAACGTACAGGCTACGGCGGTCAGCAGCCGCAATACCAGCAACAGCAGCAGCAACCTCTGCAACCCCAGCAAACCGCCTTCCAATACGGCGGCTACCAAGGCCAACAACCGAACGGCTTCGCGCCCCAACCCACCGGCATCCAAGCCGTGCAACACAACTACCCCGCCCTGCAACCGCAGCCCACAGGCCTCAACTTCCAGCCGCAAAGCCACTTCGGGCAACAGCAGCAAAGCGAGCAATACGGCCTACAAAACATCCCCTACCAACCACAATACCTCAACGGCACCCAAACCGGCTCCCCCTTCGCCGATCCCCCCCGCCAACCCTACCAGCCCTCTCAACCCTCCGGCCTGTCACACTCCTACTCCGTCGGCCCGCCCCAGCAGACCGGCTTCCAGCAGCAGCAGCAGCAGCAGCATGCCTACAGCTACTCCGGCCCCCAACCCACCGGCCTCAACGGCTACGCTCCCACCCCACCTCCACCGCGCCTTCCGCCCCAGCAGACAGGTGGTGTTTTCGGGCCGCCGCAGGCTTTTGGCGCGGGGCTCAATGCGCCGCCTGCGCCTTTACTTCCGCAGCAGACGGGCCCGCCGCCGCCGGTGCGTTTTGGTGTGCAGCCGGGGCAGAACAAGTTGGTGCCGCAGCCTACTGGGAGGGCGAATTTGTCCAAGGCTAGTAAGTTTATCCTTCGTTTATCTTTCTTCCTTGAGCTTGCGAATGGTGTGCTGATTGTGATTTATCTTGTTTAGCTCCGCAGAACCCGTTTGGGTTTTAATGTGGATGTGGTGGTGTGAGGTGGTGTGGTTTGGGTTTCATCTTTCCAGCGGCATTTGCTTTTCGTGTGCTTGTGCGTAGTATTGGGAGCGTTGGCTTGGCGAGAGGGAAGTCGATGGTTTACACGTGTACAGCGAAGAAGAGAGCGGCGGTATGGCAAAGATATGATGATGCAGAGGATTGTCAGATAGTATTTCCAACCATAGAATGATCATAGCTAGCGTATCTTTTGGGGGTTGGTATTGTTCATGATCTTGTCTTGATCACTTCCTCTCACAAACCGCAATGAAATCCTTCACCACACTCCCCACAAACAACCTCCCCGTCTTAACATCATGCACCACCGTCGTGACCAACGGCAGTACCTCCCCCTTCCCATCCTCCAGCGCCTTCAGAATCACATACCCCGTCCGCCCCTTCTCGTTTCTCTTCGAAATCCTAAAAATCGAAGTAGGCACCCCCTCCGTCCTCAAGGGATCATCAAACACAGGCATCGCATCCAACAACTTCGGAATCCCCGCCACCCAAAACACGCCCTCCGCATCCTCGGAGATGTTGTCGAGCGGCACGCCGACGCGGATTTCTTCGATGAGGTTGACTTCCCCATCGCCGGAGGCGGACGGGCGGTACACGTTGATGCGGCCCGAGGCTGTGCTGGGGACGTAGAGCAGGCCGTCCTGCCGGCCCATCCACAAGCCGTTGGGCATTGCTAGTCCTTTTTCTACGCGTTTGCAGGCGCCGTTGCTGACGCCTGCGGCGGAGGGGGCGGGGCAGTAGGAGACGTCGCCTGTTTTTATAATCGGGCTGAGCGTGTGCCAGAGGCCTACGCGGTTCGTGCCGTGGTCGTTGGTCAAGTAGAAAGCGCCGTTGGCCATGGGCGCGACGCGGTTGGGCGTGGCGATGTGCGGGTCGTGGTAGGTTGTTATGTGCGTTGCGGCGGTGGCGGTTTGCGGGTTCGTGATGCGGAAGACTTCGATGGTCGCGTTGGCGCCTGTTTGCGTGTTGTCGACGGGGTGCCCGGTGCTGGGGTCTACGGTCGGGAGCTGGTTATTGAGGTACAGGTCTATGGCTCCGCCTGGGACGGCGTTGTTTTCGAGGCCTGTGATGGCTATGAGAGAGAGGAGACCGTCGCCGTTTAGGCCTGGGTAGTTGGGCGTTGCGAGCGTGCGGTGCGCAAAGGAGTTCCCTGCGGGTTTGTCGATGTCTAGCACGACGAGTTTGTCTTTGCGACTGCGGCCTGTGGCGTTGAGACGGCCGAGACTGCGGTTTATCAGCCAGGAGTTCTAGCTTTGGGGCCATTGAGATGTCTACGCACTTGGGCAACCACTCCTTCCTCGCCACGGAATCAGAACACGAGAGGAAGAGCTGTCTCGTCCCCTCGGACAACCACATGTCCTCGCACGCTTCGAAGCTGGGATCATTGAGACGACGACAAGTGTAGGGGAAGTCGCTGAGGGGTTGCAGCGTGTAGCCGTACCCTACTTGCACCCAGAGGTTGCGGCCGATGGTTTGGTAGAAGAGGGAGAAGAGGCCGAAGCCGACGAAGAGGTACAGGGGGAGACGCTCGGATGGCATGGTTGTGAATTCTGTGGATTGGGCAGTTATTGTATGTTTGCCTTCTCAAGAGAGGAGACGATGGAGGAGTGGAGTTGACTCCGCAAGAGTGCTGGCTGGTGCTGACTTGAAGTGGGGCTGGGAATTTATTGCAATGCCATGCGCGCGAACAGGAAGTTCATACATCAATCTAAACAAACCCCCATCAAGGACTGTAGCTATTGTACACCACCCCGATATCCGTCAACGTATCATTCTGGTTAAGCAAGTACGGCGAGCCCGCGGCGAAATCCCCAAAATACGCATAATTCACCACATAGGTCTGCGAATCCAACCACGGCATCACGTTCTCCAGGAAAGAGATGATCTGCGCGTCGCTCCCGCCATTCGTCCCAAACTCCGTGATCCACAGCGGCTTGTTGAACTGCTGGTGGAAGCTCTGCACGTACTGCGTGAAGGAGGAGGGGGACGAGACGTCGCCGTACCAGTGCAGCGGGATGAAGTCGAAGCTGCAGCCGGTGCAGTTGCCCATGAATTCACTTAGCCAGTTGACCCCCACGCCCGGGCCGACGGCGTTGGTCACGGCGGGCGCGCCGAGCTGCACCGTGCCCGCGAGCGGCTGGATGTATTGCTGCCAGGCGGAGACGGCGACGCTGACGTTCATGCAGCTGCTGCCGCAGCAGCACTCGTCGGGCTCGTTGAAGCCGAGCACGCTGTTGGAGCCGTATTCTTGGATGGCGTTTTGCACGTTGCCGCTCCAGATGCTCGTCAGGGATTGCGCGTTGCTCCACAGCATGGGCGAGTAGGCGATGACGGGGTTGAAGGTGTTGTTGTCCGGGTATTGGCCGTAGTAGGGGTCGCTGGCCCAGTTGTACGACCAGGTGACCTGCGAGTTTTGCCCTTGGAGGGAGAAGAAGTTGGTCAGGTAAGGGTCGTTGAAGGACAGGCCGCGCTTGCCGCTCGACTTTGTGGGGGTTGGAAGAGCCGAAGTCTTGGTCTTTGAAGTCGTAGAGCTTGTCGTTGTTGTCATCTTCGTGGGAGTGGTGGTGGGCGTGCTAGTTGTCTTCTTGGGAGTGGTGGTTGGCGTGCTGGTAGTCTTCTTGGGCGTGGTGGTCGGCGTGGTGGTCGTCTTCTTAGTAGTCTTCCGGCCTTGGATGGTCGGAGTCGAAGTCGTAGTCGTGGACTTGAGCTTGGGCGTCGAGGTGGAGACATGCTTGGTCTTCTTGCCCTTGTTCAGGGCAGTGGACGTGGTCTTGTGAGATCTGTGCTTGTGGCCTTTGTGCTCCTTGTGGCCTCTGTGCTCCTTGTCCCCATCGGCGTGGGCCGTGGTGTGCGTGGGCAAGCCATGATTGCTCGTGGCCGTCGACTTCTTCTCGCGCGGAGCCTTACTCCCACCATGACGATGGTGTTTCTTGTCGTCATGTCCATCGCGCTTGGACGTAGTATGGTCTGTCTTCTCCGAACGCGGCGCGCTACTCGCACCATGATGGTGTTTCTTCGTCGTCGTCGAGTGGTGCTTATGGTGTGCCGTCGTCTTTTTGTGGTGCGGAGCCACACTCTTATCAGTACGGTGATGATGCGTTTTCTTGTCCGCCAGCAGCTCGGCGGGCACGCAAAGGGCAATTTCAAAAATGGCAAAAAAGAGGAGGAGCGAGCGTAGGAAGAACATGTTGGCTGTAATGAGCGTGGGGTTGTATGTAACGAGTGACGGAATAGAAATAAGCAACAGAAAACGAGTGCGTCAAAGAGCGAGAGAAGGGAACAAGATGCACAAACCCATTCAACATCCAGCAGCAGGGGAGGGAAGACGGTCTAATATATCGCCAACGGCGGAGCAGATCTCGCGGCGCCAGCCACTGCTCTGGAGCACGCGCTCGGCATCAGAGGTAATAAGTTAGGCGAGACAATGCAGGCAACAGGGCGTGCCCTACGCACACCACGTTGACCTTGGGGCCGCGGAGAATTACCTGGACGGCGCGGCGGGCGGCAGTCGAGTCGTTCGATTCGCCACGCGCCACCGTGCCATGCCGTGCCGGAAGGCGCAAGGCAGGCCAGGCGATTAGCCAGACGTCTCGGATGGGCAAGGCGCAGATCCCGCCATCGCCAGAACGGCTTGCACGGTGGGGGGTGAGGTTGAAAGTGGAAGCGTGTAATTAAACTATAGGGGGCGCCGGTGGCGAGCCGAGGCCAGGCTGTGGGGCCGCGAGCGCTGTCAACTCTGGGCGATGTGCATGAATAACCTTTATCAGAAGCGAGCCGGCGAGGGGAGGTTGGGGATGATGTGATGTGTTCGAGACTGCGAGAAGTGGCAAAGACCACTGTATCGGACGGGTTGAGCATATGATCGTCTTTGGGATGGGAGAAGTCGTCGTGTTCGCCGAGCTTCCCCTGATAAGGCTGGGCGATATTAGACCACGGCGCATTTGAGAGGGTGGCGCGGCTCATTTTATTTCGGCGGGCGCCACCAACGTTACAGGCCGGGTCGACTCAAGCGCGATTGCCAAGGCCATTGGCGACGTACGTCGTCGTATACATGATATGAAGGGGCGCGAATGATTCCTGTACAGGCCCGAGAGTGAAATGCGGAAGGTGAGAGTTCTGCCTGCAGCGGAAGCGCGTCGCTCTTCGGACTTCGTTAAGGTACTGCGTGCATACTGTTTGAGGAGTGCATCTGTTGAACCAGTGTTGGCCAAGGGCAACACTCGACCCCAACCATCCGGCATGGCTGATGTGGAGAGGACCGCAAGGATGATGAGTTCATGGTGATGATGTCTCATGTAGAGTCTCGGGAGTTCGCAAAAGTCCGCTCGGAATCGGGTGCCTGGATATCCACGCACGTGTGTTGAATCGGTCGCGCTTTGCTTGGCTTACCTAAGATCTCCGAACCCCCGGCCGGAAACGGGAGCTCGCAGCTTCCGATGACGTGAGGGCCAATGGGAGGCTCGACTCCCACGTGGGCGCGCGCAGCTGAGCTCAGCTTCAGCGCGGGACGGCGTCGGGCGTGCATCGAACTGCAGCTCCGTGACATATGTTTGTCGAGCCGACAATGGCAGCGATGACGATTCATCGTCCCTCTATATAAACACCTCTGCCTACCTCCCACTCTTGGAGTACCATTGTACATCCAATCTACCTCTGCACCTGAAAGCGACAGCCTACAACCGCACCACCAAACCCATCCTCCACCATGGCCACCATCTTCGCCCGTCGACCGCTGCTAACAACAGCAACAACCCTCTCCGTCGCCGCCTCAGCCTACTACATCACCCGCCCCCGGCCCCTCCTCCTCGACTCCGCCTCCAATGCAGCAACCCCCACCCTCTCCTTCCCCAAAACCATGCTCTTCTCCAAACAACTCACCCTCACAAGCGTCGAGCAAATCAACCACGACACCAAAAAGCTCACCTTCGCACTGCCAGGCGGACAGAAAGAAGTCAGCGGCGTCACCCCCGGCGGCGCAATCCTCACCCAACACACCCCCTCAGGAGCCTGGTTCCCCGTCTTCCGCCCTTACACTCCCATCCACGATCTCGATGAGCGCGGCGTGCTGCAGCTGCTGGTGAAGAAATACCCCAATGGCAAAGCCTCGTCCCACATCCACTCGCTCGCTCCAGGCGATCAGTTGACCGTGCGCGGTCCAATACCAGGCAATGCGTGGACGACCCCGGCGCAGCAAAAAGACGTCCTCCTCATCGCTGGCGGAGCAGGCATCACGCCCATCTACAGCCTAACAAAAGGCATCCTCTCCAACCCCGCCGACAAAACGCGCATCCAGCTCCTCTGGGGCGTCAACGGGCCCCGAGATATCGTGCTGCAAACCGAACTCGACGCGCTGGAGAAGCAGTACCCCGGGCGATTGGAAGTGACGTACGCCGTTTCTGGACCTGATGCGGAGAGCGTGGTGGATGGCGGCAAGTTCCGCAAGGGGTATGTGGATCAGTCGCTGCTGGCGGAGGCGATGGAGAAGTGTCGGCGCGGAGGGGCGTTTGGGGATGAGAAGGGGAAGAAAGTGTTTCTATGTGGGCCGCCGAAGATGGAGGATGCGCTGGTGGGAAAGCAGGGGGTGTTGCAGGCTTTGGGGCTGCAGAAGAAGGAAATCCATCGCTTTTAGTCAGAGGGGACACGGGATGGGATGTGATTAATTAGCGAGGCGCCGAGGCTGGAGTGCTCCATGTACAGATTTACACCAAGACTTTTATAGACCCGCTACACAAATATAGATATACAGCCCTCACTTCTTCACGGGAAACTTGCGGTTCACCCACTCGCTGATAATCTCCGCAATCTCCTGCGGCTTCTCGTACAACACCCAATGCCCCGCATCCACCACCTTCTCCTCCAGATCCGTCACGAGCCCCTGATCCTTCGCATCGCCCATCAGATCCGTCCGGCACACCCAATCGCCCGTCTGCCCAATGTACAGCATGGGCACATCAATCGTCATGCTCTCCTTGGAGCGCGACAGATGCCTCTCCTCCTCGAGCATCGTATTGTCGCGCAGCGAATGGTAGTAGCACACCGGCGCCGCGAAGCCATCGCGCTTCATCCGCTCCACGAAGTCCTTCTGCAGCTTCGGGTCTTTGGCGTAGGGCTTGAGGTCGACGGTGAAGTCCTTGTACTTCCCCTGCTTCGCCACGTACTCGCGCATCGCGCCGAGCGTGCAGAACATCTCGCGCATCCAGATGTCGCGCCCCTTCTCTCCGGGGATGTTGGAGGGGTAGTTGCCGTTGTTGACTTCCCAGAAGCGTAGCAGGTCGGCCTCCATCAGCTGCGCGGCGTCCGGGGCGGTGAAGAAGTTCCAGTATTCCCATTGGGGGTAGCCGAAGCGGCGCGCGGTCGCTTTGTTGAGGTCGTCGAGGTCGATGGGGTCCGGGTTGGGGATGAGGTAGGCGAGGGACAGCAGGGCGAGGCCGAGGCAGCGCTCGCGGTGCCAGAGGTAGAAGCGCTGGCTGACGCCCGAGCCCCAGTCGTGTCCGATGGGGATCACGGTTTTCTCTTTGCCGACGCCTTCGTGGTCGAGGATTTGCGCGATCGAGTCGGCTTGTTGCTTGTAGTTGTACATTTTCGGCTCCGTGGGTTTGGAGCTGTGGCCCAGGCCGAGGATGTCCATGAGGATGATGGGGTAGGGGGATTTGAGCATGTGCGGCAGCGCGCCCGACCACATTTGGGCGTTGTCGGGATAGCCATGGGAGAAGATAAGCACGGGGATGGAGGGGTCACGGTTGTGGAAGTTGGCGGACAGGTAGTAGCTGTAGGTGAGGTCGTAGGGCTTGGTGACCAGCGTTTTGTGCTGAAAAGTGTCCATGGTTGGTTTAGTAAGCTTCCCGAATCGAATCGAAGTTGTAGTGGTTGCAATTGTCGTCGAGTCTGCGATGCGTGTTGTTCGTCAGAGTCGAGTTCATCTCCGCATTGGAAAAGCTGGGGGAGGTGTCGAGGTGTGTGATGTCAGTGCCTAGCCTTGGTCCAGACTTTGCCCTCGGCTCAATGGAGCTGCATCATTGGGCGAGCTCGTAATGTGCGGAGCCTTGCAGCAAAAAAAAAAGACAAAAGGGCCTTTGCAGAGTACGAGAATTAGCAAGAACTCCATGCTTGTGTTTTGGAATTTTACATCACGTACCTTCGCCTTGGATTTCTTGTCGAGATCCGGGAAGCATCATCAACGATTCATCCACAAGTCTCCTCAATCAATGAACAGCACTTCAAACGCGCTGTACTTTTTCAAATACCTCTCGTTCTTCCGATATCTGGCGAGGGTCAATGCATCATTCCACCTCGCACGCTCAAATTCGGCGAGAGGAGCTTGCATGGCGGAGGGCGGACGCCACGCAGGATCGAAAACGAGAAGCCTTCGCTTGCCGGAACGTAGTCTTTCGATTCCCACCACGGTAAGAGAGTGTCGAGGTCGTTGGAGGAAGATTGGTGGGCGTTGTGTCGGGATGATGGATGGTAGCTTTTCAGCGACCACGTTGGTTGTGGAGGCGGACAAGTAGTGTTCGATGGAGTCCAATAGCTTCTGCCATGCGTCTTTGCCATCAAACGCAGAGCCAGTGCAAGGAACATTAAGGCTTAGGAATAAGGCTTCGGCCTACATGCATTGCTGATATGAGGAAAATGTGAGTGATACAAGGATGGTTAGATAGAAGCATACCTCCGACGTCCCCACGTGCTTCCTACTCCCCAGAATCCCCCCGGTCTGCTCGCGCGCATGAGCATTGATGCCTAGATCCCACGCATGCTCAATCAGCTCCTGCAGCCTCGAGACCGTCAGCTTGCGCTGGGGATCGGAGGCTACGGGCAGGTCGCAAGCCAGACACAGCATCTGCATGTTGCGATAGCCACAGAAGTGTGCGCCTTCGTCGGATGTTTTGAAGACTTGCACGGCTGAAGGGCGGCATAGGTACGCAACATCGATGTCGGAGTCTCGGGTGAGGAGTTGGTGGAGTTTGGGGATGACATTGTGGAGATGATTGCGGTCATCTTCGTTGTCGAGAGCGTAAGAGAGTTTTGCTGGCATGCGGTCTTCGAAGGCGTGTCGGCCGAGTGCTTGCTTCTGGGATTCGTTAGGCCTCGAACAATGGTGTACAACAGAAGGAGGTCTCGACTCACACCCAGCCTCGCCGACAATTCATCAGGCATCTTCCGTGCAGACTGATTCCATCGCCTTCAGCCCTCGTACTCCTGCACTATACGAGCACAGCCCAGGCAAGCGCCAGACCTCATCCTCTCATAATGTATCTGCCTGCTCGTTCCTTCCTCGCCTCGACGTAGTGGTTGCCTCAGGTACACACGCGCCGTCGCTGAAATTGCCTCTCGCAGGGTCCATTTAAGGCAAGCGCAGTCGCCGCAGCGCAGCTGACGTCCGCCATCTACGTTGCTACGTACCCTGCTCGCACCTGATTGGCCGCACCAGCAATCTGGCATCGTATCATCTCCAAATTAAGCCTTGTTTTCGTTTCACCAGCCCGAAGCTTGTTTCCCCCTGCCAAGTTCCTGCCTTGCCATTACGTCGACAAACCGCGCCTCCCTTCCTCTCCCCCCGTTGCGCTTTTTACTATTTCTTCACGCTCGAAACAACAAGAAACAAAACACTCAATCCCAAACATCCACCACCACATCCCACCCACAACACCTCTACCATCCACCACCATCATCATGCCTGCCCAAAACGACGTCGAGGCGCAAATGCAGTACAAGGCCCCGGAGCCTAGCCAGGCTGCGCCCAGCCAAGAGGTGCGCCAATGTCTTTGCTACTCTGCAACCCCAAGTAAACTGACAACCCCAGCAGCAGCAGACTCAGGAAATGTCTCCCGTCAAGAAGACCATCCTCGGCATGCGCGGTGGTGGCATCATCCGTACGTTTCGTCCTCGCAGCCTTCTCTGCATCAACAACAACAACAACAAGCTTCACTTGCTAACGTATGCAATGAACAGTGGATCTGTGCGCCTGCTTCATCTGCTGTGAGGCCTGCGATGCCTGCTGTCATGCCATTGACGTACGTCTATATCTCTCTCGTCAATTAGACCCCGTCGCAAGAGCTAACGCGTCTACCGCAGGACTGCTGCTGCTGCTAAGCGGCTCACTCCCCTCCCAATCGATCGGAATGCGCTCAGCGGCGTGCAGTGGGGTTTGAACGAGTGGGTCTAGCAGCAAGGCGGACACGGAGCGATACCTAAGATTTGGAGCAGTGGGCTCAGGCGGAGCAAGAGTAATGGGCGTGTGTTGTTATATACCCTTTGATCCTTCAATTCCACCCACCTTTGCTCTTCATCCTGTCTGGCTGTCTCTGTTTGGCTGATCCTTACTGGCTGTCCCTTTTTGCCTGTGTTGACTCCATACTGGAATGTAGACGTAGTTCTCATGCTTCCAGCTACTACCAGACATGCTCTCTAAACTGCGAATCGTCTAGCTGCACCCTCTGCGGCGCCCGCGCCTCCCCATCAACAGCAGCAGCAGCCTTCACTCCCCTAACATCACCAAACCGCCTCTCCAACACCCTCAACTTACTCAAATAAGGATCCCGATCCAGATACGCGCCGCGTAACCACCTCTCCGACCCCGCATCGCCAGGCACAAACGCCTTGCGCGCATGCAACACGCGGCGGTTATCAAACACCACACACTCGCCAGGGCGCATCAGCCTTTCGTAGATTTCCTTCGGCCGGTGAATAAGCGCGCTAAACTTTTGCGCCGCCTGATGCCATACTTCGATTTTGTCGCCCACTGCTCGCTGGGCTTGGATGCCGGCGATGGGGGCAGCGCGCGGAAGGAAGGGGCCTTGGAAGGGCGGGGACCAGGCGACGCTGTCGAGGAGGCGGAGGATGTCGAAGGAGCCTAGGGTGGGGTTTCGTTGTGCGGCGAAGTTCCATGCGCCCTCGAAGGCGGAGAGCGTCTTATAATCGCTGGCTCCCAAGCGGAGTTTCTGGAGCTCGAGCACGGGGCGGCGGTGGGAATAGAGGTTGGAGGCGGGGTGGTTGTAGTGGAAGTGTGTATCCATCCTGGCCAGCACGTCGAATGCTTTGAAGTCGGTGGCGTACAAGTCGCGCGCCGCCTTGTAGCTGTCGGTGAAGAGGCTGGCGCCGCCTTGCGCTGAGGAGCGGATGCAGTGGAGGAGTTGGAGGTGCGGGGGTTGCTGCATGTAGAGAAGGTCCATATGGAAGCCAAGGTGTTGGGAAGTGTAGGCGACGTTTTTGGCGTCCGGGACGGAGCGTACATCCCATGTGTAGCCGTAGAAGGTGTTTTTGAGGGGCCCGATGCGCTCGCCGATGATGGAGACGGAGTCGGGGGAGTCTGGGACATTTTGGAGGAAGAGGAGGCCGTGGGTGTGCAGTTGCTGGAGGGCGCTGTGCAGCACTGCATCGTCATTCATATACGCTTCGTAGTCGATGTCTTGGACCTGTTCAAAGGACGCGGCATCCCACACGGTCCGTGGGGCAGGGGTGTATGGAACTTCAGGTGTGCTGTGGGAGGCAAGGTTCCGTAGAAGCAACGAGCTCAGCTCGGTGATGTGGCCGCGATCAAAACCTGGGATGTCCTGGTTCCAAAGAATGCTAGCACCGTTCTCGTTCAGACTCACGGCGCGGGCGGAGATCGAGGTTGGAATGTCGGTAGTGGAAAAGGACTTTTGTTTGGTCGAGGGATCCACGCAGGCCGAGCATTGGCATAGATCGCGCAGCAACAACGCCGAAAAGAGATGCTGTTCCTTGTCGATGGCCAGAGAGATTTGGGCATACTTTGATTGAGGTTCGACCGGTTCCGGCTTGGTTGATGCCCGCACAGGCTGGGATGAGGGAGCTTTTGGTTTCTTCTTCGCAGGCTGCGATTGGCTTCTTTTCGCCTGTAGAGCGCGGGCTGCTGGCGTGACCGGTGGAGCATCCGATTTTCGAATCAAGGGGCTGCGGAGGCTCCCAGCTACCTTTCTAACAATTGCTGGCTGTTCGTCCGGAGCAGTTGCTGGCGGCTGAGCGGAGTCCGCATCCTTGAGCGCATGGCCGTTTGCAGCAAATGTCCTGGCTGCAACTCTGTGGGTATTGATGGTTTTGGGGCTGTCAACCCGACGTATACTGCTTTTCACTCGGCCGAACATCTCCAAGATGGCCAACTCTTATGTCGAGGATGCGGTGGATTGATAGCTCGCGGGAACGGAGGTGCTCGAAATAGAGTTTGGCGGAGAGCATGGACATCTTAAGGCTCGGCGGCGAGCTTCCATCCTTCTCCTCACTTCACGATCGCCTCACACCACGCGACTTTCCGTCTTCCTGCGGTGAATGAAGGGCTGATGGATGTCTTCGAAAGCGCCCGAGCACCTTCGAGATGAAGTATCTCCCTCCAACGCCTCATAATGCCTCCAACATCCCATACTAACCTCCTCCAGGGAACGCGCTCTCAGGTGGTGCTTGCGGGCGCCGTCTCCGGTCTGGTGTCGAGGTAATCCAATATCCTATGCATTCTTGCTGCTTCCAATCGTACTAACGTGGACCACAGATTCTGCATAGCACCCCTCGACGTCCTCAAAATCCGCCTGCAGCTGTCCGCCTCCTCCCTCAGCGACCCTCTCTCCCACGGCCTATCCCGCCATCCCACCGGTGTCCTCGCCCTAGCAAGAGACATCTTCCACCATGAAGGCATCACGGGATTCTGGAAGGGCAACATCCCCGCCGAAGGCCTCTACTTGAGCTACGGCGCCGCACAGTTCCTAGCATATCGCAGCACTTCGCAAGCCATTGAAGACTTCACCGAAAGCAGGGGTTACAGAGTTCCTGGCGCCATCAAGAGCTTCACATCAGGTGCCGCGGCAGGTCTGGTGGCCACTACAGTCACATACCCTCTGGATCTGCTGCGGACGCGATTCGCAGCACAAGGCACGGAAAGGGTGTACGATGGACTGGTAGCGAGCGTGAGAGAAATCACGCGCAACGAAGGCTTCACCGGCTTCTTTCGCGGCCTGAGCGCCGGCGTCAGCCAAGTCGTACCCTACATGGGCCTCTTCTTCGCCTTTTACGAGGGCCTCAAAACCCCGCTGTCCACCGTTTCACTCCCTTTCGGATCCGGTGATGCCGTGGCGGGCATCACCGCCAGCATTCTCTCCAAATCTGCCGTCTACCCGCTCGACACCGTCCGCAAACGGCTGCAGATTCAAGGGCCGTCGCGGACCAAATATATCGGTGGTGCGAAGATTCCTGTGTATGATCAGGGGGTATTGAAGACTCTGGCTCAGATCGCCGGCCGTGAGGGGATCAAGGGCTTGTATCGTGGCTTGACTGTCAGTTTGTTCAAAGCTGCGCCGGCGAGTGCCGTCACGATGTGGACGTACGAAAGGGCGATTCACTTGATGATGGAAGCGCCGGTGTCAGTGCTGGAGGACAGGGAATGATTGCATGACGATGCATTCGGAGGAACCACCAATCTTCCACGCTTGAATTGTATACTTAGGCGGAGCTCTCTCGTTCGAACAATTTCCTGAGCCATCACTCGCCTCACAATGCCGACAATCACTTTGTGATCAATATGAATGATGAGTGAAGAATAGTTCTGTTCCCTTCTAACCAATGCACCGCCCGCCACCACATGTATAGTACAGGTGTAAATACAACAGCGAATCAAACAGTCCCCATCCTGTACATCGGGGAAGACCGAGCATCATCACGCTCAACAAGTCCGGGCCATGGCCGTTCCAGCCCTTCGAGGATCACGCGGAGGGTGACGATTCTGCGTCCCCATGCCTCAATGTAAAGCCTTCGGCTCGTGGGCCTTGCTCTCCACCGCGCAAAGTCCTCCGGAAGAGGAGCGCTTACGCTCGACAGAATGCGATTTGCCGAAATTACTCCTGCGGTCCGTCCTGGAATCTTCGCGCTCTGCTGGCGCTGTAGTCCACCTTCAATGCTCGGCCATACACGGTCTCCCTCTCCAGCACCTCCTTGGCCTTTTGCGCAGCCTGGATGTCGATGAAGTCGGCGTGGGCAAAGCCTCGCGGTTGTCCGGTGCGGCGGTCAATGGCGACGCGGACATCGAGGACGTCGCGGATGTTGCGGAAGAGGTCTGTTACGAGAGAATCAGCACACAATGCTTGTTGCACCCAAGAGGATAGTAGGACTTACCGTTCAGGTCGCGATCGGACATTTGGAAGGACAGGTTCCCAATAAACAGAGTCTTGCTGGGCGGGTGGGGTGCTCTCGGCGTGGTATCAAAGACACTGGAGGCCGCGCTGGGCCGCTGCCTATCTCGAGCCTGATGGGGTTGTACCATCATCCTTCGGCCCTCAAACACGCTCTGGTCCATTTGCTTGATAGCTTCCTCCGCATCGGCTGGCGACTCGAACTCCAAATATCCAAATCCTTTGCTTAGACCGCGCGGGTCGGTGACGATGCGTGCATTGGTGATGTTGCCGAACTTGGCAAAGTGCGCTTGCAGGCTGTCTGCGGTGACTTCGAAGAACAGATTGCCGATGTAGAGAATGCGGGGGTCGGGTATGCCAGTAGCAGTTCGCGGGGGAAAGCTCACAGCGCCGTCTCGTGGGGCTCGCGGTCTCGCTGAGGCGTTCCTGGCAGAGGTTGCGGCGGCGCCGGCAGCGAAGGAGGCCTAGGTGGCGGTGGGTTAGCTTTGTTCCGCACATCTAGTTAATTCATCACTCACAGACTCGGCAGCGGCAGCGGCCAATTCTCCAGCTTCGTAGCGACCAGCGCGGGGGGCATTGGCTTCCTCAGCAGCAGCATCCGCCACCTCGGCCGCACCGATTGCCTCTTCAGCCGCCTCATCAGCGAGTTCTGTGGCTTCGGCGGCCTGATTGGCAGACTCGGCGCCATCGACTACTTCTTCGGCGACCTGCGCAGTCTCTGCAGCTGTGCTAGCTACTTCGGCTTGTTCAACCGCCTCATTCGCCAGCTCTTCGGTGACGACCTTGGTCTCATCTTCTGCTGCTCGCGATATCCGAGATTGATGGAATGCACGGTAGATTGTAGGCTTGGAGGACTGCGAAATAGACAGTCGAGTGTTCAACGGTCGAGTGGCGGAGATATGGCGAGAAGGTTGGATAAGAACCGCGCGGAGGGCAGCGCGACGGAGAGGATACCTGGGATGGATTAGCGACGGAGTTGACATGCGATGATCAGCTGCTCTCACATGATGCGGGTGCAAGAGCGCGTTGGCGCAGTCGAGGAGATTCGGTTTCCAGTCGATCACTGTTGGGGGCTCCACAAGGTCACGGAAGGGGTTGAGTGGCGATGAAGTAAAAGAGCGTGTTGAAGTTGTTAGCTCATGATGCAACTCTCGTGATCTCCTGGGAAAAGTTTCAGCGTATCCTCGACTCTATCGATGGAAAATTAAAGTCTTGGGACGGATCTCGGGCGACGACTTTTGGCTCTTCAACTACTGCATCGTCTCTCTGTATCTACGCAGCACTCATGCTTGACAACTGCTCTCAATTGAATAAATGACAGTCCGAATCGAGTCCATCGGTACCTACCTATGCGTGCCGTTCTTGTATAGTCGTCGCCATCGCCATGATGAATCCTTCGGTCAAGTCTGTCCGAATTCAGGTCGAATCTACTGGGCCGCATTGTCGCAGCTTCTCACCAACGTCCAGGTCTCGATTAGAATTGCCGACACTTTCACGTGAGCATGAGTCTTGCTCATGAAGGAGTCCGACTCGACGAAACATTCGAAGCCAGCCTGATCTTGTGGCAGATATAAGCTTCCGGCCCCGCCCGCCTCCCGCGACGCGAGAGTTTCGGATGGCAAACCCTAAACAGCTTCAAACGTGTACTCTTTGAACTTCTTGCCAAGCGCACCCCATGGCGATTGAGAGCAGTCTCGCCTCTTCCCATTGACCTCCGTCCCCTTCATTCCGCTCCTTGCCCTTCCCTTCTTCCTGTTTGCCATCATGGCGGCCTCCCAATCCCTCGAAGGGCCTGGTGTCCGGTTCTTCTTCGAGGGCGAGAGCGGACGAAACACCAGGGGCCTCCTTCGACTGATCATCTTGTGCACCATTGCCGCCGCCGCCGTCGCGAGCAGATTGTTTTCCGTCATCCGGTTTGAGAGCATCATTCATGAATGTATGTGGAAAGAGATTGGACATGTGTATACCGTAGCAGAGGGCTAATAAGTTGGGTGGACAGTCGATCCCTGGTTCAACTTTCGAGCAACAAAGTACTTGGTCGAGCATGGCTTTTACAAATTTTGGGATTGGTTCGATGACCGTACGTTGCAATCAATGGTACAAACCACAGGAGAAGGATGTTTGGGCTGAATTGCATAACGCAGGAACATGGCATCCCCTCGGTCGTGTCACCGGGGGCACCCTCTACCCCGGTCTGATGGTTACATCTGGAGTCATCTACAAAGTCCTCCGCTTCCTCACCTTTCCCGTCGACATTCGCAACATTTGCGTACTGCTCGCTCCTGGCTTTTCCGGCTTGACGGCTTTCGCAACATACCTTTTGACCTCCGAGATGAGCGATTCGCCCTCTGCCGGCCTCCTCGCGGCCATCTTCATGGGTATTTCGCCGGGCTATATCAGCAGAAGTGTTGCAGGCAGCTACGACAACGAAGCCATTGCAATCTTCTTGCTTGTCTTCACCTTCTACCTCTGGATCAAGTCGGTCAAGGAAGGGAGCATCATGTGGGCCGGCTTGTGCGCTTTGTTCTACGGCTACATGGTCAGCGCGTGGGGTGGCTACGTCTTCATCACGAATCTGCTCCCGTTGCATGCCTTTGTCTTGACTTGCATGGGCCGATTCAGCCCTAGGCTGTACGTGAGCTACACCACGTGGTACGCCCTGGGCACGTTGGCAAGCATGCAAGTCCCGTTCGTGGGCTTCTTGCCCATCCGGAGTAGCGACCACATGTCTGCATTGGGTAAGTCCATCGATGAAGCGCTCTGTGTGCTGTGCTAACACAACTTCCAGGTGTCTTCGGCCTGCTTCAACTCGTCGGGTTCACCGAATGGGTCCGAACACAACTCCCCTCGAAGCAGTTCCAAACACTCCTCCGAGCATTGGTGCTGATCGTCTTTGCCCTCGCCTTTGGCTTTTTGGTCCTCCTCACCGTCTCTGGCACCATCGCCCCGTGGTCTGGCCGCTTCTACTCTCTCTGGGACACTGGCTACGCCAAAATTCACATCCCAATCATCGCGTCCGTCTCCGAGCATCAGCCTACCGCCTGGCCCGCGTTCTTCTTTGATCTCAACATGCTCATCTGGCTCTTCCCGGCCGGTGTATACATGTGCTTCCGCCATCTAAAGGACGAGCAGGTCTTTATCGTCATCTACGCCGTCCTTGCCAGCTACTTCGCCGGTGTCATGGTGCGGTTGATGCTGACCCTCACGCCGATCGTCTGTGTGGCAGCCGCAATGGCTCTGAGCCAAATTTTGGACACCTTCTTGGTGGCGTCCTCCCCAGAAGATCCCGAGACGAAAGCCAACGGCTCTTCGAAGCCGAACGGCAACGCCAACATTCACGAGAAGATTGCATCCGCCATTCCCGAGTCGCTCAGCTCCACCAAGTCCGCTGTGGTTGGCATCTACACCAGATTATCCAAATACGTAATCGTTACCGCCTGCTCCATCTACCTCATGATCTTCGTCATGCATTGTACGTGGGTGACCTCGAACGCCTACAGCTCGCCGTCGGTGGTCTTGGCGTCTCGTCTTCCAGATGGCAGCCAACACATCATCGATGACTACCGCGAAGCATACTACTGGCTTCGACAGAATACCCACCCCACCGCCAAGGTCATGAGCTGGTGGGATTATGGGTACCAGATTGGTGGCATGGCCGATCGACCGACGCTGGTGGACAACAACACCTGGAACAACACTCACATCGCCACCGTGGGCAAGGCCATGAGCTCGCGAGAGGAGGTCAGCTACCCTATTATGAAGGAGCACGAGGTGGACTACGTCTTGGTGGTGTTTGGTGCGCTGCTGGGCTACAGCGGCGACGACATCAACAAGTTCCTCTGGATGGTCCGGATAGCGGAGGGTGAGTTGTGAGCCTTTCTTCTGCACGGAGCACCACTAACAAACACACAGGCATCTGGCCCGACGAGGTCAAAGAGCGCGACTACTTCACGCCGCGCGGCGAATACCGCGTCGACGACGAGGCCACCCCGACCATGCGCAACAGCCTGATGTACAAGATGAGCTACTACAACTTCGACAAGCTCTTCCCCGCCGGCCAGGCCGTCGATCGCGTGCGCGGCTCCCGCCTCCCCACCGAGGGCCCCGAGCTGAGCACGTTGGAGGAGGCGTTTACCAGTGAGAACTGGATTATTCGCATTTACAAGGTCAAGCCGTTGGATAATTTGGGGCGGTCGCATCAGGAGGCCGGGTTGTTCGAGAAGGGCGGAAAGAAGAAGAAGGCTTCGAAGCGGAAGGGGGCGAGGGTGCTCAGGGTTGAGTAGGGGTGGTGATCGGCCTTGGGAAAATGTATGGAGGAGGAGGACAAGATTTTGTTGTATGATTATGCAAAATCCTCTCATAGACTCGGCGTCAACATGATTCGCGCGGCCGCTTGTCTCCTTACTGATACATCTCCCAGCTCATTTTCCTCCTCCCGGCCTTAAAGCAACGGCGGACTCGCGTGAGCTGCACGCACCTTCTGGACCGAGGCCTGCCATGAACTCACCGAGAGATGCCAGCGTGACCGCGTCAATTCTCCATGGCCAGCCCTTCGAGATCAGGAGTCGAGAGTGATGCCTAAGGCTGCCAGTGTGTGCCTAAGGTCAGCCGCAAGGAGGCTCAGACCGTCTTCCGATTGACGCATTCATGTTGCCGACAATGCCAATCAATATCGGCTTCCCCGGTTATCAGACGTCAGCAGCAAACGCAATCGGACTCGCGCGATTGATGCCTAAGTTTGCGAAGCTGTTCTCCAGTATCTCCCGGCGTTTTATCCGCATACTGGACCGGATACTCATGTATGGCGCCATCTGCACGACATTCGGGACTTCTGCCAGACAGATGAAGATACCGAGTCATGACAAGAGGGCTGTCCGCACACCCGAACGCAAGTTCGATTCACATACCAGTCGGGTCCAGCTATGAAGTAACATCGTCCCGGAACCGTCAGAGCGAGCATGTATATCCGAGGCAGCGCGCCATGGTTCAGCTTAAAGTTGCCTCTCGTGTTCGTCGCCTGTTTGGTAGGCATGACATCAAACGCGGCCGCAAAGTTTGGCTCTGAAGGGAAGAAAACGAGTCGGCCAGAAGTTTCCACGCCCCCAAAGCCCGGGAGGCCGTGAAGACTTGACAAATATGAAGTAGTCCTGGTTGCTTACCGGCGAATGCTTGATCCAGTCATAAGCACCTCGCTCAAGAAACGCGCAAGCAACGTAGGCAACCGCCAAGACCCTGGGCGCCCGCACTCGTGAGTGTAGTTGGCTGACGACTGCGCTCCTTCGCCGTGTTCTGCCTGATATAGCCTCTTATGACACTGAGCGCGGTAAGCAGTGGAAATACGAGCCATACGACATGCCTTTGTGGGCGGGCGCAGCAGAAAGCACGAGCATCCAGAAGAGTTCCTCGCACCCGAGCGGAATCGTGATCTCGGGGGCAAATCCGAACCGTCTTCTAACTTTGGCGTGGAGAACGTGGGTCAATACCGCCCATCGCCTTGACTCCGGAATGCCATCATCACGGCCAATCCTCACCCAGCGGAAGCCGGCGGACCCATTAAACAACACTCTTTCCAGTGAGGGCGGATGATCGGGCCGCGGGCAGGACTGGCTTCGAGAGCTCCAGGCGTGCTCCTCTGTCTTCCCGTGGCCTCGCTATAGCAACGCATGCAGGGTGATATTGGCAACGTGCAGGCCCAATGCCAAGAAAGCGTCCCCCGCACGTGTCCTGGCGGCGGCGAACGGGCGGACGAGCACCAAACAGTTGCCAGCCGCATGCTGGCTGCAAACGGCGGCGCGATCCACGGTCCGTCAGCCAAGCTTGCATGCCCTGGAGCTTGCAAAGCAAGGCTTGGAAAACTCTGCCAGCGCAGACCGTTGTCGTGGCTTCCTATTTTCGGCCGGGCCGCCCCACAAACGTCTGCAACGGCAGTCCACCTGCATGCCACTACATGGGCAACACCCCTGCGCCCCAGCCTCTGCGCTGGAAGCCGGCACGAACCCTGGCAAAGAGCGGCGAGGAATTACGAGGTGCGTTCCCGCTTGGGACACACTAACCACGCCGGGTTGCCAATAGTTGGGGCCTTGCATCGCCCCCGGGGGAAAAGCGCCGCGCAGTACCTGCTTTCCGTTGAAGTTTGTTGATCCCTCGGGTATTTTCGCTGACGTCTCGTGGGGCCCGTGACAGCATAACCTCCGCACGGCTGGGACTGCCATTCGCCGTTTGGAGCTCGCTGTATGCATCAACCCAGCGATAGAAGGTAATGGCCACGAAAGTGCCGCACTTCCGCAGGCGACAGTATTGGTTGCTCGTAAAGGATCGCCAGCATCACCGCGTATACGCATGGAGTCCGTTATTGCAGGGGTCTCTTACGTCGGGAGGACGGCTTACGGCATTCGGCCAGCGTGCAAGTCGCGTGGATACTCGATGGGTCCATCTTATGTCACTGTCCCCGACTGTCGCTCGGATAGGGCATGCGATCGCGGACCCTCTGCTTCTCCAGCCCTTGCACCGCCGCAAATAGAGCGGGCCCTCATTCGTCACCGCCGCCGCTCATCGTCCAAATGCGGCAATGCCCACCTGTAGCCAGGCCACGGCTGCGTGCTGACTTTTCCCAACCCTGCCACGACGACGGTGCTGCGGGTACGAGGCTCTGGATTCAGGCCCGTCCGCTCTTCTCAGCACCCTCGCCGGCTCCACTGCTGTGAGTTGTCCTGGCGTCCCATAAGAACCCGATCTCGTCCCGTCTCGTTCGACTCTTTCTTTTCCTCCATCATCAACAATACACTGCATCAACAATCACTCGCTTAATTTCTTTCACTTCCAAACCCCCCACAACACAATCAACATGAAGGTCTTCGCCGCCGTCCTCGCCTCTGCTGCTGTCGCCGCTGCCGTCCCCCAATGGGGTAACGGAGGTAGCTGGGGAAGTGAGTATTATCGTTCCAGTCGGATCAGTGGACGATCGCTGACATGATTACGCAACAGGCAGCACTGAGTGCACTACCGCTACCGTCACCTCCACCGCCACTGAGACTGTCACCGCCAGCGCTCAAGGCTGGGGCGAGTCTGGTTCCGGCTGGGGCCAGGGTGGCCAGGGCTGGGGCTCGACTGCGACTGTTACCGACACCGTCACTGCCACTGCCACTGCCACTGCCACTGTGACCAAGCAGAGCTGGGAGACTAGCACCGTCACCGACACCGTCACCTCATACGAGTGGAAGACTGTTACCGCGACGGCCACCGAGACTGATACGTGAGTTATACTCTGCCTCGCGGAGCGGGGGGCACTTCAGTGGCCCACTGCCGTACAATTCATCCGTGCTGACCTCCCATTGTAGCGTTACGGCTACTGCTACCGTCACTGCCTCTGCCACCTGGGGCGGCGAGAGCGGCTCCGGCTGGGGCTCTGGCTCCGGCTCCGGCAGCTCCGGCAGCTGGGGAAAGCAGTAGATGGGAGACGAACAACAACGCTCCTATCCGCGCGCCCACGCTTCATCCAAAACCATGAACCGAACCAAGGCGCCATTCGACAGCCTTGATGATCACTCCTTTAATGATTAATGCGTGCGATGGTGGCTGGGGTGGGTGTTCAACTAAAGGTTACATATTACCCTCGACCTAGTGTGTAAAATCAATGGACAAATAGTCTTGTACATCTCTGTTCCAGGTTCTCGTGTTCTCTCAGCGTGTAGTTCGACAGTCGACGCCGGCCGTCGGGATTTTGACGACGAGAATGTCCAGTATGCGTCTTCAACTTGTTGACCGATCGATTGATAAGAAAGGAATGCCTGTCGCCAGTTGCGTCCATTCTCACGACGATGTTAACGTGGGAGGTACCGCAGAAACGTCTCATTCCCGTTCTGCTGTCGCCTTCGGAGCCGAGAGTTGACGTCGCTGCAAGCAGTTTCTTGGACAAAGCTTGACGATGCATGGCGCGCACCGACGCGTTGAACATTGCACACAGCAGCCGTGTCGGACAGGGAAAATTGACTCGATCGATAACGCGTGTTGCACCGCGTTGGAAGTCAGACGTTCAAGAGACGTCGTCGACGCTGGCGTTGGACCGTGCCGTCATGGACATCCCGACCTCACCTCACCTGTCGACTTTTCGTCTTTCTCTACCCACGATGATCCGCTTCTTTGTAACGATTGTTCCATGCCTTGCCGTCACAACTCACATTTCGACGGTTGTCCTTCTCGCTGTTCGCCGAAATCAACTCTGCGACTCTGCTCCAGTAGCGTCACCACCAAAATGGCCATCTCATCAGATTCCACCGAGGGCTATCCGAGCGATCGGTCTGATCTCAGCAATTCTAACGCTCGCCATTCCATATTTGTTCTTCCAAAATGACCCCATAATCCAACCAGCCTTGCGTTGTGTGGCCTTTTTCTACGCCTGCAAAATTCTCGACCTTGCACTCGCAAGAGCCACTCAGCCTCCGACGCTTTTGATGCACCAAGATGAATCCACCAACCAAAAGGGAACCCAACTAAACCCGCCTGATACCAGTCCATGGGAATATACCTACTACCTCCTGACCGAAATGCGCTACCAGTCCTTCTCAACTCACACCACCCAACTTCTCCGCCCGGACACCAACAAACAATCCACTCACAGCCCCGTCTGGACCATTTTCCCGCCGACCATCCTTCCAACCCTCGTCTACCTGCATCCGACACCAATCCTTAAAGCTCTCCTAGCCCTCCTCGTAATTCAATACGCCCTGGAAACCTTGCACACCTTCCTCCACCGGGACCGCAAAACCTGCACCCAACCTCTTTTCCACACTCCTTTCGCAGCCCCCTCCTTCGGCGCCTTCTGGTCCACCCACTGGCACGCAGCCGCGAACCCCTTCCTACAAAGCCTCGCCTACCAGCCAGTCCGCACGCTCTCCGGACAAAAAGCACCGGCGGTGTTGGCCACGTTCGCTCTGACCGGGATCTGGCATGCGTGGGCCGCGATGCCGGCTGTGGAGAGGGAGATGCAGGCGGTGTTCGGGTGGCGGGTTTGGATGATTTTCATGGTGATGGGCTTGGGGATTTGCGGGGAGAGGGTGGTGTGGGGGAAGAACCAGGGAGGCTGGGTCCAGAGGATTGTGGTCTGGGGAACTGCCGCTTGGACGGCTGGGTGGGCATTCGAGGTTCTGGAGTGTCATTCGAGAATTGGAGTGTTGCGGGTTGCTGGCAAGGCGTGTGGATGATCTCATCGATATTGCCAGCCCTCCGGGGCCTCCCGGGGCGGAACAGAATACCGTGGGGCAAGCTCGACAACGTGGGATTTGCCATGCTGGTCAACACCGCTCGACGGCGGATCTCATCGATGTAACCAGCGCTTCGGGAGCGGAGAGGAGTGCCGTAAGGCTGACCCCGACGAGCATGCCAGGTGAGATCTGCCGAACTGCCTCTCACCCCAAGAGCTTAGCCTCGCTTTCTGCGCGTGGAGTTCGCCGCGGCTGTCCACTCAACTGTGAAGTGCTGCTGCTCAACCAGGGAATGCAGCGAGCTCATCAGCAGGGGTGATTAATTGCCTACTCGCCATCCAGCGTCAGCTTCAAGTCTCCCTTCCTTCCCGGTCATCTGGTTTCGTCCATCCAGCCCTGAGCGATGTCCACCAGTACGCCAGCGACCCAAAGACGCCGGCTTCATCGTTTGCGAAGTACAAACCTTGGGGTTGTCCATCCAAGTGCAATGTCATGTTGCTCAACCAGCCAATGCAGCGTGCACACCAACAGCAAGTTCACGGCACCACCGTCGTATGTCAGTTCCCCAACCTGGGATGTGACAAGCTATGCTCGAGCCCCAAGAGTCACACCAAGCACGCAACAGCGATGCACGAAGCGGAGCTCTACCATATCGCCGGTGAGAGAGCGCTACTTCTTTCGCTGGCGTCGAGATTATCCGATGCGAGCCTTGTCGCATTGGGGTCACATCGGCAGCGAAGCTGATAGCTCACAAGGGCATCAAGCTACATTCACAGCGCGAGAATTTCATCAAGTGCAGAGCATGTGGATCTTTCTTCAAGCGCGTCCCGCTCGAGCAGCACTACGTGTTGTACCACGGCTTCAAAGTCCCTGATGGAAACCGAGACGTTGTCGCTTACGCAATGAAGTACATATTCGTCGGGTCAACGCTGCCAATGCACCTGGGCCTAAAAGGTACCGACCCGCCTACTCGCATCGTGGTGGTCTTCCGGATCAGCAGCGCAAACCAGAGTCCGAAGATCACCGAGCTACAAACAGCTATCGGACTCCAGGCGAAGGCGGAGAAGTCTGTCGACCGGCTCCGGCAATCCATGGGCTGGAACGGTCCTATCGAGACGCATGGAATCTTTCTATATGCGATACCTTCCAACTTGCTCCCTGCTGTCAGCACAGAACGAGTCGAGACCGCCGCGAGGGAGCTGGGCCACAGCATCACGGGCAGGATGACGAGGGATATTGTCAACTACACGCGGAAGCTGGAGGATTTGATTAACAACGGCGGAGTGCGCCCTGCGATCATCAACAATTGGGATAACTGTGGAGCGAACTGGAGTCTTTTTGAGGAATTCGCGCACCGTGTGGTCGACTTCACAATGTACACACACTGCAGCAATCGGCGCTCGTACGAAGTAGAGCGTACAGGACTCAATTCCCAACAACTACTCCCTCGATCGGACGTGGACGGGTATTCGCTGTTGATCGCCGAGACGAATAGTTTGAAGACGCGACCGCTGCCGCCGATCGATGGCGTTATCGACCGAGAAATGAAGCGCTGGGAGTGGCAGCTCCAGCGCCAGATGATGAGCGACGGTGGTCGTTGGAAACAACTAATGCGAGACTTGAGTGGACGTGAGCGGCTGGATCAAGGGTTCGTCGACACATGGCGAAGATCAGTATACCTAGGCGTGTATGCAGAGAGGCTGTCGCTGTTGATTACTTATCCACCACGAGACATGCCAATCTTTACTCAAAACAAGCAGTACCTAGCTGTGCTATTGTCCTATCGTCCTATCATCACAATTTCCACTGTAGCCCTCATTCACTGTCGCTGTCGTCGGCGACGGCATTGGTCTGCTGCATCACACCATCCCCCACCGCATATCTCGCATTGCACAGCTCCTCTGACTGCCCGCGGCTATCTACTAACCGCTCCTTGATCATGCGCTCCAGTCGGGCCACCTCTAATATGTCGACCCCCAAGCTCCCGCAACGCTCGCCCAGGTACGCAAGCCCGCGTAGAAGCGCTCCGGTATGCTCCTCTGGCTGCTGCTGCTGCTCGTCTGCCTCTTGTTGACGTCCAGCAGTGTCCGGAAACGTGAAGGTGAATGACAGGTAATCCTTGCGAAGCGTCTGTCGATACCAGTCCTCGGATTGGGGACCTAAGTTCTCGTCGAATGCGAGCATAGTGTCCATCTCACGCCGTACGCGGACGCGTAGACTGTTGTAACGCTCTTCCTCCAACCGTACACTGCGGAGTGGTGGTCCACCACGGCGAAATACCATGGCCCATTGCACCAGTCCATATAAGCTGGCTTCGCGGACGCCAGTGCATCGGATTTGCAAGTGGGCGAGAGTGTGAGCGAAGTCGTAAGGGAGACAGTCAAGCGTAGCTGAATAACTGTAGGCGGTTTAGCGATCGAATGTCGAGCTTGAGGCTGCATGTAAAGATGGCGTGTTTAGTAGTCGTTTGCATAGCGAGGTTGCGCTCAGCGCGATTGCTCAAGTCCACCACAGGCTTTACGCAAAAGAGGAGGAGGGGAATGAGTGGCAGGGGCTGTGTGTCCCTGAGCTCACCTACTGCACAGGTATGTGTTCATCGAGACCGGGTTTTACATGAGCCAACAAATCCACTCCAGGGAGACCGGCGGCCGATGTTGTGCTCGAGCAGTTCGACGAGGGGGACGATTAGTTCGTAGTCGATTCATAGCAGGAATGTGCGGCTGATCGTTGCCCTCAACTGACTGGATCTACCATCTCCCTTGCAAAAAGCCCTGACGAGCCCCGGACTGGATTCAGAACTCGCTATACTTTGTATTCAACGTTCATGAGAACCGCCAGGCCGTCAGCGAGCGGCAGGGAGTGAATCACTTCTTCTGGCACGTAGTCTGCCTGCTTTCAATCGTCGTCGCAGTTCTGGACTGTGTCGACTCAAGTCATGGTTCCTCGTAAGAGAAGACCACAGTCACGACCGTTTGCATTCCTCATCCGCGCATCAGATGTAGGATCAATTCAAGGAACCCCTCAAGACCCTTCCCTCGAACAGCCGCGAGAACTGCTCAACTTGCGCGATTCGAGGAGAAGGCCCACCCGCAGTCAGCCCAAACAGCACCCATTCGACATCTGCTCCTCGCGGTAAAGCGTCGACCTGAACAGTGAAGAGGTCCGGAAACCCTGATAAAGACGACGCAGATCCACCTGCTTCGTCCAAAGAGTGTCGCGGCGCGTATGCCTCTTGTCTCGCGGCGCCGTATTTCAGGTCCCACACGTCGAAATTGGGATCCTCTGCGGCTGCAGCCGGGCTGTCTTCGTCATGCAAGGCCTCCCAGACCTGACGGATGATGCGATGCTGCGAGTGAGCATCTTTGGCCTTGGCTGCTGTGATGAAGACCACCGCGCAAGCCCACTGGTTGACTTGCATGGCTCTGCCCACGCGAACACCGTGCTGCAGTGCCAGGACCGCCTGGGTGCTGAACGCAGCTCGCTTGTACGATTGGTCGGGTGTAACAATCTCCATGGACGCAGGAACCAGTGGAATTTGACCAGCAATGTACACCAAAGAGCCATTCTCACCTCCGTCAAGAGGCACGGAGATGGCTTGAGAGTAGGGGCCGATATTCGCCGGAGCCCAATAGGAGCGGGATTGTACGTGGAGTCCATGTCTCGCCGACGACATCGCAGGCTCAGACACGGTAAAAGAAACCATGACATGCTTGTCTAATGGAAGGACTGCGGCACAGGCGATCGTTGCCCGAGCCGGAGGGTTGGTGAATCGGAAGAATTGGCCGTATATTGGGTTGATGGCGGCGAAGTCGGCCATGTTTCGGAGGATGATGCTGGTATAGGTTACGTTTTTGAAGGTGCAACCTTTTGCATGAAGTGATTGCTTTGCTCCTTTCATGAGAGAGAGCATCTGTTGTGCGACGGTCGATCCTTTTCCAGTGAGGCTTGACATAAAGTGACCGGCCTGAGGCTGGCCGCTGTGGTTTGGTGTAACGGGTCCTGCTAGCACGTCGCTCACAATACTGTCTGTTCCCGGAACAGGTCTTGTCTCCGCCAAAAGAGCATCGAGAATGCCCTGAAACCGTGGCTCAAGCAACACTGGCGACCTCAAATGCTCCACAAAATCCTCACGACCATCCTCTCTGCTCTCGACGCGTACACTCAACACCCGTACAGAGGCACTGCCAGCATCACCAGGAAGGGCCTCTCTATCGTCATCTTCCACCACCAAGCGCCGTTTCCAGAGCCACGACGGGCCGTCCACAGCCAGTGTCTCGTACTCGCCCCCTTCCCCGAGGACAGCACCGTCGTTGAGGGTTCCAAAGCGCTTAGCGGCCTGCTCAAGGCGGGTGATTGTCCGGAGATCAGCCACATTCTCCCAAAGAAAGCTTACATCCAGCCCGCCCGATGCCACTTTGATGATCCGAGAGTCTTGACCAACAGCAGCCATGTCGAGGAGAAGAGATGTGGGAGTATGCGGTGGTAGAAGCGGGTACTGCCAAAGGTATGACAGTGGCGTCAGTCCCAGCCGTACCGCAACAGACTCGACTCTTGTTCGCTGATAGTCCGACAGGATTGCTCCAGTGCTCACGGCGTTCACCTCTGGGTGATTGTCTTTCACTTTTTGTAGTAAAGGTATCAAAGCCTCCGTCTCGTCGTTCTCGGCAATGAAGCCATAACACTTGTCAGCATTCACTGCGGAGCCACCAATCTCTTGCCGGTAGAGAGGCAGGCCAAGGGCTTCAGCGTAACGCGGGACGACAGCATGGCCGATGGTTTGATACATGTAGCTATCCATGTCATCAATTAACGCCTTTCCGCCAAGAGGTGGATGGAGGTTGGCGAGGGCAACGATGTTGTGCCCATTCTTCTTGCAATGCAGGAGTGAGAAGAAAGAGTCTTTTCCGCCTGAGATAAGGCCCACGACATTCAGGCTGGCCATGAGGAATGACACAGGCGGGTTCGAGATTGAAAGGATGTCCGCCACCTACCTCACGAATCAGACTACATCTACCGCATACACGCCACTCAAGAATCAGAGCTGACCGGAAATCTTCAATCACTCATCATCCGCTCATCATAGTGAAGGTATGTTCGATCTCCAGCGCGCCGTCAGGGCCACAGAAACACGCAAAAAGAATGTTTGGGCAAGACAAGTCGGAGGTGTGCCGGAGAGGACCGATCTGCAATTTTGTTCGCTCTGTGGCGCGATTGACGCTTTGTCGGATTTGACCACGGGAGATTAGATCTGGTTGACAAGCAACATTGGGGAAAACGAATCGCGCCGCCGCACGAAGAGAGGAAGAAGAGAGGAGGTGGGAGAGGCGGAGGAAATTTATACGTGAGGGTGTGGCTTTTTGGCGCTTAGCCTGATTGGGCATTGCATGTGTCCCGTCGGCCTGGTGTTGCTGCCGATTTAAACCGCTTGACATCAACTAATAACACACCCAGTACGCCCGCTAAGATTCGCATTCCTCCAAACCAACCCATTCTAGTGTATCATGTTCGTAAAATCAGACCAAAATCTAAAAGTTCTCGGAAGCATCGTGGTGCCTTCCGTTCGTGTACGCGTCGCCTCCATTTGTGTATACAGGCCCACCGTTCACGTTGCCCATCTCTTGTGTATGTTGCGCTTCCGGATCGTCACGCTTCCGCAACGGAGGGAAGCGATTGTCCTTAGGCCTGGTGTTGACCGCTGGGAGGAAGTCGAGGATGAAGCTCCACACGTAGAAGATGTAGACCAGCGAGACAATCCACTCAAGGATGGCGGCGGTGTTGCGGTTTTTCCTGTAGCTTTCCACACCAAAGCCAATGACGAGGCCGACTTCGATGAAGATGAAGGCCATCTTGATCCAGAAAGATGCCCGGAGGACGCGATACTGACGGAAGTGGATACCCAGTCGTTGATACTCTGCGTCGATGAAGATTGCCGAGACGATGTATCCCGCACTAATTGTCCACAAAGTCAGCGGCTTGACATGAGAGTGTTGAATCATGGGACTCGTACATGAACACCACAAGCAGGGCATCGTGCGTGTGCGGATAGGTCTTGACGTCAAAGATGGTCAAAAGAATGAGGCCCAGTCCGCCAATGATGGCGGCGATGATGGCGCAAACGCTGAGAGCCGCCTCTCGCTTTGTGTAGTTGGGAGTCAGGCGGTTCCTGTGTCGAAGCCAGCGTTCGGCAATGAAGGAGAGGTTGAATACAACGACCATGGTGGTGCTACCCGCGATGAAGAGCGGTCGGAGGAAGGTGGCGCCGATGTCAGAAATGTATGCGATGTGCTGGTCGGCCGGCATGAAGGGATAGTGAGGCGATCCGGCTGCCAACCAGTATCCCAACATTCCTGCAAGAGTGCCTGCGATGACGATGAGTGGGCTGATGCGACTTGGGAATGGGAGTGTTTATTGCTTACCGAGCCATACTGTGCCGGCGAACAGTGGCAAGAACCAGTACGAGATACCAAACATGGTCGCAATTCGTGTGGTGGGAGTGAACGCGTCGTGTGAGGAGTGACAGTGACGGTGACAGGGAAGAAAGAATGGCAAGGAGAGCGGGCGTCGTCTGTAAGAACCTTGGCTGATCTCAACGCTGACGTTCTTCAACCGGCGGCGCGCGCGAAACAACTGCCAGAGCGGGAATCACAAATACGTCACAGCTCATGTCCGCAGGGCAACAAAGTTTTGCCGGAGGCTCCCGGGTATAGCCTTCCGCTGCGCCCATCCACGGGTTTCTCATCTTTTTTCCATTTATGCTTATTGCGAAGAACCTGGAATTTGGTGTCCACGACTCGTGCAAAAGGGTACTTCGCGTCTTCCTGCTCTATCAATGTTGCCCTGTTCCATGACGCCTGCAAAAGAAGAGGCCCTGCGAAGGAAATGAGACTCTTACAAGTGCCATCGGAAGTCGGCAAGCATGCGACAACCTGCCCTACGCGTTCCTCTTGGCAGAGACGCAGCAAATCTCAAATCTTGCGGTCAGGTTGAGAGACGGGTGAACGATGATCCAGACGTCGTGCAAAGTATCATTAGCATAAAGTTGGTTGCATAAAAGAGAATCAGAATGCCGCTGCACAGCATCACGTGATCATATCTCTTGCCAAGGCCGCGGGATGTCCCGAAAAGTTCTGCCAAGACCCGAATTCTGCAAACCCACCCAAGTCGTGCACTCCCGTTCTCACCACGGTCAGCGACACCAACACCCACAACCATCGTCAAGATGCCGAAAGAAGTCAAGCAGAAGTCCGGCATCATCGTCGGTGCCAATGCTGGCCACGTACGTGACATTGCCAATCCCACGGCGCCTAACGCGGGAGATTGAACGAAAAAACTAATCTGTATTCCACCGAGCAGAAAGTCACTCCCCGCCAGCCGAAGCCGCGTGTCTCGCGCATGAAGGGTCACTTGAGCAAGCGTACGCAATTCGTGAGAGAGATTGTGAGGGAAGTCTCGGGGTAAGTCGTCCAGTCCGCGATACAGCCTGCCGTCACAGCACCCCGGCGGTATTTCTTCAAAAGCACATCATCACCTCTAACACTTTCCCCTCTGCAGTCTTGCACCCTACGAGCGCCGCGTCATCGAACTCCTCCGCAACAGCAAGGACAAGCGCGCGAGGAAGCTGGCAAAGAAGCGACTGGGAACATTCGGCCGTGCGAAGAGGAAGGTGGACGAGATGACCAAGGTCATTGCGGAGAGCAGGAGAGCAGGGCACTAGGTGTGGTGTATCAAGGGTGCTGTCGGTGGTCAAAGAGGTCAATGAGCATGGATCAGAGGCAGGCATACGGTTTCTAGCACGCTGCAACAGCGAACGGCCCAGTCGCTCAAGTCGCAGAGGCATGCGTGTGTGCATCCAACTGGTTTCACGTTGTTACCTCACTCGAATCAACTCTTTCCGTTGCACGATGTCGTTCTATTGGTGGCTTTGCCTTGTGCAGTCACCGTCACCAGCCCTTGATCTGGCCGAGCAAGCTGCCGCTGCTTCTCATGATTGCAGGTATTGGAGCCTCCCTTACATCCTGGATCTGGCATACCTCCGCTCGATGGATAACTTCCAAATCATTGCAGTTCCCCCGATGTTACTTTGAAGGTCTGCTCAGTACTCTATGCCGCATCTCCATGCCAGCTAGACGCATGCTGCAAGAAAACTACGCTGTGCGTATTAGTGATACTTGCCAGCATAGCTGAGCACGAACGCAACTGCACGTCGCCGCTGCCTTCGATGTTCATGCCTGTTGTCGTTCACAACCTCATCTTCATTTGAAGACACTCGAACAACTGTACTCGCTATTCTGGAAGATGATCACGCTCGTATGGTAACATTACATTCGCACGACTCTCACATTCCCGGCTATCGCGCGCACTCTTGAACGGGATGAAGTCTAACATCCCGTTGCAAGTTCGGAGGCCTCGACAATGCACTTCAGCACGGTGCTGATGTAGCCTTCGCCAGTAATTAGAACTTCCCCGGGACACTTAAAGATGGGCCGGCTCCAACATCTTGAAAGACTCGCCCTTGGGCGCTCGGCCTTTCAAGAGCTGCCGAAGAATGGAGAGGCTACCACCACGGGGGCCATTGAAGCCGGCGACCTTACTCGCAGCAGCAGGCAATTCGATAGCAAGGGCCGCCCCGTCAATGCGGCCACCGAAGAGTACAATCGAGAGATGCGCAATGCACAGAATGCCGCGCTTGCACTTGTGGGCGTCGTGGAGAGCAAGGAGAGCGCCGACAAGGAACTGGACGAGCGCCACCGGCAGATGCGGGAGAAGCGATCCAAACTGTTGCAAGCGGAGCAGCTCTGTGGAGAGGACTTTGAAACGGTTTCGACGTTACTAAACGCCATCCTCACCTGGTGGTCCGGGAACCTCGTCTCGAGGGTGCAGGTCGGCATGTTCGTCGCCTCCCTTTCTTTTGCGGATCTCGTCCTTCGGGACCTAGGGCCTGTTATGGATGCGGGAGGCTCTGGAAGGGTCAATGCATTGCTCTCCGCTTTGACTCAAGGCTTGCCTGCCTGGCTGGCGTACTACGTCTTAAGGCTGCTGTTATCTGCCGCTGTCGGAGAGTGCGCCGGTCGACTACAGACGACATCCATCCGGCGCCTATCTCCAAAAGCGGTGAAACCGGTCAACGAACTCATAATTCTGGCCGGCGACCTTAGCCTTGTAGCCGTGGACGTCGCCTTGCTACCATTGCAATTCTTCGCCTTCTCCCAAAGCTTGGGTCTGGCCCCTTCCTGGCCAATACTACCGCCCTGGCAACTTCTTCTCCCTTGGACCTCTCAGTCGGCGCATCACATAATCTGGCGTCAGACGACTAGCAAGTGGGGCTTGAGATTATTCTCCTCGCCGGCAGCACTCATGCTGATCAAAAACTTCATCGAGCGCGACCAACTGGACGGCTTCCCCATTGCAAGTCACTTTACACACTTCGAATACCCTTCGATCAACGCATCATCCGCAATGATCTTCTATTCGACAGAGTCCTATAGCGATCCTGTGGCTGCGCTTTTTCACAAAGCCTACCTCATGCGGCGAAAAGTACTCGCCTGGCTCGGGTGGAACTTGGAAGCCGCGCCTACTTTTCCCAACGACCTCGAATTCAACCGTGTCATCCAGGACACCGAGCCAGATTGGATCGAATCAATAGAAGAGAACAAAGAGCAGCGTAGGTGGCGCTCAACCTCTCTCGCCCACCGACCGGCTCAGTACCTCGGCGATAAAGTCGACCGCTTCTTCACCCGACTCCTCATGCTGCCTCTGGAAAGCACAGTCTTACGAGCCGCAGCACAAGTCTACCTCTCCTCTGGTCTACCTCGAACAGCACTCGCCCTCTCCGTCGCACCTTATACGTACCTGCCCTTTGGCGGTGGTCCGTTTGGCTCGGCGTTCTGGACAGTTGGTAGGACGTCGGGAGCGGCGTGGCGGCACGCGGGACGATACGTGAACCAGCTGGGATTGAGTCTGGCGACGAACTGCGTGGCGGAGATTGGAGTGTTTTTCATCTTGTATCGCTTGGCTCGGTGGCAAGGACGGCGTCACTATGGCTGGGGTGCTCTTGAGATGCCCACTGCCGCACCGAAAGATGATGAGGCTGGGGATCTTTCAGATGGAGCCGACGAGCTCGTATTTGCTACCGAGGGCATTACTGTGCGGGAGCTTGCAGCTCAGCGTGAGGAGCATGTTTAGAACCAGGCATGATGGCTATGTGGTATTTGGACCAGCGTAGACTGGCTTGCACCGCGCGAGCGTGCGTTATTGATTCTTCTCTGTGACTTTCTCTGTGACTTTGATTTCCATTGCAAGCTCGTATCTCCCCCAACGCCGGCGCTTATGCACTGTCGAAACACCTCGCTTTTGGTAGCATTGGCTGGACCTCGCCACATTCCTCTTGTCTCTGTCCTATTCGCTTCCTTCATTCCCCTGACCGAATCGCGTGACGTGGCGATTGAACTTTGTAGTGCATCTATGATTCCACCGTTTCATCTGCCTTGGAAGCCTGGAGGTGGCCCTCCGAGGAAGCCTCGACCAGCTGGTGGGAAGCCTTGAGGAGGGAAGCCAGCTACAATGACCGTCAGTACTGCACGACACGTACAATTGGAAGATTGCTCGAAACTTACGTGGCGCACCGCCAGGCGGGAACCCAGCTGGGGGAAATCCAGGCGGTCCGGCTCCTCTACCAGGGAAGCCGGGCGGAGGAACACCAGGAAAGCCAGGGCCTCCCACACCCGCTGCAGGGCCTTGCAACCCAATACCCGCTCCTCGACCAGCCGGTCTTGAGATCCCCGGCCCGGCTTGAACAGCTGTCGGCGCTGCTCCGCCAGCTGCGCTCGTGCCTAATCTCGCCGCTGGATCGGATGGTGGTGGGCCCTCCACTGAACACGACACGACGGTGGCGCCGCGGATGATGGCGAGGCCTAGCATGCGCTTCTCTTCTGTTTCGACCACTTGCGATGCGCCGCCTGCGCCCGGTGCACCGGCGGGTTTGGACTTGCGCTTGACTTTGCGGAATTCTTCGCAGTCGGCGAGGACGAGGTTCATGTGCTGGGAGTGAAATCAGTATGCCAGGATTGTTGTGCTGGGAGGCGCGGGGAGAATCGTACCTTATCGAATGCTAGCATTTGGCCCACGAGTTGTCGGCCGTCTGCCATGGTGGCTCGCATGCGGTAGTTGATCTAGATCTGTTGTGAGTTTACACACTCGCTGCATGGTCATGTGAGAAGGTCAGGACTAACGAAGCCTTGCTATACAACATGTCAGCAATCTATCCTTGTCAACTCGAGGAGCTTGCAAGTCCAGGACCGCAAAGGTGACTTACCATCTTGCCCTGCTTGTTTGGCGCCGCCATCTTTGCGAATCGCGATGCCGCCGCTCGTCTTCAAGCTTGGGTTTCGAATTCGAGGCAAGCCTTCACGAGGAAGTGAACAGAAAGAGAGCGGACGCGGTGTGAGAGTAATTGTGTGCCTTCGCGGTCTCTGCGCGTGCCTTGCTCGTGTAAAAGTTTCCTAGGACGTTCCTGCCAAGCCCGTCGTGAACTCTAAATTCGCCAAGCCTGAAAAGCCCACTACCAAATCCCACGCTCCGACTTCACGAATCGACTTTTGTTCGCAGCGCGCATCGCAAGACCACGACAACAACACCGTCACAATGGTATGTGAATCCATCTCGTCAGCTGCATGCTTGAATGAGTCGGTGCCGAAGAAAACAACGGTGGATGGCTGACTGAGGACTTTTCCCTACAGGCACAGAATGGCAAGGACACGGGCGAGAAGGACAAGTCCGCCAACCCGATGAAAGAACTCCGCATCCAAAAGCTCGTCCTCAACATCTCCGTCGGCGAATCTGGTGACAGACTCACCCGTGCCGCCAAAGTGCTGGAACAGCTGAGCGGTCAAACCCCCGTCTACAGTGCGTCTCAAGTCTACTATTCAGAAGAGTGCGGGTAATAACCATCCGACGAATAGGCAAAGCGCGTTACACAGTCCGTACCTTCGGCATCCGACGTAACGAGAAGATCGCCGTCCACGTTACCGTGCGCGGACCCAAGGCGGAGGAGATTCTCGAGCGTGGCCTCAAGGTCAAGGAGTACGAGTTGAGGAAGAGGAACTTCAGCGAGACGGGCAACTTCGGCTTCGGTATCAGCGAACACATCGATTTGGGCATCAAATACGACCCGGGTATTGGCATCTACGGCATGGACTTCTACTGCTGCATGTACGTTGATGGAGCTTCGGAATGATTGGATACACCGGGCACTGACATGATACTTTCCAGGACCCGACCTGGCGAGCGTGTGGCCAAGCGCCGCCGCGCGAAGTCCCGCATTGGTGCCGGCCACCGCATCAACCAGAACGAGACCATCAAGTGGTACAAGAACCGATTCGAGGGCATCGTGAGGTAAACGGTCTTCGGTCGAGCGACGTGGGAGTATTCGAACGGTCTGCATTTGCCACGTGAGTGCAGGCATGCTTTAGCGTAGATAGGACTGATCCATCAAACCCCGGCCTATCGCAGCATACTGCTTCTCGCTTGAGCAAGATCATTCACAATGGAGGCTTCACCTTTGATGTGAATTGCCGCATAACCATTCGATCGCTGTCTCAATGCACCCTGCCTGCAGGACCCTTTTCTTTGCGGTCGTGAAGTTGATGTTCCATTGCGACAACACGTTGGCCTTGTTGGCCTCGCACTGACCGGTTGAACGAAACGCCTGCTCTACCGGCATGTCAAGGGCCAAAGTAAGATGCGTTTCATAGGCACAGCCGATCATGGCTGGTAGAAGACACGAAGGGTAGGCCTCGTGCTTGATACCGTTCGTACCGTAGCTGGTCTATGAAGATCATCACACTAGCAGTAGTGGAAATCTAATAGACCATCTGTATTGTATTCGACAACAATGCCTTCCACATCCGAAGGAGAGAGATGCCGCGGCGCTGCCACACCAATATCTCCTCACTTGCAAGCTGCAGTCACTGATGGGCGGAGAAGAAATAAAGTTCAGCCGAAAGCCGGCGAGCCAAGCCTGAAGCTCCGCCTTTGACTTCAACAGTACGGAGCTCCCATCGGTCACCACGCACATCACTCCGCGCTCAATATCATCAGGCCCACCGTCGTCGCAAAGACCTCCAGACGACATCATGGCGGCCGCAGTCAAGGCCCTCAATGCGAAGATTCGCTCCAATCCCGCGTTGGACTACTTCTGCTCTACCCGTGAGTGCTCATCGACGCCCTGTCCCCGCAGCTGACTCCCATTGTCCTGCGTGCGATGGGGTGTGTTCTATTGACGGACGCAAGCTGACCGCCGTCATCTACCCCTTGCAGACTTCTGGGGCCCAGCGTCAAACTTTGGTATTCCGATTGCAGCAGTGATGGACACACGGAAAGACCCAGAGATGTATGTGCTGCCGTTCCCCCTGCCTGACATACCCGCCCAATCTATCAGCTACTAACATTTCTCCCCCTCCAGTATCTCCGGTCGCATGACCTGCGCCCTCCTCGGGTACAGCAGTGTCTTCATGCGATACTCGATGGCCGTCACGCCGAAGAACTACCTGCTGTTCGCCATGCACTTTGTCAACTTTGGCGCACAATCAACGCAGCTCTACCGCTTCACCGACTACTGGTACATGGGCGGAAAGGACAAGTCGGCGGCAAACAAGGCGAAGGAGGGTCTTGCGGGGGCGGAGGGCGCGCTTGCAGATATCAAGGATTCGGCCAAGGGGCTGGCTGACGAGGCGAAGAAACAGGTGGATAAGGTTACGAGATGAGATTGATGATGTGGAGGATGACGGAGGGGAAGATTGAGGTGCGGTCTATTTTGTTGCTTTGTACCATGTACAGCTTTTGGGATCTGGCGTCCAGCGTGGTCTCTTATTCTCTGCGCGCGTTTCACCACTCACTACAGGCAAGTATCATACCCAGACCCCAATTGACCAGACCACAGCAAGCAGGCCCATGAGCGAGCGAAGATGTCGACCAGATCTTCCCGACGCCGCCGAACTTTGCCCAAATCCCAATTGTCCGTTCGACTCGCCAGGCTTCCGCACATTCCATCGGTACTCCCCCTCCACGTTTCCCGCCGGCGCATACTCGCACACAAGATACCAGCCAAAAGCCGCGTCGCCGCCAGTCCCACTACCGCAGTTCACAGCTCCACAGCCGACGTGTGTCGTGTTCTTCCAGACCAGCTGGGTGAAATGGCCAGTGGACTCGGAGAAGCCGCCATCCGGGTACTGGTAGTGTTTCTCTTCTGCAGCCCAGGCGTCAACGGCCAGCGCTGGAGTCGCGAAGCCCTCCGCCAGGTTCTCTCCGTATGGACCGCCCTGTTGATTACGTAAGTAACCTCTACTCATAACGAAGCCAGCGGTAGGCCCAAGGATACATACCGAATGCTCCCAGAGGCAACCCTGAGCGTGCTTGTGTGCGAACTGCGCAAGAGTCGCATCCCATTGCACTGGACTCGCGAGAAAGCGGGCGCGGAAGAAGTTCGTGCTGTTCAACACTGCGGACGAGAAGTCGGCGCCCGAGTAGATCCCGTGAGGCATGGTGGATGCACTTGGCTGTGTCGGACTCTGGTTGGTAGTCTCGGTGGGAGCGACGCTCATTGAAGTGGAAGTGGCTAGAGCGACGGTCTGCGTGATGGTGGTTGTCTGCTGGACGGTGACGGCATGTGCGAGAGCGGTGCAGAGGAGGAGAGCGTATACTTGATGACGATGCATCTTCTCTCCGGGGGAGCACAGCGTGCCCTTGCGTTGTCGGGAATGTAACGAACGAAAGGGAGAAGAAGACAGATCGCAATACTTGACTTGAAAATCATGAGCCCAGTGAATGCATAACCGCCGTCTTCACGCCCGCCTCTCACCAACACGAAACAATACGCCTTGTTCTCTCCCCTCGCAAATGTCGCCCGTTTCAAACGACCACACCTCCAGCCTGATCCATTCGCCCTCCAAGCACGGTCCACGTCTCACCTAGCGCCCGCCAGCTTAGTCACGTCCGCGCGCGTATAAATTCTCGCCCGCCTTTTCGAATCTCTTCCGCAAAATCGATCAAAAAACCCCCGGGGCCGCCACGACCGGTATCCAGCTCGTTTTCGAGTGCCACGGTGCCGTGTTGCCAGTCCTCACGAGGACATGGCTCCGCAGATCGATTTTTCTCCTGGATTATAGGAAGCGTCCCTAGCTGTTTTCTATGCGAGGGGGGTGTCCGAGAAGGGAGTACATACTTTACTCTTCATCGTGTGTTATGTCTTTGATAGGGCTGGCTACACGTGTGTCTCCTTCATTCATGTGGGATGGAGGTTGCTGAAAGGGACATGTGACGCCTGCTACGCTATGCATCTTAACATCTACACAATCGATGTCATCCCCGCGTCACTCCTCCATCTTCTCTTCCTCCTCGTCTTCACCCTCCAATGCCTTCTTCGCCAATCGCTCGGCCTCTTCACGCAGTGCCTTGGGCACCTCCTCGTGTCTCCCCTTCGTTGGCCCACCCACCGCACTCACCCACGTCATCTCCAGCTCAAACTCCTTGTCCTTGCTGTCTTCGTGGGCGAGATAGATGATGCGTGCCGCCTCTTTGACCCCCTCCTCCAAACTTATACACTCGCCATTCTTGGGGTCGAGCTTCAGCTTCTCCAACTCCGCCTTGGCCGTCTGTCTCCCCTTGCCCGTTGCGGCTCCGTAGTAGCCCCAATACAGCCCGGATGGCTCGATCATGTAGAGGAAGGGTCCGCCCTCTTTGACTCCCTGCTTCTTGCCTCCCGCTCCGACTTTCGGCCCACTGCCCACCGAGCCGTCGACTGCGAGCTCTGTCTCGGCATCCCAGCCGCCGATGATGCCCGTGATGCCAAACGGCCGCACGGAGTTGTAGAGGGTGTAGGCTTGTACGTAGGCTCCCATGCGGTTGGCGAGCGAGGAGCCGGGGATGGGTGCTTTGTAGCTGCTGCGCCAGCTGGAGGCTTCGTCGCGTGCTCTGCTCACGAAGTGTCGGCCGTCGGGGAGGAGGCCAGAATAGACCTGTGTATGAGTGTCAGCAGTTGGAAGAGAGACGCCATGTTCATCATCTGCTTGTGACCCACCACGCCCACATTACGATCCACCGTCGCTATCCTCTTGTTTGCATCCTTTTTGAGCAGTTTGCTGGTGACGAGCTTCTCCAGCGCCAGCACGACGCCGTCTTTGCATCGGATGCCGATCGCTGTGCCTCCGTTTTCCACCGCCTTCACCGCGTATTCGACTTGGAAGTTGCGGCCGTCGGGTGAGAAGACGGAGTTGGAGAGATCGTAGCCGGTGCCTATGGAAGTCTGGCGGATATGTGTTAGCATGAGATGGCGGTGGATGATTGTGAAGGGGGCGTTTACCATGGCTGTGAGATGGGAGGGTGAGAGATGGAGGTATCAGAAATGAGGTTCTGGAGAGCCCGGAGACTGTTCAATGACCCCGGCGACAGTGATGAGGGAATGGGAGAGTGGTTTGGTTGATGAAGCTCGTACGGCGTAGAGGGTGACGCGCGACAGAGCTGCCTTCACACAAATGCGAACGCTGGCTGGCCTAATCCGGTTACGGCGATTCGACTTAGGGCTGGACCGAAAGAGCCGAGAGATCTACTCGCAAGTCTCCCTTCGCCGTCCCTCTCTTCCCAGAAAGCACAGATGTCCTTGTACGAACTCGATGAGCAGTACTACCGTGTCCTTAGCTGTTCTGTCCATGTAGCCCAAGAGCTCATCGAAGACGAAGGAAAATAGACTCCGCGATTGCGGCGAAGCTGCGACTCTAGCGCGGGAACGTGACGGTCTAAAAGCACCCACATGACACCGACACTCTTCCAAATTCCAACCCTTTTAATCTCGAGCCATACCGCCCTTTCCCTACTCTCGCCTTCTTTCTTACATAGATTATCTCTACATAGCCTTTGATAGCCGCCGATATCCTTCAACGTCACCAGCCTTTGTTTGCGAAGAAAGAAGAGCGACCCCGCCCATCTCGCCTCCACCTCTGAGCTCTTACGTACCTCTCCAGCTTGCCAGCTTGGCTTTCCGCCTACGCTCGTCCGCTCTGTCGCTAACTCGCTCGCGATAAGCCCCAGGAGGTGAATTGTCGACGCAGACTTGCAGCGTGGGCGTGAGCAGATTCGACATCGACCCCATCAACGACAGTGCGTTGCACTCTGCTTTGTTCACCGCCCCAGGACCACCTCTAGGGCGTCTTGGCCCCCGCCGGTTCTCTGGCAGAGGACAGCATTCTTCTCTATGTTTGGCTGGCCGCTACTCGTCCACTACTGCGAGTCTTGCCATTACAACACGCCGGTGTCGTATTCGCCGTCAGTTTGGATAGAACACCATCCCTGCTCATATGTAGGCTTAACCTTCTCCTCTGCTCCGTCCGCAGCTAACTCACCACTCCACAGTGTGGCGTTAGTTCTCCCGGAGCAGACATCTCCGGTCGAAGTGCGGGCGAGATGAGTCAATCGCAACAGGATGAGCTCGCACAGCTCTTTCAACAGAGCATGCAGCTGGCACAAGCTCCGCAGCAGCTCTCCCATCCCTCGCCACTGGTCCAGCATGTAGCCTCGCCATCAGAGAAGCAGCCCGAGCCGCAAGTGCACTACGTCTCGAGCCACTACACTGGCACCACCCACGTGCGGCCGGATACAACATCTGAGCCATCCCGCTCCCCGCCGCCGCCCTACCGTGAATCTCTCATGCCGGAGGCGATGTACGAACTGCTTCGCCACCACTCGATTGATCCTTCCGCGCTCCTGCCAAATCAGATCCATCTCTTCCAAAACGCTGACCACGAGCAGAGATTGCGTCTGTTGGAGCTGTGGCGCATATCACCTCCGAGCTACCCCCAGGAGGGTCACTTGAACGGTACGTGGACTTCCACCAACCTTGAACGAGAGGAGGCCCTCGCTCGTGCGCGATACGAGCGGCAGCAAACCCATCATACCAAGCTCTATCCGCACCAGGAAGAGCACATGCTGGATACGCACCTCCCACGCATCCCGACACCAGAGCCCATCAGCCCCATCAGGGAGCCGGGTGAAGCAGCTTGGCCACCAGCAGCGAGGATGCGTGTCTCCTCTATCACGAGGTCCCGACCACAGACGGCGTACGGAGAGCCCGAGCCGTACATCGTGAATGGCTATGCGGGAGATCGACAATCGAAGTCGATCGATCCCGTCTGGGCAGCTGCGACTGGGTTGTGGCAGGCTCCTACCTATGCACAAGCAGTTGAGCAACAGCATCAGAGCAGCGCCATGGAGGATCAGTACGGCATGTACGACCAAATTCGAAACCACGCGGATTGGGAACAATTAAACGAGCACATCGTCCGGGAACAGCTTGGACAGCAAGCAGTGATGGCATCGGATTACGATATGGAATTATGAACGTGATTGCTTTGGACACGTTGATGAGCAGTGGAGGTCTTTGCCTGGCGAATTGATGATATGGATGCCAGTGTTCATGAGTTGTCTTTGGCGATACCTGGTTCGAACTATACATTGCATTGGTTTGGACATAGCACAATTTACACACGCACCATCTCACGTCTCGGAAAAACATCCCTTCTGCTTCACGATATCGCCATCTCTGACACGTGAATGCGATTCGCCAAGCCTTGTCGATTTAGCATTTGGCCGGACCGCGGTGACGTCGGGCGCGTGTGCCTGAACTCTCTCACCATTCCAAACATCTCTCCCGCACACCGAGCTCCCTCCAACCTACAATTTCTCCCCCGTCATCTCCTTGCAATTACTGAGTGCTTGATTGATACCTTCACCATGGTTTGAAGCTCAACCGTGCAAGTCGCCACAATCGCCTCACGTCTCTCGAAGCTTCTGGCGTACATGTGCTAAAGCTCGATCGCTGGCCACCCACACAACCGAACAATTCACTCGCCTTACCCGCGCCACTCATCAAACCTTTGTCCCTCACTAACAACTTACAAGCCCACACGGCTGAGACACTTCCTCCATCCAGCACATCTGTGGCACCATCTCCACAACCTCCACGATGGCGGACGAGAACATCTCCATGTTCTGTGCCTTCACCGAAGCCACCCCAGAACAAGCACAGCAGTATCTCGCCCTCACCGACGGCAATGTAGAACAAGCAGTAGAGCTCTTCTTCAACAACCCGGATCTCGGTGCTACAGCAGCAGCCGCGGCAGCCCGGCCGGCGCCCACCTCGAATCGAGATAACCCAGTCACCATCGACGATGACGAAGATGGCGACGAGGTCCAAGAGGTGGGAAGTCGCAACGTCGGAGCGGGAGGGTTTGAGGACGATGAAGCTATGGCACGGCGGTTGCAAGAGGAGATGTATGGTGGCCCTGCCAACGGCGGCCAGCTCGATGAGGACGGAGTGAGGGCGCCGATGGCACGAACAACGGAGACTCTGGTCGGCCCCGATGCTGACTGGATGCGTGATCCCAACGAAATGCGGGCTGCCGTAGCGGAACAGTTGATGGAGAGGCAGCGGAGAAGAGCGGCGGGGCCGGGCATCTTCAATCAACGCGAGGTGTCATCCATCTGGACTCAAGAGAACGCCGAGGACCCGGAGGCTCACCGTCAAATGCTGTCCCGAGCCACCGGTGGCGCATCCGACCAGACATCCAAGTCCAACCTTCTCGCCGACCTCTTCCGCCCGCCCTTCGACCTCATCTCTCAGCTATCCTTCTCCGCTGCTCGTGATGAAGGGAAAGAAGACGAGAAATGGATTCTGGTCAATGTTCAAGATCCCTCCATCTTCGACTGTCAGGTTCTCAACCGCGACATCTGGAAGAACCAATCCATCCGCGATACCATCAAAGAACACTTCATCTTCATGCAGTACAACAAGGAGGATCCGCGTGGGCAGGAGTATGTCAACTACTACTTCCGCACCATGCTTGACAACGAAGACGCATACCCTCACATCGCTATCATCGATCCTCGTACGGGCGAGCAGGTGAAGACGTGGTCGGGTAGTCCAGCTCCGAAGCCTGCCGACTTCTTGATGGATCTCCACGAGTTTCTTGATCGATACAGCCTGAGGATGGATACCAAGAACCCTGTCCAGACAAAGCGGAGGGAGAGCAAGAAGGATATTGCGCAGATGAGCGAGGAGGAAATGCTGGAGATGGCTCTACAGAACAGCCTTGCGAATGGCAGTGGAAGTGGACCACGTGCAGAGGAAGACCCCGATGCGCTGACGAGGTCGGAAGAGGCGATGAACGGAAAGGGCAAGGCTCCTATCGCTACATCAGAGCTTGTAGAGGCGCCGATGCAAGACGCCCCGCCAGCCAGCGACCTCACAACCACCAGCACAAAAGACACGGCTTTCGCCGCCATCTCGTCCACCAATCCACACATCGAGCCGGCATCTACAGATCCCAAAGAGACGACGCGCATTCAATTTCGTTACTCTGGTGGGCGGGTTGTGCATCGCTTCATGCTCGCGGATACGGTTCGCCGAATCTACGAATGGCTCAAAGCGTCGCCGCTGGAGGGCCAGGATGGGGACTTCGAGCTGATTAGCATGGGCAAGAACCTGATCGATACGCTGGATGTGACTATCAGCGAGGCGGGGCTGAAGCAGGGCACGGTCATGGTGGAGTTTCTTCAAGACTAATGATAATGCTGAGAGGGCGCATGCGCCCGAGGATGCTGTTCACCGGGATCAGCATGCATAGCGCTGGGAGGAGTCTTTGCGCTGTTACTAGATGAGGACTCGTCACAACGTCGGAGGACTGAGCGTGTAGCGCATTGGCATCGAGGTTTAGGAGCGGAGAGCGGGTTGCTTGTCATGTGATTAGCTCCAATGCAAGTGAATTCCCCCAAAAAGCCTCGGCTTCTGAACTTCCAGCTCTCGACTTCACGACACGCGCGCGCCGTCTGCTTCCCACGCGACTCGCTATTGTATCTTCACTTCTTGTACAATGATGTAGTCCGACTCCTCCTTTCTGTTCTCCTTCTTCCCCCCCACCACTTCATTCACCAAAATGACGACCCCACGCAAAACCTCCTCCGCCCAAGTCGAGCTCGTCCTCCTCCCCTCCCTCCGCAACTGCCTCGTCAACCTGCCCTCTTCGCTCGTCACCGTCCTCGTAAACTCCAACACCCTCGCCCAGAATGTCGTCGTGGAACTCAGCTACCGCGTCGCCGCCCCACCAGCCTCCACCCCGCAAGACCCCAAGAACAAATCGGCCACATCGAGTATACCGAAATCTGTCTTTCTGGGCTGGACGGGACTGCAGTCGCAGACGAAGATGGCGACTATTCTTGGGAGGGATGGAGGCGGGGGACTTGCTGCTGCGAGGGCGGGGGGCAGACAGGAGGCGGAGGTGCCGACTGTGGAGATGGATGCTGCTTTTGCTGCACTGGTGGGGTTGAGTGAGGGGATGAAGGTGCGTTTCTTGTTGCTGAAGATTGGGTATGGGTGGATGGATAATGGCTGATTCGTGTGATCTGGTGGCAACAGGTTAGCGTTGCGTTGCATTTGGATCCTGTGCAGGCGCATACGGTCAATATCGAGCCTGTCACGGCGACGGATTGGGAGAGTATGTTGGATCGGGGATGAGACGAGGATTGAGATTGTCGTGCTGATGCTTTGGACTAGTCATTGAATTACACGCCCGATTCCTGGAGACGAATTTCCTTTCGAGAGTCAGGGCTCTGCCTAACCCGGCCGCCGGCAATCCGCACCCACTCACTTTGCATTTGACGCCGACGGTTACGGCTAATATCATTGTCACATCATTGACTCCGGCTCCGGCGAGTACGCAGGCTTTCGTCAAGATTGCGCCGGACGCAGAAGTCATCGTTGCGCCAAAGACAAGATCATCGTCCTCTCGCCCGTCGAGCGCAAAGGAAAATCGGAGCATCAACAGCACGAGCCGGAGGAGTGTAGTAAGTGGCGGCAAGAGTGCGACAGGCACCAGCAGAGCGAAAAGCGGGCACGAGGATGACCGTTCTCGGCCGCCGCTGTTTTTGAGAGGTGTTACCAGGGCATTAAAGAACGAATGGTTCGAAGACGAAGGGGAAGAGATGAAGGATGAAGGTCTCAAGGTCTGGCTGGACCGGGATCACCTGCATTCCAAGACTCTGCGGGGCGTGACGTGGGTGTCGGCCACCGTGATCAAGCCAGCGGGCCTGCAAGAACCCCCGGATCCTCAAAGCCAGCAAACACCAGAGCATCTACCTGCTGGCCGCGTGGCCGCTCGACTCTGCGTCTGGGATGATGCGCCTGATTCTCGCCATGTCGCGCTGTCGACCCTGCTTTGCGCCGTTCTTGGCTGCGAGGGCCTCGTGGGAGGCATCGTTCGTATCGAGCCCGCGCCAACTCGACTTCCGAAAGTGGCATCGGCCATGAAGGAGCCATCGCAGCAGGGCAGCAGTAAAGACACCATTGTCAAGCGTCTCAAAATCACTCCCTTTGCCGGAGCCGTGGCAACAAAGCACGGGGGATTCGCATTCGGAGGGACCTCCAAAGCTGAAAAGGAAGAATCGACCGCCAATCTACGCACACTTTTCGGAAAAACGTTGTTTGAAGGTCCGTTGACGGACGGCATGATGCTCCCGAAACGAGACAGTTGGCCTGGCGGGATACTCGACTTTGATCCCACACCTGCAGGTGATCCATCCAAAGCCCGCACAAACTGGTTGCTCGGCACAGACCGCAAGCTCGACATGGTAATGCAGGCAGAGACGCCGCCGCCGAAGCTGCCGCAGCCGCCGGGCGAGCCTTTGTCCGCGTCAGCGCCGCGTATGGTGGGCGTTGACTCGCTCACTTCGCAAGTGCGCTCCAGCCTGCTACATGGCTCCTCGGTACTCCTAACCGGCGGCTTGGGAGCGGGCAAGTCGAGTCTGTCTCAGGTGCTGGCGCACCAGCTCCGGGACGAATACTTGTTCAACGTCATATCCTTTCCCTGCAGGAAACTCGTGTCGGATGAGATGCGGGTGAAGACGATCAAAGACACGCTTCGCCGAGTCTTTGCCACTGCAGCTTGGAATGCTCGCCTCGGTGGGCATGCGCTGGTCGTATTGGACGATCTGGACAAGTTGTGTCCCGTGGAGACGGAGCTGCAGGTGGACTCTAACGGGCGGAGCCGGCAGGTCAGTGAGCTGCTCTGTGGCATCATTCGCGAGTTCTGTCGGAGAGGATCAGGCGTTGTCCTGCTTGCTACGGCGCAGGGTAAGGACGCGGTGCACAACATCATCATTGGCGGGCACGTTGTGATGGATATTCTGGCGCTGAAGGCACCAGACAAAGATGGAAGGCGCAAGGTCCTCGAAATGCTCATCCGTGAGGCGGGGGAGGCGGTTGACGACCATGACGAGCCGGCCACTGTGGACGTGAATGGGAGTGCAGCCAGTGAGTGGATGGAAGGCTCGGATGATGGAATAGCCAACGATCGCCAACACTCGAAAGGAGATCCTCATATTGGTCCCGATCTTGATCTGCTGGACGTTGCTGGACGGACGGACGGCTACATGCCCGGCGATCTTGCATTACTCGTCTCCAGAGCGAGGAGCGAAGCACTCATCCGCGCCGTGTCCGACCGATCGCTATCAGACGATATTGTGCTGAGTGAAGAAGACTTCACCGCGGCCTTCAAAGGCTTCACGCCGGCTTCCTTGCGAGGCGTCACCCTCCATTCCTCCACCACGACCTTTGCCGCGATTGGAGGGCTGAAGCAAACGCGCCAGATCTTGCTGGAGACTCTGCAGTACCCTACCACCTACGCGCCACTTTTCGCCAGGTGTCCGCTACGCTTACGATCAGGGCTACTACTCTACGGCTACCCAGGCTGCGGCAAGACCCTCCTCGCGTCAGCGGTAGCAGGCGAATGCGGCCTCAACTTCATCTCCGTCAAAGGCCCCGAGATCCTGAACAAATACATCGGAGCTTCGGAAAAGAGCGTGCGCGATCTCTTCGAGCGAGCCGAAGCCGCGAAGCCATGCGTGCTCTTCTTCGACGAGTTCGACGCCATTGCTCCCAAGCGCGGCCACGATTCCACTGGCGTGACGGATCGCGTGGTCAACATGCTGCTCACGATGATGGATGGCGCCGAGGGGTTGAGCGGAGTGTATGTGCTGGCTGCCACGTCTCGGCCGGATCTGATTGATCCTGCGCTACTACGCCCTGGCAGATTGGACAAGAGTTTATTGTGCGATATGCCAAATGAGGAAGACCGGCACGAGATCTTGCAGGCCATTAGCGAGAGTCTGCACGTTGATGCGAGCGTGTTGCAGGATGGCGAGCGCGGGTTGGCTGAAGTTGCGAGGCGCACGGAAGGCTACTCGGGCGCGGATTTGCAGGCTGTGATTTACAATGCGCATTTGGAGGCCATTCATGACGTCCTCGGTCCTGGCCATGACTTTGAGAAGCGGAAAGGAGGCAGCGGCAGCGGTGCTAGTCGAGGCGGTGGCCTCCGACATCAAGACTTTACCTACTTCCGCTTCGGCGGCGACGACACGAGCCCGACGAGCGCGGAAGAAACGCAATCACCCGCCACCGTCGCTGCCGAGCGAGCGCAAATCGCAGCAAAGCTAGCCGCCATGCAACTCGCGAAACGCAAAGCGAAGGCCGAACGGCATGCTCAGCAGCAGCAGCAACGCCCGAATTCCGCCGGCGGTGCACCAAACGGCACTGCACCTAACCAAGGACCGAAACACCCTGAGCCCGTCATTTCGTGGAAGCACTTGTTGAAGAGTCTGGACACTGGGCGCGCTTCGATCAGTGCGCAGGAGCGCAGACGGCTGGGGCGTATCTATGGGGAGTTTGTCACGGGGAGGAATGGGGAGATGTCGGATGGGCAGGGGAGTAGTGAGGTGGGAGGGAGGACGAGTCTGATGTAGATTGCATTTAGACGGACGTGTTGGCGGCGTCTTCAGCCAACTTGTGTGTCTCGAACAACACTACATTCCTCGCGTTAAATTGGCGAACGACATTACATTCCTCCCTCGCTTACCCTCAGATTGACTCTTTGTGCCATGATAGATGAAGCGACAAGTAATTGAAGGTATGCCATTCCCTCGTGTTGTATTCAGCTATTGTGGTTCCAGAGCTGCCTATTATTCAGCTCTTGATCATCCGCAACGGCAGATGCTTGTTTGCAAGCTCAAAGTATGCTAGTGCGCTCCGATGCTCGTGCGTTGACGGCGAATAGCCAGGCGTGTCTACTCAGTCTCTCCTGTTGTCGAAAGTTGGCTTCAATACCACTTCAACAAGGCCATTAAACGCAACACCCCGTCCGCCGCGTTACGACGAATTGCAGCACTCCCTTTCCCCTCCTTCTCCGTCAAGTTCCGGACGCGATGGCCTGGTTGCCGCCTTCGTTTCCCTCGACATCTCCTTCCTTCGTGAGCATTGCGAAACGCGACTTGATCTCGGCCACCTTGATGAAGAGGTCGGGGCGAGCGAGCGCGTTGTGGTGCTTGGTCAGGAGAGGGTTGTGCTCGGTGCCCTTGTTCTGATTAGCGAGAGCGATCTCGCGGCAATCTGCTTGGAACTTACGTTCGTCAGTTTGTCAGCGTACGAAGCCATAGCAGCCTCATCGCGCAACAGGCTCAGCTCCCCCATGACCAGCTCCTTCGGCTCGCGCATCGCCTCGGCCAGTTTCGTCTCCAGCTTGCCCATTCTCGCGACAAGCCAGAACGCAGACTCGCGGAGGATGACACGTCCTTCGGCGCGGGCGGCTTGAATTTCCTTTTGCACTGCGGCCTCCAGCAGCTCCTGCTCGGGAACGGTGTGGAGCTCTCCGAGGACGTACTTGAAGATCAGTCGGTTGATGGCGACTTCGTGAGTGACCTCTGCTTCGCGGCTTCTGGTGGTTGCGGGCATATTGGCGATTGACTTGGGTATACTAGCGAGGACAACGTCAGCTCGCTCAGCATCGGCGACAAGGCTGCTTTGAAGGGCACAACTCACCGTGGGGTGTGTAGGGTTGTAGGTTATAACGTTGCCAGATGCGATCGATGGATGTCGTGATGAGAAGATGTGAGGTTGCGAAGAAGTGGGTGTTTTGGGGGATGAAGATAGTAAGGAAGAGGAAGAGGTTGCGGGTATAGGAAGAAGGTGTTGCCTAGAAACGTGCCTCAAGCATCGTGAAGCAGGAGGGTGAATGACGGAGGGCGAGAGACAACGCGGGCGTGAAGGCTGCCCCACAATTCACATGACTGACACGTCTCCGACCATCAGTCACATCGAGAATGTGAATCTCTCTCCTGAGATCCACGATTCCATTCCATCGTGAGTCCAACGCCGTGGGCAAATCGGACACCCATTCTGCCGTACTTCGACTTCGCCAAGTAACCCAGCTGGCCGGGAGACAAAGACGTCGAGTATGAGGCAGTTGTAGATATAGTGCTTGCCAAGTAATGTATATATGATGAGACTGAGGCGGCTGAGTTCGACGAAAGGCATATGTGGTCAGGTAGGAACAGGGAGACTTTGCATTGGTCTCAAGATGTGAGTATGAGGCCAGTTTATGCTTCATCGTTGTGGCGTATACGCGGAAGCTGACTAGATGCTCAGCCAAGCTTGGCTATGGGTTGTTCGGCGCAGGCCGTCTTCCGTCGAGGTCGACATGGCCGACTCTCCGTTCCCTTTCGATGGAAGACAGGGCTCGTGAAGATCTTGGTGAGTATTTAGGTTCATTAGACTTGATGAGAGAGAGCCGATAAGCAACGAATCGAGCTCTCATCGTGCTCGACATTCCTTTGTCTTTTGAAGGAGATCGACATCCTCAAAGGCTGGCATTTGTTCTTGTGTGTGTGCATGACGGAAGAGATGTCGTCGAGGCAGCCTGATCGACACGCTGCGCCACACACGGACGCCTGAAGCTTAACAGAGCTTAGCCAAGCTTGGCCATGGCGTGTTGGTGTGGCGGTGCGTGCAGGGATCGATCTGCATCATCATCATCAGCTGAGCGCGCGACGCTCGTAAAATTGCGTGACATACGCGGCGTCTCTCTGCACCGTAAGATTGATCGCCCCGAAAACCGGTTTATCCTCTGTTGCTGTGGCGCATTGACGTACTGGGTGCTCCGGTTTTTATTTCCTTGCTTTCCCGCCGATTGAAGAGAGCTCTCCCAGATCTGTTGCCTGAAGATAAGATCTTGCCAAGGTGTTGGAAGTTATTTCGTGTTACCCCTCCTCCACCCACCGGCCTCGGACGGAGTTGACGATACTCAACATGGCGGACGCGGCGCGAGATCAAGGTGATGTCGCGCAGACGGAGGGAGCGACGCAGCCTCAGGAGCTGAGTGAGAAGCCGCAACAAGATGCTCCTGAGCAAGTGAATGGCACTGCGCCGGCAGATAAGGAAGAACAGCAGCAGCAGCAATCACAGCAGCAATCACAACAATCACAGCAACAACAGTCGTCGCAAACCAGCTCCGACAACAAGGACAACGAGAAGAAGGACGACAAGAAGGATGGCAAAAAGGACGACAAAGACAAAGACAAACAACCCGAAGGCGGGTACGACAGCACGCCCATCCCCAAACCCCCCGCGGGCACCATCGGCTACACCGTCAAGTTCACCTTCCACTCCGCCTCCGCCCTCACCATCGGTGACCTGGGCGTCATGTCTTCCGACCCCTACATCTTCGCCCAGCTCAACACCGACCTCGAGCCACGGCACAAGGAAGACCCGCGCCTGCGCTTCCGCTCGCCCACAGTCCACAAAAACCTCAATCCCACGTGGAACGAGGAGTGGATCGTGGCCAATGTGCCCTCGTCGGGCTTCCGGCTGAAGGTGCGCGTGTACGACGAGGATCCCGCGGATCACGACGACATGCTGGGCAAAGCGCATATTACCGTGCCCTCGCTGGACGATAACTGGGCTGGGTTCATGAAGGAGTCATATAAATTGACGCTGCGCGATAGCAGCAAGCGCGCGCTCTTCATCCGAGCCGTAGCCAGGTGCTTCGGGGTGGTGAAGAAGTTCCAGGGCGAGGTGACGGTGTCCGCGGAACTGCTCGGCCGCACCGAAAACAAGAACGACGGGCAGAACGGCAAGGCCTACACCCTAGGCCCAGTGCGCTGGTGCCGGCACTACAGCCCCATCCTCGGGCGCCTGGCGAACATCAAAGAACCCTCCGAGGGCGACACGCGCTCTCCCTCGGCCGACAAGAAGCACCAGCAAGAAGTGCAAAAGTACAACTTCCAAGCCAACGAGTTCCAGCTGCCCGGCCCCGTGCCCGCCGAGCTCTACCACCGCTTCGTCGAGTTCCGCCCGTGGGTCAAGCGCATGTTCACCACCACCGGCTTCCAGGGCGTGCTGCTCGGCAAAGCCCTGCATCACCAGCACAACCGCGTGTACAACTTCTCCCGCGACACCGTGTGGGGCCACTTCCCGCAAGGCCCGAGCGAAGAGATGACGAAGAAATTCCTCGAGCTCGCGCACTACGCCCAAGGCGGCCGCATCTTCACCTACATCATCACCCTCGACGCGCTCTGGCGCTTTACCGAAACCGGCCCGCAAATCAGCATCGACATGCTGAGCAAGCACACCATGCACAGCGACGTGAGCATCTACATCGCCTTCTCCGGCGAATTCTTCCTCCGCCGCCTGAAACATCCCCGCCGGCCCCCGCCCCCGGACCCCGTAGACGAAACCTCCCAACGCCATCCCCCATCCCACCAGGCCAACGAAATCGAAGCCGAGGCGGAAGACGAACCGCCCACCGACCCCGCGCACTACGAACTCGTCATCGACAACGACTCCGGCACCTACCGCCCCAACGCGCAGAAATTGCCGCTCCTCGCCGACTTCCTCGCGCACTGCTTGCCAGGCCTGCACATCCAGACGCTCGACTGCCAAGCCGACGCGGACAAGATGGCGAAGATGAAGGCCGCGCAGCGCGACCGGAAGAAGAAGACCGGCGATCACGTCGTGTATGCACAGGGCGACGATTCATCCTCCATCTCGTCCGAAGAGCACGAGGCCCTCGATGCCGCGGAGCAAGGCGGTGCTGGTGCTGGCGGTGTGGGTAGCAAGAACATATTCGGCCACGAGCGTCGGCACGGCGACTTTGCCACTGGTGATGGCGGGGCGAGGGAGCACGGGGCGTTCGTGCAGCTGACCAAGGACGCCAAGTTGGTGGGCCAGGCGAAGCTGAACAAGGTGTTCTAGGGCGTGTAGCGTGAATCGTGGGACTGGGGAGGAGCCTGCTGCGGCGTTGCGGGATCTTTGATCTTCTCCTTTGTTGGGATACCCTTGTGTTTTACCTTGTCGCTTTGATCGTGAGCTTGGGTTGGAGATATGTACGGCGGCTCGGATCTAATGAGTTTGGCGGGGCGTTGGCCACGTCTTCGAAGCGCGAACGAGTTTGACGAATATCACTTATGCACCGGTCAAATCCGCCGCTCAAGAAACGCTTTGCATATAACCATGTCGAATTCATTATGCTATCATGATGCGAAAAGGCCTCGTCTCGGTCGTCATAGAAATGTCCATCCATCCCGGTGCTCGCGAAAACTCCAATGCAATGCAGCCCTACGAGCCATGCGAGATACTTCGCTTGAATGCAACCCGCCGCGGCGTGGAGGTGGGCACATCCCCGTCGTCTCGCGACGCCCTCGGACTCGGGCTCAACTGGTAATCCGGTCCGCGGAAGACATACAGGCCCACGTCCGTCGCGCCATCTGCGTATCCCGTCCCCGGGATGCCGGGAAGCGGGACACGTGCTCGATCGTGCTCGATGAAATTCGCCTTCTTCATCATGTCGAAGAAGATGGCTTCGCTAGCGTGGCGTGTCTTGGTCGAGACGATGATGATGGCTTTCGGGGAGCGCATTATAAGGGACACAAGAGTGGACACGAGCGGCTGCAGCGTGTCGGTGTTGTAAGTGCACTCACTAACGACGATGAGGTCGTTGGCGCGCGTCTGCAGCTTCTCCGGCAACTCTTGCGTCCAGTCGAGGGGGAAGAAGGCGACTTTGGAGGCGATGGCGGCGTTCATGCGCTCGATGTTCGCTTCCGTTAGGTCGCGCACTTCGTGCAGGTCCGTGAGCAGGACGTCGCAGTCTGGCACCGCTTGCGCGAGACTGATGCCTACGGTTCCACAGCCGCAGCCGAGCTCGAGGACGGCGAGTTTGCGGTAGGTGGCGGAGGCGAGCACGTACTCTAGTAGGGGCAGGGGAGAAGAGGCCGTGTCGAGGGAGATGGTGTGGTCGATGTGTTGCGCCAGCGCCTGGCTCCCATCCCACAGATGCCGCGCAATACTATCGCCCGTCTCCTCGAGGAGAGAAAGCGTGCGCTGCGCAGCGGAGACAAACCGTCTCTCCACCAGAATCCCGCTCTCCATTCGACCCTTAGTGGGATTCAGCGGTCCACTCCAAACATCGAGCACAGGCGCAAGGAAAGGGAACGTCGCAGCCAGCCGACTCGCATTCCGCACTTCGACGTGCACGCACGCCGGCCACTCGACATCCTGATTAGAGAGGTTGAAGGTAACGGGCACGGCGAGCGTCGCGCCTTCCCAGCGCACTTTGCGGCGCAGGAAGATCTCCCCTTCGGGCGCTAGGCTGCGCACCGTGGCGACGAGGTCCAGGTCGTGGGGGTAGAAGGTCTCGCCTAGGTCGGTAGTGACGGTCAGGACGGCTTTGAGGAGGAGAGAGCCGTGGTTGAGTTGGATGCGCGGGGTTTTGAGGAAACGAACTGGATGGCGCGCGGGTCAGCGGATGCGTTGGGGGGAGACAGAGGTGGCATGAGTAGGAGGACGCACTGTAATGCATAGCCTTGGCAGCTGTTCAGCCAGCCGCGATATGGTAAGGCTCCGCCTGCTGGCAAGATTGCAAGCCGGGAGCAGACAAGTGGGTGTTGATACGAAGTAGATTCCTGGCAGTCGTGTCCAATGCGCCCGCAGGCGAGAGGATGGAGAAGGGGCAAGGGCAAAGGTCAGAGGCGAGCATGGGGAGCAGTCAGACGAAGGGAATGCTGGTAGGACAGTTTAGGCGGCCAGAGGCATTAGCGGGCAGGAAATGTAGTGCGTGGACGGATGAAGTGATATCAATGGCAGATGGTGGCGTTGAAGTTTCGTGAGTGCAGGACTCGACGGCGACGGAAGGGCAATCAAGCTTTCTCCTCCATCGCGCTTGGCGTCATGCCCGCGTTTGTGACCATGACCACGAGGCGTCAAAGGCTTACGCCGCTTTTAGTCAGGCGCCGGGAAATTGATGAGATCAATCAGTCAAAAATGAATTATCTTCAATTGGTCTACTAAGTCCTGCCCACGGCAAAATACCCCTTGAACCGATCGTTTCCCTGCAAGCCCGCTTCATGCACCACCTCATAACATGCCATCAACAAGCGCGGGAACCGATTACACCAGAAAGCCAGATAGCCCCCGGCCAACGGTCCGACACGTCGCTTCACGTCCTCCGGCATATCCTCATAATGGTGCTTCTTGTTGCGCAGCGCCCGCAAGAGATCCAGCAGCCGGCCGCCGCTGTACTTCCGCTGCTTGCCCAGCGTGTCGACAAAGTGGCGATCGAGTTTGGCCAAAAAGTCCGCGCCGGGGCCGATGACTTCCGCCGCGCGGCACTCGAGGGCATGCAGGTCCCATGAGTCGCCGGCGTAGCCGTCGTCGGGTATGCCGCGCTCTTCCCGCTCAAAGTGGTCGCTCATGTCGCACAGGAAGAGCAGGCGCTTCTCCGCAGGCCAGAAGAAGGGGTGGTTGAGGACTTGCAGCGCCGTGGGGCGGTGTTCGGGCTGGTGCTCCAGCATGGACGTGATGAGTTGCATGGGCTCGTACGCGTCCGACCAACGCTCCAACACGTCCATCTTTTTGTTGTCGCGCTTGATGTTGAGCTCGCGGAGCTGCTGCCACCCGTTCTCATCCTCGTACGGGTGGATGCCGTCCGTCAAGACCCAGAAGAAGAGGCAGCCGAGGGAGAAGATGTCGGCGGCTCGCTTGACGCCGCTCATGACTCCATTGGGTCCCTCGCTGCCACCGGTGTGCGAATTGTTCTGGCTGTGCCTGCTCTCGGTGTCTCTTGGCTGTGAGATGAGCTCGGGGGCTTTCCACCCCGATGTTCCCGCATTGCCAGTAGGATCGATGAGAGTGCTCACATTCTCCGGCAGGTTCTTACCCAGCCCAAAGTCTGAGATGACCAGTCGCGGTCCTTGGTTCTGGTTGCGCTTCGGGAAAGCCACGAGGATGTTTTGCGGTTTGATGTCTCGGTGAATGATGCGGAGGTTGTGGAGGTGGTAGAGACCAGCGGCGAGCTGCTGCAAGACACGTGGAATGTCCTGCTGGATTGCATGCTTGAGCGTGCGCAGTTGGGTTTGGCGCGCCTCCGTCCTCGCCTTCTCGCCCTCCCAAACCTCAAACAAGCTGGCCTGGCACAACTCGACGGCGATATACAGAAAGTGGTCGTCTTTTTGCTGGCAGAAATAGCGGATGACGTTGGGATGGTCGTCGCTTTGTTGCAGGAAGGAGACTTCCTGTGATGCCAGCTCGTAGTATTGTGACAACATGCGCTTCACAGCGACATCCCGACCCTCGAACGCCCCTTCAAACACTGATGTCCCACAGCTTCCTTGCCCAATGACTTTGTCAGTGTGGATGAGGAGGCTGTTGATCTGCAGCGGGCCAGACACCTGCGGGCTCTCTGAAGCGGCGACGCTGATGATCTCTGTTGCCGGGGGAGGTGGAGGTAGAGCAGCTGGAGGAGTAGGAGGTTGTGAGTCGGATCGCTTGGCTCGTGCTTCTGCTTGAACCTGATCCTTTTCCCTTTGCTTCTTGCCGCCCCTCTTTCCTCTTCTGGCTTTCTTCTCTGGCTTCGGCTCAGGCTCCTCTGCATTCTTGGGTTGCTCAGCCTCCGGAGCCTCTTCAGCCTCTTGCGCTTCAATCTTCTCGAAATCCTCGTCTCCCAGTCCGGGCTCCACCGACTCCTCCGCACCACCATCTGCTTGACTGCCGCGATCCGCTTGATGGGGAAAGATGGTTTCCGTGGCCGGCTCCAGTTCTCGCACCATCGGCACGGATTCCTCCTTTGGTTGTTCCTGAGCAGGAACAATCTCCTTCGCTTCAATGAGCTCTGCAGCCACCGCGATCGGAATCTTCTTTTCCCGCGCCAGAGACTGTTGCCGGTACAGCACTCCGCAAGCCACGAGGCCGAGGATGACGAGGAGCAGAATGTTCCGCAGCGACGGCAATCGATCCCAGACCGAGGGGGGAGCGCCTATGAGATGTTTGCCAGGGTCCATGGGTGGGGGATCCAGACTAGGGTGGTTCGGAGGATCGATCAGATGGCCACCGGGTGACGCGTGATATTGCTGCAACAAGTAATGAACACCCGCGAATTGCTGGCGTTGTATGTTCGACAGATGTGGCCATGTCTCCGGCACAGTGCCGAAGGGATAATCAGAAGACCACACTGCTTGGTCGACGCCTGATGTAACGGTAGGATAGTTGCTCTCGGACAGAGCATACCAGCTTCCATCATCAATATAGTCGACGAAGATGAGGTCTTGTGACTCGTCGAGCGAGTCTTGACTCCACTGCGGCGGACGCAGAATTGGCTGTGGTAGGATGACGAGCGACGCATCGTTTGACCAGTCATCGTGGCGGCGCACAATGTCAAAGACTCTGGCCACTGGCGAAGTGAGTTTCTGACGGTATCGCGCTCCCTCCGGGGAAGGCAGCCGTTTGCCGTCATATGACGCCAATTGCCGTCCCCAGACAGTGCCATCATGACCAGTGTATACGTATTTTTCGTCCATAGCCGTGTTGTACTGATTTCGTAAGTCTTCATCATTATTGTTGGGGACCCATTCGGAATACGTAATGGTGCTGATCTGTTCCCCGGTATTGCGATCCTGCACCCTGACCGTGTAGACAGTCCTGCCAAGGGTCAGGGTACCAATGGACTCGCACTCTTCTTCCTCTAGCGATGCCAGGGGATTCACTTTTCTACATCTCTGGTCATCACTGACGGTGGAGCCCGTGGAGGTGAAGATTTTGAGAATGTCGCCAGTTGCAGCATCGACGGTGTAGAGGTCGCTTCGCTTCGCGGCGGTGTAGACCACAGCGGGATGACCCTCGCTCGCCAGCGGGGATCGATCGACGAGCTGGCGGACGGTGAAGCCGAGTTTCTGGATGCCAAAGCCGGAAGTGGGAGCAAACAAATAAATGCTCCCGTCCTGGCTGGGCTCGACGATCCACAGGGGATCTTCCAGCTCGACGCCGCTCTCGTCGACGCTCTTATTGTGAGGATGGTAGATGGTCTCGACCATGGGGGTGGTGGCCAGCTGCCACATCTCGGCGCCGCTGTCACGGGAGCGGGCGGAGATTCTGCCATCAACAGTCGCCAGGAGGATGATGTCCTCGACTCGCCAATCCTGCAGGGACCGCGCCGGAGGTCGCGAAGAGAGGCCAGCTGTGGTGCTTGACCTGGAGGGTGCAGGAGGTGCTCGGACGGCCGGATTGCTCTCGGCCGGAGACAAAGTCGCAAGGGCGCGCTCGTTGGTGTGGGATCGAATGCGGCGGGGATGGGGAGGGGATTGCGGGGTGTGTTCGGGGTGGGTGTTGCGAAAGGCGCGGTCGGCGCTCATGCCGTCGGCGTTGAGGGAGTCCCCGGCGGGATGGGCCCAGCCGTGGGTAGCAGCGGCGGCGGCGGCGGCATGCTCGGAGAGGTCGTCCGACGGGACTCGAGGGCGGAGGGCATGGTGATCGTGTGGCTGCTGCTGCAGAGCACCCACGGCGATTGGGACAAGCAAGCTACACAGGAGGAAGAGGTTTTTGATGCCCACAGCGGAGTGACTGGGCGGCATCTCGCCCTGAACTGCCCATCAGGAATGAGCGTGTGAGGGAGTGAGGGTGCAGCAGGAGGGAATAGTGATGGTGGTGGAGGTGGTGGTGTAAAAAATGAGGAGGAACATGGGAATGATGCCAGATGCTCCCCTTGCCGTTTGAAGCTGACGCACCCAGTCGGTTGGGCTTGGCAACCGTCGTTTCGATTCACGAGGGGGGGAAGGCGCGGGCCGGAGGGGGAAGGGGAAAAAGGGTCCGTCCGGCCCAGAAGTCGACGCGAGACTCCACTCCTCGTCTGTGCAGCCAACGTGCAGCTGCTGGAACGTGAGTGTAGGGGACACTTCCCCACCCGACGCGATGAATAATAGGGCCCGATTAATGGTTGCGAAGAGAGCGATCACGTGGAGACTGTACTACACGATAACAGAAGCACGCCATGAAGACTGCTCGTCTTCCATCACTGCTCGAGCTTCTCCATGCTGAGTAAGAGTTGACCAACCCCGGAGCTCGGGGGATGTGATGACTTCTATATATATATGTGCCTCCTCTATTCCATCTCATGCCATAGTGAGACCATCGTCCTTCATATTCCGTTTGTCTGATTGATTGTTCGACATAACAAGATGGCAAAGTAGGTCCACATACCGTCTACCACATTAAGATCGATGACACTCATCCGTATATATCAGCGACCTCCACAAGCTGGCCCTCAAGTTGGCCAAAGACGGGCCTGTCAAAACGCTGCCAACTCCTCGTAGACTACAAGTCAGTCCTCCATCGTCTCGACTGATCCTCCAACCACCCATCTAATCCATCGAAACAGCTGCTCTTCAACGGCGTCACCATCATCTCCACTACCCGTGCCATCTTCGTCTGGGAGCACCCCTACTACCCTCAAGTAAAGCCATCGCATCCATCTTCCCTAACCAAAGGAAGCAGCTAACGAAAAGAAAAAGTACTACATCCCCAAAGAAGACCTAACCAAACTCCACTCCAACAAATCCGCCACCCTCTCAGAAGACTCGCAAATCCGCGACCCAAGCGGCACCCACATCGCAACGCAATACAAACTCCAAATCGGCGCCCGCAGCACCACGCAAATCCTCGCCTTCGCCCCCAAACTCCCGCACCACCCCGCCGCCGCCGCGCTCCAAAACCTCGTCAAATTCGCCTTCGAAAGCGTCGACGCCTGGTTCGAAGAGGACACGCGCATCTACGTGCACCCCAAAGACCCCTTCAAGCGAGTGGACCTGCTCTTCTCCCGGCGTCCCATTCGCGTCAGCGTCGACGGCCACGAAATCGCCTCGAGCCAGACATCCGTCCACTTGTACGAAACCGGCCTGCCAGTGCGGTACTACCTCCCTCTCACGTCAGTCGAGCAATCACTCCTGCGAGACAGCGAGACGGCGACGTCGTGTCCCTACAAGGGCGATTCGCAGTACTACCACGTCGAGATTGGCGGCAAGAAGTACGAGAATCTGTTTTGGTATTACAAGTTTGCCACGCTCGAGTGCACGCCGATTGCGGGCATGGTGTGTCCGTACAACGAGTTTGTGGACATTGAGCTTGACGGGGAGCTGCTGGAGCGGCCCAAGACGCATTTCAGCAATACGAATGTGAATAAGAAGCCGTCGGCCGTTTGAGGGATGGAGGTGATTAGTAAGGGTTGCTTTGGAGCAGGAGGTGTGTTCACGACGGTGAAAACGCATCAGTTTCGTATGTAGGGAATGTAGAAATCCCGTCATTACACAAATTACACTCCGCCGCCCCAAAAGCCATCTTTGGCGCAAACGGATCGTGGCAAGAATTATAGTACAATCGAAAATGCAGCCGTAGCGCAGGTATCCCAGCCCTGAATGCCAGAAACGCAGAAACAAGAAGCCGAAACTCAACAATCGCCCCCTCACCTCCCCCTCCCATCCCTCGCACTCACAACCCCATTACCAGCAACCCCATAAACAGTATGCGGCGCAGGAGTCTTAAGCGCATCATTCAAACTCCCAAACGCACCTTCACCCCGCGGCGCAACGACGTACGCAGCGTACGAAGAGCCGCCCGCGCCGCCGTTGCCCTCAGGCGTAGTGCCCGGGTGGACGGGCATCGTCGACGGGTCAGCGGCGTGGTCGGGATGCAGCACGCCGAGGGATTGGAAGGTTGTCTGGCCGTAGGCGGGCGTGGGGAGGTCGGAGAACATTTGCTTGCGGGGGGAGCGGAGATCTGTTGTTGATGGGGGTTGCGGGGCGTAGGGGTTGGACGTGTATTGTTGTTGGGGTGGGGGATATGAGGCGGCGGGGTTGGTGGGTTCGGTGAGTGGTGGGCCGAAGACGAGGGCTTGGTCTTCGACGAAGGAGGAGATGAGTGGGGCGGGGACGTTTAGAGTTGGGGAGAAGACGATGCCGACTGTGCTGTTGTTAGCTGTGTTCCATCGTTAACGGGGTTATGATCAACTCACCATTCCGGATATTCATCTTGTTCACCTCCGCATTGTTCACAATCGCCTGCAACATGGATGAAAGCGCCGCCAACAGTACACGATTCGGCGTCGGCAGTCGGTTCACGAGTGCGTTCAACCCTACCAGCTTCTCGCGTCCTTGTTTCTCCTGGCACGTCAAAAATTCCAAGTGCAACTCACGCGTCAGAATGCTCGACGGCAGTTCGCGCAGGTACAATTTGAGCAAACTGGCCACGGCGTGGATGTCGTAATAATTGCCGTCTGCACCAAGATCCACGTCTCCCTCGGTATTGAAGCGATCCCGGAGTGCTTTGATGACGGTGTTGGAACCCGACAGCCGGAATATACCTTCTTCAGCGACGACGTTGTGGGAGAGCAGGTATTCAATGCAGCGGTATACGACTGCAGGAAGTTCGGTGGCGACATCCGCGGGGCGGGAATACCGGGACGCGTCTTCAAGTGGCGCACCGAAGACGGCTCTCGGAGGACCGCCGCTGTAGATCTGCTCGTTCGCATGCGAAGTAGGTGCTGGGAGCTTGTCGTTCGGGCCTAGGTCGGACGAAGAGCGGCCGCGGAACCCAGAGAAGATGCCGCGTTTCTTATCCCTGTTCGGCGGCGTGGGCACTGGTTTCATACCCCATTCGCCCGCGTTGGAAATCACTTGCGGATTGCTTGGGCCGGAGATGTTCGGGTGATTGGAGGTCGCCTGGTCTACGGGGGTGACCGCGGGACCGAAGTTGCCGTCGAGAGGAGGAAAGGCACCGGTTCCTATGCGTGGACTTGGCGGGCCCATGACGGGCGCGTCACCGGCGACTACATCGCTGTAACCAACAGCGCGGAGTCCATCGGTTCTCATGCCGGGTCCTTCGCGGCTCGAAGAAGGTCTGAGGTCGTTGAGTGACTTCTGCAGCCTCGGACTACGAGGTGGACCGATTTCCCCTGCTTTGGCGGAGAGGAAGGCCCTGGATGGATCCTCCGAATCGTCTTTGTGGTCGACATACTGCAGCAGTGCATCCACCCACACATCCCGCTCCTCATCACTTTCCGCACAGAGAACGTGGCGAACCAGAGAATTGGAGTCCTTCTTCTTCGGCTCGAGGATGAGGAAGGCGTGCCGGAATTGGTTATCCTCATCCTCCTGTGACATCTGAGCCGAAGCCGTAGACTGCTTGCCGATCTGCGCATTCTGTAGCTTGATGGAGCCGAGTTGCGCTCCTCCTTGCGAGTCGTAGTACTTGAAGATCGGACCGTCGAGGACGAAAAACCTCGCTTTCCAGCCGCCAAAGTTCTTGCCACGCTTGGTGAGATAGCCTTCCCTCCGCGGCTTTTTGTTCAACGGGGTATCTGATCGCAGCTCCACAGAGCCACCAAAGTAACTGCCTCCGTCTGTTCCAAAGGCATCCATACTCAAAAACCTGCACACTATCATCGCCGACCGGTCATCCGTCACCGACTCGAGCATACGGTTCAAGTACGCGTCGATCGCAGCTCGTCGCGCATCGATCCTCGCGGGTGCATGGCCATTGAAAAGCACTTTGTCAGGCATGCGTTCGCGGAAGTTGCATGTGGACTTGATCTCCTCGTCCAACTGGGCGAGAGCAGCAAAAGTCTTTTCCGCCCGCCAGAGCTGCTTCTGGTCAGACCGCTCAAATACTGCCAAAGTGAAGACAGGGTTATCATCGGCTGCTTTGGGAGCGAGGTAGCTTTGTCGGGAGGGTCTCATCCTCGACGATGCAGTCTTTACGTAGATTGACGGCAGCGCGTTCGGTGGGAGTAGCAAGTCGGGATACTCATCGGTGACGAGTCCTTGGTATATCTCACCGGAGGTCATCGGCACCGTGGGAGTCGGGGCGTATGGTTGTTCAGGTGGAATATTTTCTGCCGCAACAGGCCTCACGTCTCTGTCAAGTGTACTGGGCTGTGGTTGTATTGTTTGGTAGCCTTCGGGGCGGGTCAAGTAGAAGGAATTGGCCGGCAGTGAGTCTTGTCTCGGCACAAATGGTGGTCTGGGTGCCCTCGGCGACAGCGGTAAGCCAGCCATACCAGCATTTGGCGATGTTGGTATAGTATTGAGGACCTTGTTGGGTGCTCGAGGCATGGGAGAGTTCACTGGACGGTCCACAGGCCTGGGGCTCATTGGTAATCCCGGGCTCAGTAACGATGGCGCAGTGTTACTTCTGGGCAGTGGAGTGTGATCCATGCCACGAGCTTGTTGAGAGACAATCGCAGGCGGTTCATTCAATCGCTGCGTCAGCGCGTCCGTTCTCGCCTGAGAGGAGGAGATGTCTGCGGTTGGAGGCTTAAATGCAAGGGGTGCAGGGATGTTTTCTGCTCCACCGTAAGGGTCTGTCGAACGATGCGCTTTTCCCTTGCTTTCCTTTGTCGATTGACTTCGGCTCTCCATCTCCTGTCGTGCAACTGCCTCACGTTCGCGCTCATCCTCTTCACGAGTTTTGCGTCGGCCACGTCCAGCTTGTTCGGCGCGCGCGCTGTCGGGGTCTTCCTCGTATTCGGAGTCTGAAGGATCGATAATGTTGTTGGTGACTTTCGCCGCCGCCTCGGCTTCTCTCTGTGACGACAGCTTTAGAGGAGCGGGAGGCCCTTTTCGCGCCACTGGTATCTTGGGGCTGGGGAAGTACGGGGTCGGATTGCTGCTAGTAGAGGAAATCGAGGGGGTCAATTTATGAAGGTTGTCTCGATGCTGCGGGCTCCTTGGAGAGTTTAAGGGCTTCGTCGGACTCTGAGCAAACACTCTGTTCTCCTGCGCGGACACGGCGGCAGCTGCAGCTATATCGAGATCGCGCACGATCTGGTGCGGACTTTCCGCCGACAGTGGGGTGGCAGGTAGGACAGAGGAGGGGGCGTTGGAGGCATCGAGTGGGGTATCGTCGGAGCGGCCAGGGCCAAAGGAGGTGCCTTCGGAGGTCTCGCTCACCTGACGGCTGTCCATGCTGATGTCGCGGGTGTTGATAGCGGCTGAGGGCGAGGCATGCTCGAGGGGCGCGCGTGATTCACTCTCTTCCCGGCTCAACATTTGCTCCAGCTGCATATTCGCGGTGGTCAACGTCGGCGCCGACTCGGACTGTTGGAGCTGGTCCTTCACTCGCTTCCTATACCTCTCCTTCTCTTTCAAGGCCTTTTCGAGATCCTTGTTCAGACCCAGGATCATGGTGCGCTGCTTCTCCACCAGCCTCCATAGCTGCGCATTGTGAGAGGCGGCATGCTCCTTCTCGGCGAACAGCTTCTGCAGGGCGGCCTCGGGGGAACCGGCTGCGGCGATCAAACATGCAATGTCTCGTGTAGAAGGCTGCGGTCGGTGTGCGGTGGCGCCATTCGGCTTGGGGGAGTTGTTGGAGGCGGACGAAAGCGTCGAGTCCATGGAGAAGTTTCGCGTGGGATTCGACGCGGGAGCAGGACGTGAGGGGAGGTGGTTGGATGTAGAGCTCATGTCGGGCGAAGTGGGCGGACTGAGGGGAGGGGAGGCGGCCAATATGGGGGCCGAGACGTTGCGCTGGACGGCGAATGGGCGGTCGAAGCCCGCCTTCCTGGCCTCTTCTCTTAGCACATCTCTATTAACGGCGCTTCTAAGCTCGTCGGCAGGATTGCGAGGCACTCGCTTGGCGGCGTTGGGCGAGCGCACGCCGTTCGCTGCCCAGGGACTGGGGGGCGAGGTGGGCGGTGGTGGGGATGATGATGATGCTGGAGACGACGAGGGTGGTGGAGGTGATACCGGCCGGCGGTGGTGGGGGATGTGTCGCGCGAGAGAGGGAGGACTAAAGTCGCGCCCCTGCACCGAAGAGGCCATGACCTCTATCGGGGCGGAGGTGTGCGGTGCGGCCAGGCCTGGGTTGGAATGATCTTCATGCGGTCGACGTCGTCAAATGATTGGCAGGACGCTGCGGCCGTTTAAGCTTCAACGGCAATCATAAGTGGCCAATGGGATCGTCCTTCACATTCCAGAGGTCCGGCGCTTAAACAAGGCCAGTCGCGTGAGGGGTGGATGAGAGGGGAAGATGTGATGTGAAGAGGAAGAAAAAGTGTTGGCTCTCATGGGGATGGAAAAGTCCACATTGCGTATCGCAATCCTCTTCCTGTCATGATGCGGATGAGATGAGGTGTGCGTGCATGCTGGATGCAGGAAGCAGCGCGCCGAGTTAGTTTAAATTGGATCTCCATCTCCGTCCTCAGGCTGTAAACCTTAACCAACTCGCGAGCAGAGGCCGTTTGGATGAAGCGGCCTAGATGGAGACACACCGCCTTCTCACATGCACGCTTGATGGACGATGAGTCGTGCATTCCTGCGGCCAGCCTGTCACGGGCGAATCAAGTCCTCGGCAGAATGCAATTGGAGTGTGGTCGAAAGCGCCATGTTTCATGTTGCGGAGGTGGGTGTGAAGCAGGCTTCGACTCTGCCCGTCATCTACCGTCATCATCATCTCCGCCGCCGTTCAGCAACGCACTGCCCCATCTATCCTTCGCCTCCTCGTTTCGAGTATGCAACCTACAGTACTGCATCTACTGTACGTGCAACGTGGAGGAAGGCTCCTGCCATGTCGGCATGCTCTCCCGACGGGATAAGCGAGATGCTGCGGGGCGAGGATACGGCCCGGGCAGAGCCAAACCTCACCTTGCAACCCCGGTCCAAACTAAACCACATGCATGCAACGACCCACGTTCCCTCTCCAGATTGGGAAGACTCGGGGGTCTGATGATCGACGCGGTTGTTCCCAGTCACATGTTGGACTTTGACGAGTTATCAACCTTGTGAGCTGTCACCATCTCCCATATTTGACTTGGTACACGAGTTCCGTTTCGTACTCGATATCCCTCTCGGTATATTGATGTTTCATCCAACCCCTGCAGACTTGCATATGTGTCTAATGCGGCATCCTCTTCTCCATCCGGTAAGAGTGTCGATGGCGCAATCATGTCAGGAATATATGTCCACCGCGACAGCAAGGTAACCTATTCTACTGCCTGCATAACAGAGGTAAACTCATTACAATGCCCGACAAAAGACCAAACTGCCTCATTATCGTCGCCGACGATCTAGGCTTCACAGATATCAGCTGCTACGGTTCGGAGATACCAACGCCCAACATCGACTCGCTCGCATACGATGCTGGCGGCCTGCGTTTCACCTCCTTCCATGTCGCCGCCGCATGCTCTCCCACGCGCGCCATGCTGATGACTGGGACGGACCACCACTTGACCGGTCTGGGTCAACTATCGGAATTCGTCCGTAATTCCCCCGCCCATCAAGGACGCCCTGGTCATGAAGGTTACCTCACCGACAAAGTCGTCGCCCTGCCCGAACTACTCCGCGATGCCGGTTATCACACGGTCATGGCTGGCAAGTGGCATTTGGGCCTGAAACCCGAGTACAGCCCCAAGGCGCGCGGCTTCGAAAGGTCCTTTGCTTTGCTCCCCGGCTGCGCGAACCACTACGCATATGAGCCACCATACGACAACCCCAAAGAGCCCCCTCGTTTCTTCGAGACGGCTGTAACGGCTCTACACATGGAGGACTTGGAGTATATTCCAACCGTGCCGAAAGACTTCTACTCCTCCGACTACTACGCCACCAAACTTCTGCAATACCTTCACAACCGCACGCCAGAAGAGAAAGAGAAGCCGCTCTTCGCCTACCTCCCCTTCTCCGCACCCCACTGGCCCCTCCAAGCCCCCAAGGAATCCATGGATCAGTTCAAAGGCCAATACGCCGACGGTCCCGAAGCCTTACGCCTCCGCCGACTCGAGAGCCTCAAAGCCCTCGGCATGGTAGAGCCTCACGTTGTGCCCCATCCCATCGTCACAGGCCCCAACGAGCCCGCAGAATGGAGTGAAATGACGGAGCTCGAACGAGCGAAATCCGCCCGGTCAATGGAAGTGTACGCAGGCATGGTGAAACGTATGGACGAGAACATCGGGCTCGTGCTCGCCTATCTTCGAGATACAGGCGAGTACGACAACACGCACATTTTCTTCATGTCGGACAACGGGGCCGAGGGCGCGAGCTACGAAGCGCGCGACGCCATTCGCGAAGACGTGCTGAATCACATTAACAAATACTACGACAACTCGCTCGAGAACATCGGGCGGCACGATTCGTTCGTCTGGTACGGAGCGCGCTGGGCACAAGCTGCCACAGCGCCATCACGTCTGTACAAGCTGTTCTCAACGCAAGGCGGCGTGCGCGTCCCTCTCGTCCTCAAACCCGCTCGAGTACAGGACTCCGCTCACCCAACCGCAAGAAACACAATCTCCCCCGCCTTCTGCACAGTAATGGACATCCTCCCCACCCTCCTCGACTATGCCTCCATCCCGCACCCACAAACCTACAAAGGCAAACCCGTCGCCTCACCGCGCGGCACAAGCTGGAAAACTTTCCTCGACACCCATCTCTCAACACAACAAAGCACCTCCCCCTGGTCCATCCACCCCGAAACCCACGCCACAGGCTTCGAAGTCTCCGGCTCGGGCGCCCTGCGTCGCGGTAAGTACAAAATCACCTATGTGCCCCTCCCGCACGGTCCGCAGAAGTGGGAGCTGTTTGATGTCCTAGCGGACCCTGGGGAGACGCGGGATTTGCGCGATGAGTTGCCAGGGGTGTTTGAGGAGATGTTGGCGGAGTGGGAGGTTTATAAGAAGGACGTCGGGGTTGTGGGGCTGAGGGGGGAGGATTGGGGGAGTTGGGACGGGGTGAGGGATGAGTTTGAGGATACGGGGAAGTGGATTCGATTCCTTGGGAGGGATGGGGAGGGGAGAGTCCATTGAGGAGGACAAGTAGTTGGCTTGGATTCATGCTTGCTGTCCGTGTTTAGAGTTTAAGATAGGCTCGCGTCTGTGATCCAACCCCCCTCACTCCACAACCCTACTAAACCAAACCATCAAGTTCTCATCATCAGTCCTCTCCTCAAACGGGCTCAGATTCACCCCCAGCATCTTTACCCTCCCATCCCGCACCACAAACCGCCCCCGCTGCCCACTGCGAACCATAGCACTCGACGTCGCCGTGTCCACCCACACCACAAACTCCTCTCCACCCACGTGCTCAAAGTCGAAAACGAAATCCATGAGTCGGCCAGGCCACTCGGCGTGCAGGATAGACGCGATCTTCGAGCGGCAGGGCACGTTGTCCGTGGCGCGTGTTCGGCGTACGTGCATAAGGCCGTAGCCTGCGTTGGAGTATGCTCCTTCGTATGCGTCCAGGGGAAGGGAGAGGGGGGTTGTTGGTCGTGAGGCCGGGGGGTATAATCTCTCTCGCGCCGTTTTTGCTCGCTGGAGTATCTCCGCGAACTCCTTCTCCCAGCCCGCGAAGATTTCAGCGCCCTCCTCTCCCTCTCCGAGACCTAGTCGTTCGCGCAGCAAGCGTAACAACACAGTCTCATTACCCGCCGAACCGCCTGCGTCAGAATTAGCAAGCACCACAACACCCCACCGCTGCGCCGGGAGAAACAGCATCTTAGCCGCAAATCCGCAAATGCCGCCATCGTGGTGAACGATGCGATGTCCATGGAACGTCGCCACCTTCCACCCGAGCGCGTACAACTGCGTCGACCACGCTTTATGCGGCGAGTCGCCAGCCACCACGCGCGGCACGAACAGATCCTCGTACGCCTCGGAGCTGAGCGTGGGGAAACCGTTGTGCACGACCGCCGCCATGTAGCGCGTCATATCCGCGATGGAGGAGATGATCCCCCCGCCTCCAACAAGCGGGTAGTCATCCACGTACGGCGCGACGATAACGGTCTCCGGCTCCGCAGCGTCGCGCGTGTACCCCTCCGCCATCCGGGAGGCAGCTGCCTCGCGCGCAGTCGCCAGCGAAATAAACGTCGTCCGCATCCCCAGCGGCGCCCAGATGTATCGCTCATGTAGTGCCTCAATGCCCTCGCCGCCTGCCAGGGTTTCAATAGCGTGCTGCACAGTCATGTACCCTAGGTTAAGGTAATGGTGTTTTTCGCGAAAAGCGACTGCGGGAGTGAGATGGCGCAGCGAGCGCACGGCGTCCGCGACGGTGTAGTCTGCGCGCCCGCCGTAGCTGAGGTCGTGCCGAGCGGTGCCCAGGCGGTGCGCGAGCGCGTCTTCGAGAGTAGCTCGCTCCGTGGCGTAGGTGCTTTCTGCGAGCGCGAAGTCATCCGCTGGTAGGACGGAGGCCAGTGTGGTTTGGAGCGATACTGTCCCTTTTAAATTGCCGAGCAGGCATTGCAGCGTCGTTGCGGTGAACGACTTCGTGCAAGAGGCGATATAGTACAGCGTGTCCTCTGTCGCCGGGGTGTTTGGGAGTTGCGCAAGTCCATAAGCCTATAAGAGTAACAGATACGTCAGTAAGCGATTCTTTGTCCGCAGGAATAATTGAATACGGAAGGATGTCTGACTCTAGTGGCGGTTCGAGTGCCATCAACAATGCCGATGCACTGGCTGGGAATGCTGTACTGAGACTGCACCGAGGCGACCAAGTCATCGATGCCGTCTGGGAAGAGAGGTTTGGGCGTCGATGAGGCCATGCTGGCGTTTTATCGTCTATTACTCATTTCTACGTTGGGTGTCTGTTTCGGTACAGGACTTGGAGGACGAAAGTGAGCCTGGCTGAAGTTCGTGGTTGGATTGTTCGACGTGGCTTTTGTGGACTTAGCTAGGGCTACAATGGCAGATCTGACGGAAAGGTGTGGGATAAGTCGTCAATTGATTCGAAGATAAGGAAGGAAACTGCTCGCATCGGAAGGATGATCCAAGAAGGAGAAGTAATTCATCCAGGACAAACGGTCGAGAGTTACTAATTACCTACGACCACTCTTCCGCCTCCGCCCTTCATTCCCGCTCACGGGCGCCGACGAAGGCACAGGAACCCGCTTGATGGAGTACGAATTCCCATTCGAAGAAGAAGCGGCCGGCATAAGCTCCACTTCCACCCCTCGCCTGTCCTCGCCATCTTCATCCTCTTCGTCCTCCTCCCCACTGCTGCTACTACTACTACTGCTCCGCTCACCCCTGACCTCTCTGCTCAGCGCACTAACCCTCCTTGGGCCCCCAGCAATACTAGGGTCCGAGTGACTCGAATGCTGGGCAATGGGTCTCCCAGCCAGATTTGACGAAGGAAGCGGCGGCCGCGGAACAGAAGCAGCTGCGTACCGCACATCTGGGGGTCCACTGAAATTCCGCCTGCTCTGCGCAGCGGGCAGTCTTGGAGGGAAGTCGTATTCGGCCGCTGGACCTCTTGCGATATATTGACCGTTGGAGGCGGAGCGCTGGCGTGGTGCAGGTGCAGGTGGAGGCCGCCAGTTCTCATCGTCGGGGAGGGAGCGATTGGATTCAGAGGATTCCGGTCGCAGGCCGTATGGCGAGTTGCTGTTGTAGTAGTAAGGGTGCCTGGGTGGTGGGTATTGAGGATAGGAGTCGGCGCGGTCGGGCGGGCTGGATTCTCGCCGACGCTGATGTTTCTGCTTCGAACTCGGGCGTGAACTCGATTTCGGGCTCTCTGATTGAATTCGTAAAAGCTCCTGGCCGTAGTATGGAGCTCCTGGAGATGGCGCGTATACCGGCACTCCATTTGGACCCTCGATCAGTCTCGGCGAGTCGTCTCTGGCGTACGAGGATACGTGATCACCGCTCGATCGCGTACGGTTGCCCTTGGTCTTGCCACTCGACTTCGTAGGTGATGTCGAGCTCCCAAAGAATCCGGAACTCCGTTTGCGCGTTTTGCTCGAAAGGTTCGTGGCGCTGGCCGACCTGCCGCTCGCCTTTGCTTTACTCGACTGCTTCGCTGGGGTCGGCGGTGGAGAAGCGAGAGCTGATCGAGATGCTTCCGGCTGCTGATCTCTGCTGCGCTCCAGCGCATCCATTTCCTCTTCCGACAGATTCACATTCGTCTTTCCCTTTGCCCTCGCCCGCGCGATCCTCTCCAATGCCGTATGAATGAGAGCATTCTCTTTGTCTCGCACCGCCGCCTGGTAAGCCACACCCTCGTCCCCATAATACCCGCGTGTTTTAGAAAGTCTATCCCGCCCCAAATCGTACCCATCGAAATAAAGCTCGTCGCTCACCAACCTATCGCGAGCGCGAGAGTCCCTAGATTTCGGATTCAAAAGAACGCCATGCCCATAATCATCGTCGTCGCTCTCGATTTCCTCGAAACGCAAGTCACGGAGCTCCCAGTCCTGCGGATAGCGCTGTCTCCCGCTGAAAGGAGCCCCGGACGGTCTTCCCATGTCATAGGGCACAGAAGGCGCGGCAGACCGCCTATACCGCCTCCTCGGAGAAAGACGCGGCCACGTCCTTGTCCATAAAGCTTGCATGGCCGAGGATGGACACACCGGATGCGCCGATCAGCCAGAGGACGGTGGAGATGGGCGAGGCCCAGATGCCGAGAGGTACGGCGATGATGAGCAGGCCGGTGTAGAGTTGGGAAGAGGTGGCACGGGCGAAGCCGACATCGAGGTCTGAGCCTTGCAGCCTGCTGATCCCGTACATGCCACCCACGACGAAGAGGATGACGAAGAGCAGGAGGAGGTTGGTGAGCAGGCTGTAGATGCTAAGCATGACGAAGACGACGGCATAGTTGCTGCTGAAGTAGGAGAGGTTGTAGTTTACGCGGTTCTGCAGCTCGCCAAAGTCTCGCGGTTTGGAGAGACGCTTGATGTCGAGGAATTCGGAGATGGGTTTGAGGTTGGCGAAGCGATTGCCGATCGATTGTGTGCGGATGGTGTCGAAGCGGCCTTTGAGGTTGAGGCGGTCGGAGAGGGCGTCGATGGGGATGTTGATGCGTGCCATGTTTGTGGTGGGAAGGGGGAGGGAGGAGGTTGGGGTGAGGGAGACTGATAAGGAGTAAGGGTCAGCGGGGGTTTGCTCTGTTCACCGAGGGAGAGCAGCTGGGGGAAGCATACATTGGGGAATGAGAGGTGGCGCGACTGAAAAGAGTGACTACGGACTGGCCGTGAAGGGTTGCTGGGAGGGCGAAGGGGGGGATGTGGTTGAGAATGAGGAGGAGGAGGAGGACTCGAGAATGCAGGTGCTCGCCGCTTCCCCAAAAATTCGAGGCTCGCTCGGGAGGAAGGCGCGGGTGGAGCCCAGCTAGTAAGTTAGGCGAGGGGCGACGGGAACAGGCACAGGACAGGGGCAAAGGCCACCCGAAGCCATTCCATTTTCGGCGATGTCTTCTTCAGCCTTGTTGGGGAAGGAGCATTGTTGATGCTGAGAACGAGATGGTTTAAGGGCAAGTGCGATCTTCTGTGCAAAGAGGGAGAACACAGACGGCGACACCTGTCAACCCCACGTGCTTGTAACCCTCCCCTCGGGCCACGGGGAGCATCCACCTGCAGCCCAGCACCTCCGCAATTCTGCCTGCAAATTGTGTGAGCGGTCGAGCGCACAGTCCACGCCAACGCCCGCCCTGCATGAACCTTCCTTCCCTCTCTTCACTGCAACTGGCTGCTTTCTCACCTCCCTCCAAAACTTTCTTCCACCGACCCCCCAAGACTACTGCACATGATGATGAGGGTGCAGAGTCGGGCAGCCGTGCTGCTACTGCTATTCGCATGCTTCGCCTCCATCGTGTCCTGCTGGACGGCCGACGACCACGAGATTTTCCGACTGCGCGATGAAGTGCAGATTTCCGAGGGCGTGAATGCCACCTTCTACTCCTTCCTCGGCATCAAGCCCAATGCCAACCAGGAGGACATCAACAAGGCCTACCGCAAGCTTTCCCGCACGCTGCATCCCGACAAGGCGCGCAGCAATTGGCTGGCCAACTACAACAAGCCCAAGAAGCCCACTGCGAAGGCCGGAGCGAAGCCCACGGTGCATGTGCAGAAGAACAAGAAGCCGAGCCAGAGCGAGATTACTCGGTTTAACAAAGAGGCGGGTGCGCGGTTCGAGAGGTTGAGTCTGGTGACGAATGTCCTCCGCGGGCCTGGACGCGATCGATACGACCACTTCCTCGCCAATGGCTTCCCGACTTGGAGGGGGACAGGATACTACTACAAGAGATTCCGACCAGGGCTTGGCTCGGTGCTGGCGGGCCTATTCATCTTTGTTGGAGGTGGCGTGCATTACGCCTTCCTGTACCTGAGCTGGAGGAGACAGCGAGAGTTTGTGGAGCGATACATCAAGCATGCCCGACGTATGGCATGGGGAGACGAGGGTGGTATTGGCGCCATCCCTGGGCTAGGCGGAAGCGTTGCGAATGGTGCACCCACCGCGAGACCACCCGTGCAGGACAATGAGGACAGCATGCAGTGGAACCGCAAGGAGAAGCGGGCCATGGAAAGGGAGAAAAGGAAAGAGAGCAAGAAGCCCAACAAGGCGGCGGCGGAGAAGGCGAAGCGAGACGGCATTAGCACACCCGTCGAGGCGGAGATCACCTCGGGACCTGTGGGCGCGAAGAAGCGCACGGTGGCGGAGAATGGAAAGGTGTTGATCGTGGACAGTGTGGGCAATGTATTCTTGGAGGATGAGACGGAGGAGGGCGATGTGCAGGAGTTTCTGCTTGATGTGAGTCCATTTCGATCACCATGAGGATGTCGCAGAGTCTAACGAACCCCTTCACAGCCCGATGAGGTGCCCATGCCGACCATCCGAGATACCGTGCTCGTTCGTGGGCCTATACTTCTCTACAACAAGAGCCTCGGTCGGCTGCTGAACAAGCAAACGCCCGAGTATATCCAATCGGAAGCAGAGGGAGACGAACAGGAGTACAGTGACGACGCCACCGCCAGCATCCAATCTGCGATCTCCCCGAACGCAAACGGCGAGGCGCGGAAACGCAAGTCGAAGGCCAGGGCATAGCGTGCATGCCGTGGAGGTGGTGACGGTCATGATAGCCAATACATGGAACTACTTCATTAAAAGTCTTTCGGTGGTGTCGCCGGCACACTCGCGACTTGTCCCGTACCCCTCGAGTACACCTCCCAGCGCCTGCAAATGCCATGCCAATGCCGTGCCTCTTGCCATGTAGTCCAGCTCTTTCACGAAAAGTACCTCAGAATAATCCTCATCACCTCCACAACCAATCCACCGCAGATGGCGAAGATCAACACATCTGTTCGCCAACCCAGCGTCAGCCCAGTGCAGCCATACAAGTCGAGGAAGGGGAGAGACCACGTACAAACCCAAATCGGACTTATCGGCGCCTTGTCCACTTTCTGCTTCTTCTTGATGTCGCTGACGGGTTTGCCGCGCTTGGCCGCCTCGGATTTGGCGTATGCTTCGTTCGCGCGGCGTTGTTGGGGGGTTTGCGCCTGGGAGGGAAGGGGGGGTGAGCGGGTGGTGGAGGGTAGGGAGAGGGGAATGTTCGATTTACCATTGTGGGTGTGAGAGGGAGTTGTGAGCAAGAGATCGGAGTGGTGATGACGGAGACGGCACTATACTTGACGAGGTGGACGGGGTGAAGGTTGCGTGGTTGTGGTGTGTCGTCTTGCTCTCTTGTGAACAAGTATCGCTTCCCTTTCCACACCCACCCAGGGGACCGGACGAATTTCACGGTTGCGGAGACCGGGGGAGCTCCTTCCCTTCAGGGACCGCGGCTGTGGCTTGGATGTGTGGAGCAGTCAGCCACACCTCTTTCCGTTGCACTTCACTCTAAAAAATTGAAGAGCCTCGTTCCCACGTCGATCAGCACAACACTCTCGCAGGGGAGAAAGGACTGCATTTTGGATTAAGCAACATAATGGATCCGAGAATGTACTACCTGCCATGATCGCCACCCACTCTCACGCTTCCCCGATGCAAAATGGCCCGCTATCCCACCTTTGACGAATACCGCAAACGCGGCAACTACCAAGACGGCCTGAAACGCTGCGATGACCTTCTCAAGAAGAATCCCCACGACGTCCAACTTTTGATCCTCAAGTTTCAGCTGCTCAGCGCCATCAAAGGCGATGCACAACCAGTTCTGGACCAGCTTGCATCCCGGCAGCCTCCCATACTGGACTTAGGCGACATTATCTCCATCGAGGACGCTGTCGAAATTTCCCAGCGAGATGACTATCCGTCACCGAATTCCGCTGGTCCGTCGGTGGCCAAACTCTGGGACAATGCCTTCAAAGCGTCCACGTCGATGAACCACAGGCTGGATCTGCTCTCCCTACGATTCTCTCGAGCGGTGGTCGATAATCGCCTAGCCGATGCCCAGCAAGCCCTTATCCAACTCAAGGCATTACAGCCAAAGAACCGAGTCGTGTACATGGCTCATGCCGCCGTCACGCAGATGCTGTCGACTGCGAACGACGACTTATCCGCTCGCCTCGCTCTGCTGCTCGCACGCAAAGCCGTAACGGACAAGTTCGACGCGGACGACGCACTGGATTGCAGAGTCCCGGGACAGATTTTTGCTTTGCAGGCGTCGCAAAAGGATCTGGAGAGTATTTCTGACACTCGGTTCAAGGAGAGTAAGCAGGTGTACGAGGCTTTGCACGATGGCAACCGGAAAGAAGTGAATGGAGACTCTGCTCCGCAAGCCGAGGCGGGTGCTGCTTCATGGGATCTATCGGGAATTCCATCACTAAATCAACACTTCGCCGACTTGACCAAATCCTCGGCTTCCCTGGACACCGTGCTGGCCTTTGCCACAAACTCCCTCCAGCTCTTCCACACAGCCAGCACATCAACCTCGGATCCCCGAGGAAGAGGCGCAGCAGACGCATGCTTCCTGTCCATCTCCGCACTTACCAGAGCCTACGAACTGTCCAGCGATCAACGCTACCTCCTCACAGCCGCCTTTTCCGCCGAAGCTTTGCTCAAACACAATCCTCACATCCACGAAGCCCGCCTCATTCTCATCTACCTCTACATGCGCCTCGGCCTGGGCAGCCTAGCACTGCACTACTTCGACTCCCTCAATATCAAAGAAATTCAACACGACACCGTTGGCCACGTGCTCTTCACCAACCTCTCCCTCACGCATCCCCACATTACGACCGTGAAGAGGAATGCCGTCTTTGAACCCCTCAAGCGACTTTCCCTAGCATTAGCAATGTACACCAAGCACGAGGAGAGACTGGCAGAGACGGAAGCGAGCGTGCTCAATCACTCACAGACTGGAATGCTGATCGATCTACGGGAATTGCGGGATCACCTGCGCTTGAGCGTCACTCGGCGCATCACCTACTTGGAGCAGAGGCGGACTGCTCGTCTGCTGAACAACGCGCTTGGTCAAGCCGCCGCACCCATGGGCCCAAGAGTGCTGGCAAACTGGACGAACATCGTCGATAACCGAGACTTTGCCGCCGCGTTCGACTTCGGCTACAATGTCGAGCGAGTGTTGTATGAACAAGACGGCTCTCAGCCTGAAAAGCCGTGGATCTTGCGTGCACTAGCGGCAGACTCGGCTTGGTGTCTTGCCAACGGCCATCCGACTTTGGTCAAAGACGTAGACGCCTTGGTGTCTGAGCTGACAAGTCTCGAGCCGAGTCTGGATTCCCTGAAACTCGATGGGAGTGAGGCTTCGGTGCTACATGTGGAAATTCTCGCGGGTGACCTGGCAAACCAGACTCTCCGGACACTCCTACATCTCGCGTCCAACGATCCCGAACTACCTCAAGCCGCCGCAGCGATGCTCAAAGCCCTCGAACGCCTACCCATCACAGAACTGGTGAGCAAGGAGGGGGTTCTCGCAGAGCACCTGACAGCACACTACAACCTCCTCGACGTGCTGCGGACCGTGCTCAAAACGTCAAAACTCGCAGGGGAGAAGGCGAAAGAGCAGCACGACCTATTCGACACAGCGCGCAAATTGGCCGAAGAGCACTGTACCGCGCTCCGCGATCACGCAAAGGAGCAAAGCAAGCGTGTCTCTGCTGCGGCAGTTAGAGAGTACGTTCAACGGGAGGAGAGATTGAAGGATAGCATGGGGCTACTTGGAGATGGCAACCTCGCCGATTTTTGCCAGGCTGTTGCGGCTTCTGCGAAAGAAGGGTGGGAAGGCGTGACGAAGATTAATTAGAAACGTTTTGAATATGCGTATTAGGGCGTGTAGATAGCATTGCGGTACAATCGACATTGTGAATGCCGTGCAAACCGGGCGCACAATGCTTCTCTTTCCGTTCCTCGTACTCCGACGCCTTGCTCGAACGCTATCAAGAATTCCAAGGGGTATCCAACATGGTGAAGCACAGATCCGAGCATTTCCATCAACTTCCGTCCTCCCTCTCATGATCGCTCAGAGCGATCGCCTCTGCCGAAGCGAGCGGTTCATCGTCTTGTAATCCAGGATCTTCGACTGGTGTCCGCGCCTCGGGCGTGGCTTCTTTACTCGACAGCTCGTCATTTTCCAACAGACCCTGCTCGATTGCCAGCCTCCTCGCCTCAGCACGTTTCCGTGCGACCTCTTCCTCTTCCTCCCTCTCTGCCACTCGCTCTTCCTCCTTCATCTCGCTCAAACTCGGGACCTCTGGCATGCGCTCTTGCACAGGCGACTGCGCCGCACTACTATCCGCCCTCCGTCTCGAGGAAAACGTGGAATTCCGGCTCCCCGCCGACGGCCTCTTGCCCCCTGTGCTTCTCGTGCGTCCAGAACTGGTGTCCGTTTCCATACCCGCGACTCGGCGCTCCAGAACCATGGCGAACTCGTCGTCCAGCGGGATCGCATCGTCTTCCCCATCAGAGGGGAAAATGTCGCCTCGACTGCTCAGACTGTCCGTCGTGTGGCCCGAGGCGACGGTACCGCTTCGGTCTCTGCGATGCTTGCGGCGTCTGCCCTCGCTCTCGCGGAGCAGGGCCTCGCCCTCGGTGAGATCATGCCGCGCAACGCCAGGGTGATCTTGCAAATCCGCGGCGGAGGGCTTGTACCGCAGGGCTTTGCCGCCGAAGAGTTTGCCGAACAGGCTGGAGCCCGGGATGACGGTGGGGTCTTGCGCGGTGTCTGCTGCGCTCTTCCGTCGGGCTTTGGGGTAGCTCATCCCGCGCTGCCTCGCGGGCTGAGCGGCTGTGTTCTGTGTCGCGACGGTCCCGTAGCCCGCACTCCCCGCCAACAACCTGTCGAATTCATCATTATTTCCCCATCCCATTAACGCATCGGTATCATCCTCCTCCCAATCATCGTAGAAGTCGAAATTCAGTTCCGCGCGGCCACGACTGCGCCCTTGTCTCTGCTGTCTCCGAAGTCGCTCGCGTTGGTCGGCGGTCAGGTTGAGGGTGGGGCATGATGCTTCCACGCAGCTGGACACGGTCTGCCCGATGGACTGGAAGCAGGGCTTGATGTACGTCTGGTAGCCCTGGAAGATGGAGGTCTGGGCGCTCTCTTGCGCGCTCTCGAGCGTTTGGCCGATCTCATCGAGGCGGCGGCGGAAGCGGGGGTCGCCCGTGCGATACATAATCGCCCGCGGCGGGATGGCATTGAGGTGCACGGAGAACTAAAGGTGTCAATGCTGCTGTCGATAGAGAGGGAGGGAGAGAGGTCGGCTTTGCGGCTGCGGTGTTGAAGGTCGTGGCATGTGCCTGAGGCTGGAATGATGTCACATGATTAGGTATGCCGCGTCCCGCCCGCACTAGGCTGCTTTGGGTCGCCAACTCACACCCGCGCCGCTGCCGCCTTTCATCCTTCCTGTTGCCTCATCGACTTCATCCTTTCCGCCACTTCCACCTACCACTCATCACACCAGTCCGCCGACTTCGCCATGGCCCACAACTCGAGGTATCAGCCTGTCGCTCGGGACAGTATCGACGAGGAGGAACGCTACACCCAGGCGCCTCCCAGCTATCAAGCCGAGCCGGTCATCGGCCAGTCTCGAACGGAGGATGACAATGTGCCTGATGACTTCAAGGTATGGACCACCTCTTCCGGAGAAGTAGAGAGCGACAAAGCTGACAAGCCTCATCCAGTTCGGCGGCAGTGTGGCCGAAGCAACCCTCCCGTTCGTGACGCCCATCAGTAGTATATCATCCACCTACTAACCATCCACTAGCATCCGCATGCAGTTCGTCCGGAAAGTCTACGCCATCCTGACCGTCCAACTCCTCTTCACCACCGCCCTCTCCGCCGTCTCCTTCTTCAACGCCTCCTACAAAACATGGATCCAGTCCAACCAGTGGATGATGTGGGGTTCGCTATTCGGCGCCATCGCCTTCATGCTCCTGACATTCTGGAAGCGCAAATCCTACCCTACCAACCTCGTCTTCCTCGCCGGCTTCACGGGTCTAGAGGCATACAGCATCAGCGTGGTTACGAGCTTCTACGAGAGCAAGATTGTGCTGCAGGCGCTCATCTTCACCCTTGGTATCTTCTTGGCTTTGACGCTGTTTGCTTGTCAAACCAAGTATGATTTCACTAGCTGTATGTGATTGCCATTCCGGCTTTTCGTCCCATCGTGCTGACACGCACACAGGGATGCCCTACCTCTTTGGTGCACTCTGGGTGCTGATCCTCTTCGGCTTCATGTCCATGTTCTTCCCTCACACCTCCGGCATCGAACTCGGCTATGGCATCGTTGCCGCTCTCATCTTCAGTGGCTACATCCTCGTCGACACCCAGCTGATCATGAGACACTACCACGTCGAGGAAGAGATTGCCGCGGCCATCAGCCTGTATCTCGACGTCATCAACCTCTTCTTGGCCATCTTGAGGATCTTGAACAGCCAGCAAAACAATTAGAAGAGGGATGATGTTAAGCAAGAGTGGGACGAACCTGCGAGGGGGAATATGATGAATGAGTATCGTTGATTCGATGGCGTTACGCTTGGACGAGACGAAGTTCTTTGGCGCTGCTTCTATGCTCATGTATTTGGATATCTTGGGTCAACATTCCCACATTTCTCTCTTGTCATTGCTTCCCTCTTCCCTCCGCCACCACCTCCAATCTCCTCTCAAAAGCCTCAATCAACTTCTCCGCCACCTTGGGCACCGCGGCCTGGCTCAGCGCCGCATAAACCGGATTGGCAAATTTGACCTCAATCCTCAAACTGACCTCCGTCTTCTCCCTCTCCAACGCCCTCAAAGTCCACCTCGTACTCAAATGCTCCAACACCGAGCCCACGCGCGTGCGATCCTCCGCGCTCGGCCTCACATCATGATGTCCAATCTCCTCGGCGGGAATCGTCGACTCCGCCTCCCCACTCACCGCCTCCACAATCCTCTCCGGCACACAGTACACGCGCGAGTAGAACGCCTCGCTCGCCGCGTCCCCGAAGCCGATGACGAGCTTCGCTTCTTCCGGGTACTTTTTGCCGTCGTGCGCGGTGGGGCGCGAGTACTTTGTTACGCGCGACTCGGTGCAGAAGGGGTAGTAGGTTGCGTAGGAGTTGACGTCGGAGATGACGGCGTAGATTGCCGAGGTGGCGTAGGGGAGGGTGCGGGTTGCGGAGATGGTTTGCGGGGTGGAGGAGGCGGCGAAGGGGTTGGGGAGGAAGGTGCGGGTTTGTTGTCTGTTGTGGTTTGTTGGGCGGAGCAGGCGGGTGGATGGAGTGGGGGAGAGGGGTGAAATGAGGGGTGGTGTGCGGTGCAGGATTGGGCGGAAGGCCTGCATGGTGGCTGCCGGGGGGGCCCAGGAATTAGGGGCGAGGGTTATTGCGACATGTTGACGGCTTCGATGTGGCACACGGGGCAAAGTAGGAGATGTTTGTCGAGGAAGGTCGCGTTGCGTGTCGTGCAGGCACACACGTTCCAATGAGCGCATGAAATTTTGGGGAAACGGATGGTTGACAGCTGGAAGCCCCACATTGATCGAGCGGGCCGGGACATGCAGGATGGGATTCCCCGAATGCTTGTGCTCTGCGGTACATATGTGCTCTCCTGATTTTGTCTTCGCTCTCTCACCTGCCACGACGCGCACGCGGAGTGGTACGTTCCACAGTGATGGAAACTCAATCCGTGAGGCCGCTCATCGACGGATCGATCAAGTCCCCAAAACTCACCGTGTGTGGCTCCTCACTGATGTCGAAATCGACATAGTGGCCGGCAAAGAACGGCTGCCCAAGAATCCAGGCGTTGCCTGCCACGCTCGCATACGCGTTGGTGCCACCGATTATGGAAGTGCAGTTTGTGCGATCGCGACGGTGGCGGTAGACATCCCACACCGCGGGAGAAATGTCGAAGTTCTTCGCCTTCTCGCCCGGTTTCAGTTGGCTCTGCGCCGGGAAGCTGACTGTGGGTGGGGCTACTATTAGCAACGAAACGCGATGCCCTGGGCTTGGCGATGCAAAGACATACAGCCTATGGTTGGCGGCTTGTCGCAGTCGAAATAAGCCAACACGGTCGTCACGGGTGTGCCCAGGTTGTTTTGCAATCTCGTGTGCGTTTGCCAGCCGAGCGTGGCAAAGAGCCTTTCTGCGAGGTGGACCGGGCTAGTTTTTCTTAGCCAATGCGTCGGAAGATCGGGGCTGAGGGTCGCAATGATTTGACCTACGGTTGAATGTTGCTCTCTCCATAATCCATGATAAGGGTTTGGTTCGCGGCAAAGATCTGGCCATCGACCGTGAGGTCGCCCTGGACGGTGAATTCGCCGAACTCGCCCGAGTCGGCTGCAGCATAAAGAGAGCCATTGATGAATCTCCTTGCAAGCGTGCCAATGGTAAAAAGGCCGTTGCCGCTGGTCCCTACAACGCTGGGTCAAATGATGTTCGAAGATCACCCTGGTGCTCGCCAGACGTTCGTGGCCCGTGGACTTACCAGAGATGACACCGAACCGCTTCTCGGAGAGAAGGCCGTGGTTGGCAAGATTGAAGAACCACGAAGGGCTTTCGGGGGTGAAGGCACTCCCGCCGCGCGGCGAGAAGCCGATCAGGCCGTCGGCTCGCTTGGCGGCGAAAGAGGCGTAAGGGTACCGAGGAGCGTCGATGTAGTGGAAGTGGCTGATATTGCCAATGGCTTGCGCGTCGAACGTCAACCCGCCAGCAGAGACGACATCAGTCTCCACGGTGCCATTGATCTATTGCACCCCCCTGAATCAGCGCTCAACACCAACTAACGAAAGTGCGGAAGTCCTCACAATCTCAAACCCAAACCCCAAGCGAGTGACGCCTTCGTAGCCACCCGAAAATTCACGAGAGCCGTTGTATGTGCGCGCAAGGTCGGATGGCTTGTACCTACATGATCGGAGCGGCCTGGTCAGCAAACGCAAGGGTCATCTGGCGGAGAGTACTCGTCCTCACACGCCGGGATTCAAAACGCAGTCGGCGGATCCAGTGTCAAGAAGGAGCCTTAGATCGCGCGAAGCTCCGACCGAGAAGTTTCCAGACCAATACAGCGAGCCCCCCAGAACGGTGGGTTCGTCGCCGGCGGTGTGTCCCTCAAGGCGTCGGCGCAAGTGAGACTCGCCACGGACCAGGCCCGGGTCTGTGAGCAGACGTTCGGTTTTGACCATATAGGAGCCGCCGGCGCTGGTCCCGACGAGGCTGCCGATGGCGCACCATGCGACTAGGAGGGGCGAGAGACGGCCCATTCTGTGATCCTTTGATGAACGATGACAATGAAGCCGCTCGACCCCAATCGAGGGCCGGGGCCGCTCTAAATACGTTCTACATGCCTCTGTGCGTCACTTGCACGGTATGACGTGAGTTTTGTTCGGCTGAATGTCTTCTTGCAGCGAGTGATAGGGCACACGCATAGGGTACACGCATAGGGCACACGCATAGGGCAAGTTATTTCGCGATGAGCCTTGTCGGCGTGGAAGTCGGCCCAATATATTTGGCTGGCTTACTAAGGCGTTGGCCCTATTGATAGGGCCAACTTAGCAGCTACAAGTATTCCAAAAGTTCTGTAACTGGTACCAACTCTCTTCCTATTTAGTCAGCCCAAATACTCCCTGGCGAAAGGCATTGTCGCAGGTCAACATGGCCGACCCAGATGGGGCGCCTCATATAGCCCTGCCCATACGCAAGAGGCAGCCGCGCCAACAACTCACCAAAGGAATGGAACACATGCGCACCTACGTCACAATCCCCGATCCTCCTCCTCCTCCTCCTCCTCCTCCTCCAGCAGCATCAGCAGAACCACCATCTTCCAACGACACAAAAGAGCAAGACGCCTACGGAGTCCCCGCCACCTTCCAACCTCTCCGAACAGACACCACTCCCCCACCGAACATCGACAATCCGCACAAACGCAGCGACCCCTTCCAATTCGGCACCCGCTACCTCTCCGCAGACGACGACATCTTCTCGCACAACGCCTGGGACCACGTAACCGTCGACCCAGCCTACGACTCCTTCATCACAGCCCAAACATCTTTCCAGCGGGACAACCAAGTTTCAGACTTTGACAAGCGACGCTTCAACGAGGCGCCGGAGAAGTGGTGGGACAAGTTTTACGGCAACAATGCCACCAACTTTTTCAAGGATCGCAAGTGGTTGGTTCAGGAGTTTCCTGTGCTGCGGGAGGTGACGCGCGATGGGTATGGGGATGTTACTGTGCTGGAGGTTGGGGCGGGGGCAGGCAATACGGCTTTCCCGCTGTTGGAGATGAATGCCAATGCGGGGATGAAGTTGTGGGCTTGCGATTATAGTCGGAAGGCTGTGGAGTTGATTCGGGCGCAGGAGGCATATGTGCAACAGGCGGAGCCGGTATTGAGAGCAGAGGTGTGGGATGCCGCGGGCGAGACATTACCGCCAGGCCTTGAAGCCGGAACGGTAGACATTGTGGTTCTGATCTTCATCTTCTCCGCTCTGGCGCCGGCGCAGTGGGAGCGAGCAGTGCGCAACATCTGGACTCTGCTCAAGCCTGGCGGCGAGATTCTTTTCCGCGACTACGGGCGAGGCGATCTGGCTCAAGTGCGCTTCAAAAAGGGGCGCTATCTCGAGGAGAATTTCTACGTGCGAGGCGATGGGACGAGGGTGTACTTCTTCGAGGAAGACGAACTCCGCGAGATCTGGTCTGGCAACATCTTCAGCGAGCGTGATGGGCCGCGGTTCGACATTGTGAGCCTGGCTACTGATCGACGCATGCTGGTCAATCGGCAGCGCAAGCTGAAAATGTATCGGTGCTGGATGCAGGGACGATTTAAGAAACCGGCTGATGACGAGGCTGTTGACATTTCGGATATTCGAAAGGAAGCAGAAACGGGCTGAAATCGATATGATGTCTCGAATATCTCTCCGGCTCGAAAAAGCGCAGCAGCTATGCATCCGACCTCAATCGAGCGCTTGGACACTGCGGTGCATGTTGAATGAGTTTTGGAACCAGATATTATAGCACACCTACGGACACCGCCAACTCCAGGACCGCGAACGATACCAAGAGAAAGGGAATCGCGGAAGCGAGACCTCACAATGGAGGCAACGCCAGATGGTCAATCTAGAAGTCCAGCCACCAGCCCAGACCTCTTCAAAGCTGCTGTGCCGTAGTACCTGCAACGCAATTAGTCACGCTCACAACGACATACGCAATCAGCAAAACTCACGATTCCAAATCTCCTCCAAAGCTTGCGCTACGCGGCCATACTGCTCCGCGTCATATCCATCAGCTCCATTCGCCCTGTACCGGTGCATAAGCTCTTGCAATCTGCCACTCTGACCCGCCAATAAAGCGGCATCAAGTCTAGCCAACGGGCCCAAAAACTCAATCGGCTGCGCACGAGAAGTCAAAAAGCTGCGAAAGAGATTGCCGCCGCTGCCTTCGCCGGCGTAGATGGTGCGGCTGCGGCCAGCGTAGAGGTCTCGATCACACTGGACGATGCGATCGAGGATGGAGACAAGCAGGGAGGCGAGTGAGCGACGGTGGTCGGTTGTCAGATCGTGCCAGTAGTCGGAGAGCACGCTCTCCACGGCGCCGCTGAGATGGCGCCAATCGGTGATGGAGTACGAGACGTCGCGGCCGGAGGTTTGGTTGTCTAGGTTTGCGTGCAGGTTGCGCAAGATGGCGGCGTCGCGCGCTATGACGTTCGTGACGAGTCGTGAGGCACAGTGTGCGCGGGGAAAGCGGCGGCGCAGGAGGGTCAGGGTTTCGGGGTGGTGCTCTGCGATAGTCGCGAGAACGCGAGCCATGCGGCGGCAGTCGTCTCTGGAGCATTGTGTCAGCTTGCTGCGATAAGTTGAGGAGACGTGGGAATCAAGACTCGCGTTTGTTCGCTTTTCATGGCATCGCCAGGACTCGTCGAGCTGATTGTGCGAAACTCGCTGGGAGACGGATACGCGTCCGCAAAAGTTGCCATGATCTCGTTAATTACCTGGCCGAGATCCTCCTCTCCAGTCTCTCCCTGGTCCTCGCCATCATCTTCGTCGTCCGTCTCCTCCCGGCTGGCAGTGGTGCGTCGTTGGGACGGCCGTGGAGGAGCCGAAGGACGAGATCTCTGATGCCTCGCTCCACGAGCCGCTTGTCGGTCCGTCGACGCCGCCGCTGCTGTCTCCAGCGAAGGAGGCTGGGCAGAAGCATGCTTGGAAGCGGCCAAGATCCTGTGTCTCTGACTCATCCCTCTCGTAGTGACGGGCATCTCTGCAAACGCTCCTGGACGGCTCGCATTGAGAGCGAGCCTGCTGAGAAGCGTAGCAGGACTGCCGTTCCTCGACATCTGCCAGTCTCTGTGCGCGGGGAGTGGGAAGGGGAGTTGTGATCGAGTGCGAGGAGGCGGGCGCGGGTTCTTAACTTACAGAGCTGCCTGCTTCGCCGCACTTGACATGATGCTGTCACATTGGTTGCCGCGAGGCTAGAGAGGCACATGGAAAGGAGGCATAGCTATGCCCTGCTCAAAGACGGCGTGCAAAGTCAAAACGTAAAGCAGCACTTACGGTCCTATCGTTTTCACTCAAGCAATGAAGCAAATTGCCTGCGAGTCGGCGGAGCTGAGGCATGGGAGTGTAAGGGAGATTGCAGACGCCCCATTCTGGACTCTTTCATCAGAGAGGTCAGGAGGCAGTGAAGGACTCAAGTGGCACAAGTACGCCGTGGCTTCTAGCGACAGGTTGAGAGAGGAGTCCGGAAGAGCAGGCGCAAAATAGAATGAGGCGTAGACAAACCCGATGCGGAGGAGGTGAGGTGCTTTGCCTCACGCGCCGGGCCCGTGCGCGCGCCAATGGACGTCCGCTCGTCCCTGAATGGTGGCTTGGTTGCATGAGGCGATCTTGCAAACCAACACCAACACTCCTCCCTCGACTCTTCTCGGCGGCAGAGAATTGTGAAAGGATTGCCTTGTCTCGTGCTACCCTAACCTATTCTGTCAGATGCCTAGACTCGCCGAACCATGCAAAAAGCAACGCTACCATATCACATGACGTCCCAAGCGTCTTCGAACCAAAGCTGACCCGCAGCCGACTCCATTTCTACATCACAAGGATCTCTCTCAAGCTGTCCATTGTCCGTATCGTAGGCCATTAGTTCCTGAGACAGAACGGGACTGAACGTAGGACGCGAACTGTGCCCGCCAAGCAGCCCAGGCAGGACGGCCTCGGGCGTAGTGGACCACGAGAAGGAGTCCGACCCTGTGCTTTACGCCCACCCGAGTCAGCCTTGACGGGTGTCTAGCGAGCGCAACCATCGGGTTGACCGGTGGTGTCGACTCTTACCTGGAGCTGGCCCCGGCTTTCGACGTTTCTGCCAGGGTGACCGACGATTCCCCCGAGCTCTGCTCCTTCTGTTTGCTCGTAGCCATGGCGTGTCCGAGGGGGATGCTGCCCCATGGCAGGCCCTCTTCGTTGGAAGTGCTCCTGACGAGGTCCTGGGGGGAAGGAGGGGTGTATGCGCTTGCGGCGTGTTGCTGGTTTGCCGCGTCTCTTTCTGCATCCTCGCGCTGTTGTCGAGTCTTTTCGCCTGGATAGTTGTCAGCAGATGGCATTACGTCCACTTGAAATCGATTCACTCACGGAATTTCCGTTGCGCAAGTCGATTCTGTATCTTTCTCCGCTCGTTGGGGTCTTTGACTGAACTCCAGTCGTCCTCGTCGGTAGAAGCCGCGGCGCGCGGTGTGCCTGACTCGCCCTGTGACATGGCATCGGTCCTCGTAATGGAAAGTATATGACGAGTTCTGAATCCAGGCATGGCAACGAGCGAGAGAGGGTGCGTATTTGACTGTTGATAACAGGTGGAGACTCTGTCATCAGAGCGTCTGGAAGTGAAAGATATTCCAAACTGTAGGTGTACAACAGCGCAAGAATGCAAGAGAAAGACTCATCCGATGGCGGCTGTGCTCGGAGATCCAATGACTGTTCGACGAGCGTGGAGATCTTGCAGAAGGCTGGAAGAATCCTGCAGAACGTGATGAAACAAAGGGACATGGAAAACAATATGCAACATCACAATGGAGCGTGGGGGCAGGTGAAGACGTAATCGGAAATAACAGATGAACATCAATAGCAGCACAGACCGGGCTAGGCGATGAAATCGCAATAGACCACCTTGGATTCGGCCTGGCCGTGTGCTCGGCATGAAGCGATGAGCCCACGCGTGCCGAATCAGAACATCGACAACAACCCAACTTGACGGCAAAGGCTGCCGAGAGAGATGCAGGGGTTCGACAAGGCTCGAGGAGTCACCGAGATCCACCACTTGCCCGGCCGTCATTTGGCGCACACGATAGAATCATAGCGTACGGCGACGGTAGTAGTCGGCGAGCTTGGAAGAGGTGTCGTCTAGCCCTAGCCTCGCCCTTCCGCATTCGATTCGCCAAAAGGCAGCTCGCATCGCCCGATGTTGGCTTGGAGATTTGTAAGTGCTAAAACAGATGTTGCCCGAGAGGAGAATCACCACGGCCCTGGCCCTATAGGGCTTCGGCAACCGGCCGGGGTCCCGAACCGAAAGGTCGCGGGGGAGACGACGTGCCGTTGAACGAAGCGTGCATGCTTGCCCGCGATAGCAGCGCAGCTGAGGCTGAAGCGCAATTCCCTATCTCAAACGGGCAGGTCGAAGTCGAGAGCAATAAGGGTGTAGAATGATTCCAATCTCGGCCAAGACGAAGTGAAGCACGAGTGTCTCGAGGGGAGGTTATATTCGTCCCAGACGGGTAACATGATTCCTGTCGCCATGCGGGAGCATGCAGATCTCAAGAAAGAAGCAGGCTTGTAAGTGTTGTGATAGGCGGAGGAGTGATCGCCAGAAGATTACATGTAGAGCATGTACTCGGGGAGAGCGATGGGGAAAGCAAGCAAGCAGGTCGAAACGAAGCTGACTACGCCGATCCCTTGCGCTTCGCCTCCACGTGCAACCAGGCTAGGGATGTAAGCGGCTATGATCTTCAACTTGTCGCGGCCATTGCCCGCTTTATTGCGTTATGCAGATCAAACCTGCTCTACCCCACGCCTTCAACAATGCCTAAATGCAGCAGGTAAACCGGATTCCTCTCAAAAGTCTTCGTCGTCCATGAAATCATCCTCGCCCGCTTCAATGAAAACCAATCTCGTGCCTTCCGCCGCCGTTTGCCAGATCTGATCAAATTTGTTAGCCTTCGCACCGGTGTCGCAGATTCAAGGGATAGACTCACATCCAGACTGGCATACTCATCCAAGCATGCCTCGAGTTGCTGCACTGTGAACCCCTTGGCCAGAACCCGCTCCCGCAATCTCCTCATGTCCAATTCACCGCGGCCCTCGCCCGCCGCAGCCGCTCCACTCTCCCGCATGCCCCGAATGAGGTTGAAAATCTTCGTGCTCGCTGATTGGTCTCCTCGTCGATCCCGGCTGTCGTCGTACAGACTTGCTTTGCTGACTTCAATCAGTCGAAGCGCTTCGTCCACATCGTCCGTGATGACTTCGTCAGCAAATCGCAGACGTGCTAGCGCCTGCGACAGACGCAGAACACCAAGAAGTGTGCGAGGCGAGGTGTAGGTGAATGTCTTCTTCCCCGCTTCGTCCCGCTTCTGCTGCTGTCGCAGTCGCACGTACGCTCCCACGAGATAGTCCGATACCTGCTTCGGGACGATGGGGCGGAAAGAGCGAGCGCGCGCCACCCATTGTCGAACTTCGTTCGGGGTGAAGATTTGCCCACTGCCTTGCGGCTCGGGATGTGCATTGTGCATGTGCACATAGGTTACGTGGCGCGCCAGCTCCTCGTCTGCGTCTCGCGAGGGAGTGTCGAGGATCAGGAACAACACATCGAATCTGCTCAGCAATGCTGCTGGAAGGTTGATGTTCTCCACCGGTGAGATGCGCGGGTTGTAGCGTCCGTACAGAGGATTGGCCGCGGCCAAGATGGCCGTTCGAGCGTTAAGAGTCGTGGTAATACCGGCTTTCGAGATGGAGATGGTTTGCTGCTCCATGACTTCGTGGATGGCAGTGCGATCGCTGTCGTCCATCTTGTCAAATTCATCGATGCAGCACGTTCCGTTATCAGCCAGAACGAGGGCGCCTCCTTCGAGAACCATCTCATCCGTGACGGGATCTCGCATCACTGCCGCGGTCAGACCGACTCCACTGCTGCCTCTGCCGGTGGTGTACACGCCCCGCGGCGCAACTTTCGTAATGTACTTGAGAAGCTGCGATTTGGCGACACCAGGATCTCCCATCAAGCAGACGTTGATGTCACCGCGAATGCGCATTCCATCACCCATCTCCTTGGTCACGCCTCCAATCAGCTGGAGGAGAAGTGCCTTCTTCACGTCTTCATGTCCAAAGATCTCGGGCGCGATCGAGCGGCTGAGGAATTCGTAGAGTTGGCCGGATTGCTCGAGATCCGTCATTCGGCGGATTGTCAGTGGGGCGAGGACCATGTTGTCGTATGCTTTCTTGTGCTGATGCACGTATTGCGCTTCGAGATAGGTGTCGGTGAGAAGTCCAGCTTTGATCGCCTGAAACCCGGTATATGGAGTTGGGAGGAAGATCCCTGCAATGTCTATCACGTCTCCGGGGTTGATTTGCCGGACCAGCTCGCCGTGGCAGTGCACGGTCAGCTGCCGTGGAATGTGGCCAACGGGCACTTGATCCGCCATCTCTTGGATCTTCACTTCTTGGAACGGCAGGAATTTTGACGCTCGTGTGGAGAGGAACAGTTGTCCCTTGACGTTATTTTGTTGGCAATCCTCAGAAGTGCACTCCACCAAGGGGGTAAATTGCTTTGTAGTGATCGGTTGGAAGATTTCGTGGCCGCATCTGTCACACGAATAGGCGTTCACCTGCACGGACGGCTTGACGTCGGACACTCGCGTGGATATCCCACGAATAGTGATGAGATGTCCGAGATGCTCCCCTCGAACGTGTCGGACAGCCATCGCTTTGCTGCTCTTGTCGCTGCTGGAACCGGACGGTGTGATTGGTTTGAAGTTCAGCGTGTAGCGACGAGTGAGCTCAGGGGGGAAGAAGCTTTCCGGAACCCCATCGTCGATGTTCGCTTCCATCTGTTGCCGGACAGTCTGGTTGCGCCGCATTCGCTGGGTCATGATGATGTCGAGCACATCATCCTTGAAGTTCAGCTGCGTAGTTGGCGCAGGCATCAGACTGTCGGCTGCCCGGGACAGAATCTCAATGTAGTGGCTGGCATTCTTCTCGATGGAGTCCACGAGGTGTAAAGACGTCCCGTCCTGATCCAGGCCGGCTTCGTAGTCGCGAAGATCATCGAGATCGATGAGAATCTGAGACTTTGTCCGGTCTGCGACCCCTTGCAACATGTCCATGTATTTGGCCTTGGGCTTTGCTCTTCTCCGGCTGCGCGCAGCCTCCGCATTGTCATCTACATCGTCCATGAAGTCGTACTCATCGCTCGTCCCGTCGGCATCGAGGCGCAAATTCTCGAGGGCGTCTTCTGTCTCGGTCGAGGACGACTTGAAGTTGCGCAAAAAGTCCTCGAAAGCAGCTATTTTGCGTTAGTGATCGCGCGGAGCAGGTGCGGCAGTCCACGCCAGCGTACCTTGCTGCTCTTCGTAGTTCACGATGAACTTGTGCTGAAGCAGCGCCATCGCTGCCGGTTTGCTATCAAATCACCCGTTTACAACACGCTGAAGAGTTTCGATGAGGATGCTGGGGAGGTGGGAGGTGAGGTCGAAGGTGGATGGGAGTCGAGATGGCTGGCAGCAATTTGGTATGCGAAGTGCTTAAACGAAGCGCGTGCCAGTTCACGCGTTGCGCGTCCCTAGCGCGAGCCTCTCAAAAAGCTTGGCACGGCAAAAAGTTCAACTTCACATGCAAAACCACTCGAATTCTCTCCCTTCTTCCCTCTCCATGAACAACGCAAATAATGCAACACTCGCCTAAAAGCATTTTCGCATCGAGAGCCCGCTGTGCAAGTCATGGTGCGAGGCTCCATGAAATCGGAAACCGTCTGTGCAAGTGGAGAGCGAGGGCAGAGGATCTTGGGTGCCGTTAACTTCTTTCCGAATGGAATGTGAAGTTGAGGGCAATGATCAGCTGTACATTCCCTGCGGTCCTTGGATCATGATTCAGAAGTAAGCGTGTCAGGTCCGATTTTCTGTATGGGCAATCTTCTACCAGTCTATTGTCGTAGGCGACGCTACGTGACAGAAGAAGTAACTCACCCCTTCCGCTGGCTGACGGTTTGGCGGTTCTCATGAACGTTGAATGTACAGCATAGCGAGTCCTGGATCGACAAAAAGCCTCGTTGAGGCTTGTTGGAGGAAAGATGGTAGGTCTAGTCCGCAGGCTACGTGCCAGAAGAATAGTACACGTAGCCTTGCACTCGGATGATGCTGAGGAGTGCAATGCTAGCAATGAGATGGGACAGCAGTGTGTTAACGCCACTGGGCACTCGGGCACTGGCCATGTGTCATTATCATCATTGACCAGTCGCATGTTCTTGCTTATGCGCATTCGTGTAGGTGTCGTTTGCTTGATCACCGTAGTCACACGGCCTCGCTCATTGCCACGTTCTTCGTCCTCAGCCCTTGCTTTCCTGATAGGTTTTCCGAAGCTACCTGAGTTCAGTTCTGAGGGCGTCAATGGAGTTGAATGCCGAAGCTGATGCCTAAGGCCAGCTTCAAGGAGGGACCATCCTCCGATATACGCGATCGTGTTGCCGACAATGCGAAACACTATCGGCTTCCCTAGCTATTAGATGTCAACAGCAAACACAATCGGACTCGCATGATTGATATCTGAGTTTGCGAAGCTGTTCTCTAGTACCTCCCAGCGTTTTTTCCACATACTGGACCGGATACTCATATATGGAACCATCTGCGCGCCATCTGGGACGTCTCCCAAATAACACCGAGTCATAACAGGCTTATTATAAGGGAGATGGGTACATCTAGTCTGCGGGCTACGTACTAGAAGAAGTAGCAGTGGACGATTTTTCTGGCAGGTCCCACTTCTTCTGGCACGTCCGCGGCCCAATAGACACAAGAGGACCCGGCTCATGGCGACTTTCGCCGGCTCCCGGCGTCATCTCACTACGCTCCGTTGAATCTCCCACGCACCGAGGAACTCATGTCAGCCGTGTCTGCGCAGTTTGGGTAGATGCTCCATACTCCGCTGAGACTTTTGCTTGAGTAGGGTATAAGGTGGGGGATAAGACCCCACCCCGATCCACTTAAACAACGATCTGCCGGGCTCACGTACATGACGACTCCAACCCCTCCCCCGGGAGAAGAGAGCATGCTGCCCCGCACACATCCCCAGCTGCATCAGCTAAGGTCATCTCGGACGGTAGGTAGCCAAGCACAGCCCTGAGCTCGGCGTGAGACTCGGCTGTTTAAAGAAGAAGCACCCTCGCGAGTTGTTTTATATCCTTCCTCCACGGTCTGCTCTGACTTCTGTACCTCTCGTTCACATCTTCTTTGCTCTCTCGTAATGGCTCCCGATCTCAACGCCGTCTCCGGCGGAGAACGGTTTGACTACTCTCAGCCCGGGTCTTCGGGTTACCACATCGACCAGAACGTCACCTGGAACGATCCCAAGAACCGCAAACTGCGAGTCCTCACGATCGGAGGAGGCGTGTCAGGCATCTTGATGGCGTATCAAATCCAGAAGCTCTGCGACAACGTAGACCTCGTGATTTACGAACGGAACGAAGACATTGGCGGTACTTGGTTGGAGAACCGGTATGGTTTTCGTGAGAGCCGACGGGATATCACAAAGACTAACATTACGGACAGATACCCTGGGTGTGCGTGCGATATCCCCTCCCACGCCTACACGTATCGCTTCGCCCTTAACGCCGACTGGCCGCGCTTCTTCTCCTACTCGCCGGACATCTGGAAGTACCTCGACAAGGTGTGTAAGACGTTTGATCTGAGGAAGTACATGACTTTCCACACCGAGGTCACCGGCTGTTACTGGCAGGAGGAGAAAGGGCAGTGGAAAGTGACGCTCCGCGAGCACCGGCCTAACCAGGAGCCCCGGGACTTCGAGGACTACTGTGATCTCCTGCTCAACGGCACCGGCATCCTGAACAACTTCAAGTGGCCCGACATCCCCGGGCTGAAGGACAAGTTCAAGGGTAAGGTGGTGCACACCGCGCGCTGGCCCAAGGATTACCAGAAGGAGGCGTGGGAGAATGACCGTGTCGCTGTTATTGGATCTGGAGCCTCGTCGATTCAAACGGTCCCGACTATGCAGCCGCATGCGAAGCACTTGGATGTTTTCGTTAGGACTGCGGTCTGGTTTGTCCAGATTGCCAATAACTTCGGGCAGAACAAGGAGTACGAGCAGAAAGAGAGGGACGAGTTTCGGGACGATCCCAAAGCTCTCGTTGCGCATGCCAAAGACATCGAGGATCAAGGTAAGAACCGATCGAGGGCTCTGAACATTCACTCCACGAGCACATTGCGAGCACATTGCTGATCTTCACCGGACGAAAGTTAACGGTTTATGGGGTGCATTCTACGATCAAAGCGAAGGCCAGAAGGCGGCACAGGACCTTTTCCGCGAGAGAATGGCCGAGCATATCAAAGACAAACGGCTCCTGGAGGGTTTCACCCCAACTTTCGGCGTGGGATGTCGCCGCATCACCCCCGGCGATCCATACATGGCAGCGATCCAGAAAGAGAACGTAGATGTGCACTTCACGCCCGTTGCAAGCTGTACAGAAGATGGTGTGGTGGGCGAGGACGGGGTGGAAAGGAAGTGCGACACGATCGTATGTGCGACGGGCTTCGATGTCTCGTACCGTCCACGCTTCCCCGTTGTGGGCAAAAACGGCATCGATCTCAAGGATAAGTGGAAGATTTGTCCGGAGGCGTATTTGGGGCTGGCGGTGCCTGATTTCCCCAATATGATGCTCTTCGTTGGTAAGCTTGGGCAACCTTCTCATGGCTCTGATGTGGATCTGCTAACTTGGGGGATAGGACCATCCTGGCCGGTCGAGAACGGGAGTGTTATGGGGCCTCTTCACACAGTCTCGGATTACGCGATCCAAATGATCAAGAAGATGCAAAACGAGAACATCCGCAGCTGGGTCCCGCGACAAGACATTGTGCGTATTTTTGCTTCCCCACATACTGTCCATACTAATCAACACCTCTGCAACAGACCGACAGCTTCAACGCCCACGTCCAAGAATGGATCAAGCATACCGTGTGGAAGAACGACTGTCGCTCATGGTACAAGGACAACGATACGGGTCGCGTCAACGCCATCTGGCCCGGCAGCAGTATGCACTACCAGCAAGTCATTGAAACCCCACGCTACGAGGACTTCGAGATCCACTACCACAACTCCAACCCCTGGGCGCACTTGGGCATGGGCTGGACGGTGGAGAATCGCGCGGGCCCACAAGCGGCGGATTGCTCGCCGTACTTGAATTTGAAGAACATCGACCCGAAGTGGCACGAGGCGATTGGCGGGGATGTGGAGGAGTTGAGGAAGCAGGTGGAGGAGAATGCGAGGAAGGACGCTTTGTAGATTTGCTAGCTAGACTTCAACTGGGCTTGCAAGGAGATCTCTTTGTGGCGTTGCTGCAAGGCCTTCCACTCGAGGTTTGGCTTCATTTTGCTCCTTTCGTTGTCCACCATGTGCCTGCAAAGGAGGCTGACGATGCTGAGGAGAGAGTCGCAGCCTAGCGTGCTGACGGCCGGGTGCGAGCATAGCGAGGACCAGATGGACGTCACGTCGCCCGAGTCTTGCCAAAGAACGGAGATCTGCAGACCGAAGAAAGACAGCAGCGCGATTCCGACGCCGTAATCCACCAAACGACGGGGTTGAAGCTTGAGCGCAGGCGGGGTATACAAGGCCCCCGGAGCGAGGATGCATGGAAGGAGCATCAGGGCGCGAGTGGACACGACCATGCGCATCAGCAACTCCGGTTTCGCGAGGTTGAAAGTGATGCCGGAGAAGCCGACGTACATCCCGATCTGACCGATCAAGAAGAGAATCTGGACGGGGACTTTGGGGTTTACGGCCGGGGGTAGACGCAGGCGGGCGAGGGTGAACAAGTTCTGCGTGAAGCTGATGGGGAGGATCTGAGCGAGGCAGAAAAAGGCCCAGAGATTGGGCACTGCTCGGCGATGGCCTGGACGATGGGTCAGTAAGCTGAACTCATGAGAGATGAATTGGCGAGCGACGCGCACCTTCAATGCCCATGTAGAGGCAGAATGCGAAGGTGGTCGACAATGCGGCAGCGGTCCAGGCCATGCGAGTTCGGTCGTAGAGCAAGGCTTCCGCAAAGTCATGAAAGAGGGTAGACGACAAGGACCAGGTGCCGACTGTGGAGAAGATATTTGTTGTTGGTGAATCGAGGGGCCGCTCTCGAGACCAGGTGTTGAAAGAGTTGATCAAAACATGCAACATATTGGCACTCAGGACGAGAAAGCTCAAAATGGCGAGGAAGGTGAAGAGTCTTTGCTCCCGTTGCGTGTCGAAGCGGGCGAGAATATTTTCTTTGGATTGTGGGATGTTGACGATGGTGTATATGATTAAGGCTGTAAAGAAGAGGGCCGCCAAAATGTACAGCCAGAAGATGGTGGCGCCGAGCCAATTCGGTGTCGGCTCCATGATGGCCGTCGTCGGCTGGCTATGCCTATGATCGTGAGATGGGGTGGTATCTTTGGTGTCAATGGCAGCTCATACCGGCGATGCTGGTTGACGTCACGTGTCTAGCACCCCATCAACATGCGGAATTCAGGTGCGGGAGTACACCGACAGACGAATCCGTCTAGACGGGAAGCATTCGACAAGAGCTTCTGATCGTCTGGAGAACAACAGAGTCTATTCCACGTCGGAAGCACGCCCATCACACCCACCCGGTCAACGAGTGGACACGACACGTCGCCTAACGAAAGTTTCGCGTAAACCTTCCCCGATCCGGCGGCGCACGATGTTTCAAGGGGGAGGCAAACTGGCGAAACACCACCACGCACGCATGTCTACTGCTCGAGCCTCGCCCGCGGTCAGGACGATTTACATTGCATCGTGCCTTGCATGTCTGGGGAGAGATAAGAGAGGGATGCGACGCATCTTGATTGCCGCATACCCTGCAGGATAGGGAGGACCCCTGGCGTGCATCTTGCCGCGATTTCCCTTCTGGGCATTGACAGATTGGTGGGCGTTCTGTGTGGCTGACTTCCATGTGCTTCCTCGCTCGCCGGTTGCATGCCATGCACGCGACAGCATTGCAGCGCCGTTGTTGTAACGAAGCAGCAACGAGACTGTCCACTCGTAATTGTCATCGCGGCACTTGCACGCAATATCAAGAGGAGTGGAACCCGGCAATCAATCAGGGATTCCCCCCGACCGACTCCCGCAGCCATCGATTTAGGCTCGGGCGGCGGATACGCTAATATCGGAGCCAAACTCGACGCGGACGAGCTCGAGCAGACTGCTGCAGGAGAAGGTGCAGCAATTCATGCACTCCTCGAGTGAAATCACATCCAAATTCCCCCCCAGTCGCGTCCTCTTCCTCCTCCTCGCCGGCTCGCAACATCACCATCTTTCCCCGCCGACATTTGGACATCTTCTTGCCACGCCTCGCACCTCGAGGCTTCCCGTTCATCCACCCTCCGCCCCACACCTCCTGAGACGACCGGCGTGCATTGCGCCCAAGATTTCCTGTCACTTTTGAGTTACATCTTGCATTTCCTGGTTCCGAGGCGGTCGTAGCATGTGGAACCCGTGAACGACAGTTCAACCAACAACCACGCGGCCTGTTCTCTTCGACTTTCCCTCAACTTGAAAAGTGCAGCGCGACCTCGACCACCTCTACGCGATACTCGACCCCTTCCTGGAGCGTGCGGCGTTGATCCCTCTCCCGCGCGCCATGCAATGCAGACGTGGATGAGCGTGATTCACTCGTCCATCCACTCCCGCTCACCACTCCCGCGAGTTCGCAGGTGACAGCGGAAAGCTGCAGCTGCGGCCGTCGGCGGTGTAGCCCACGCGTCTGAACGACCAATCCCAGCAAAATGGCATCCGCCATCCCACAACGCCCTCTCTCCAGACCTCCTCCTCCCGTCGCTCCTCCACCCTCCGGTCCCTTACCGGCCCTACCAATTGCGAAAACGAGAAAGTCCGTCGTCGACCCATTCGATGCGCTCGCGTCGCGCCCTTCCTCCTCCGGCTCCACCACGGGCATCAAACCCCTCTCCCGTGCCGTCACCGCCTCCAGCCTGCCTACCCCCCGCCCTGTCCACACTCAGTCCACTCCTGCAGTGCCCACATTGAACACCACCAACCTACCGAGTTCCACCTCCACCGCCTCCTCCTCACCCGCCTCCGCTTTACCCACGCCGAACAAAAGCATCCGCAAGACGAGCAGCATCCCATCCCTCCCAAGGGTCACCACTCGGCCTAATGGACTCCCAACAAGTCCCCTCGCCACCTCCACCACCGACCTTGTCGGCTTGGGAATCTCCACTTCCGGCAGTGCAATGGCAAAGAGACATCGAAGTTCAGACATTGGGGTCAAGAGGATCAAGGCGCGCACTTCAAATTCCACTCCACAAGTGAGACAGTCTCTCGGCCCGAGTTCCATGTTTGGCGGCGCGTCTCCGAGTCTGCTCAATGGCACGGGTGACGGGATACTCGTCTCAAACGACAGAGCGGCCCGAGGCTCGGACAGCTTCCTCAGCGTCCCTTCCAGACCACACAGCGGCACTTCATCCCCGAATGGCTCGTATATGACTGATGCGACGCAATTTGAGGATGTCGAAGAGGAGCCTTCCGCTCAAGCCCGATCACGAAGTCAAGAGACCGCGAAGGAGAGCCCAAAAGAGAAGGAGGGCGACAACAAAGGGAACGTGCTCGTCAGTGTACGCGTACGACCCGATGCCAATGGTGGCGAAGGTGGCAAAGCCGACGGGGAATGGCTGGTTGACGGGAGGCGGTCCTTGATCGCCTTCAACGGCCGGGAAGGCGGCGATTACCGCTACGACCACGTCTTCTCCCCCCACGATCAGAACGCACGAGTATACGATGCGGCAGCCAAGCGACTCGTACGGCGAGTCATGGAAGGCTACCATGGTACCGTGTTTGCATACGGCATGACCGGCACGGGCAAGACCTTCTCTATGCAAGGCACCGCACAGTCGCCAGGTGTGATCCCACTTGCCATTACCGACATCTTTTCTTACATTCGAGAGAATCCGAACCGAGAATTCCTATTGCGCGTGAGCTATCTGGAGATATATAACGAGAAGATTCACGATCTACTGAGTCAGAGCACGCCGGGGGTGGTGGAAGACCAAGACATCAAGCTGCGAGAGGATCCCAAAAGAGGCGTGTACGCCACGCCGCTCAAGGAGGAAATTGTACAATCGCCGAATCAACTTCTACGAGTCATTGCTCGCGGCGACCTTGCGAGACGCACGGCTGGAACACAGTACAACGCCCGCTCATCCCGGTCGCACGCGGTCGTGCAGATTGTCGTCGAGTCGCGCGAGCGAACACCAGCTCGATCAAATGGCAAGACTCTGCCTGGTGGCGTGCTCGTGTCGACTCTATCCTTGATTGATCTTGCTGGTTCCGAACGGGCGGCAGAAAACAAAGAGCGACGAACTGAAGGCGCGCACATCAACAAGTCGTTGCTCACCCTAGGCACGGTGATTGCACGACTGTCGGGAGAAGATGACAAGGAGAAGGAGGATGGAACGAAGGCGACAGAGAAAGACAAAGAAACCGGCGGTGTGAAGCATCTGCCGTATCGGGACAGCAAGCTCACCCGTCTGCTGCAACCTGCCCTCTCCGGCAATTCTCTGGTGTCCATCCTGTGCACCATCCAGATCTCCTCCGTGGGGACGAGCGCAGCAACTACCGGCCAACACACGGGAGAGACGCTGAACACGCTGAAATTCGCGAGCCGCGCGAAGAACAACATCGTCAGCCATGCGAAGCGCAACGAATCCCACCCGGGCGTCGACGCAGGAAGTCGCGCCTTGCTCGATCGGTACCGACTGGAGATCCAAGAGCTACGCACCCAGCTCGAGCAGCAGAACAAGGCCAAAGACGAAGCCGACGAGCGCGATGAACTGGAGCGGGACATGCAAGTCGAGAAGGAGCTGGAGCGGCAGGAGAAGGAGCGGCACGAGGAGCAAATGTTGGAGATGCAGCTCGCGCGCACGGCGCTGAAAGAGCGCATCACGCATTTGAATCGCCTCATTTTGTCTAGTCGATCGCTTGGTGTGAATTCTGATTCTGGCCGGTTGTCGAGTATGAGCATGCCGATTCATCGCTTGAGTGCGGTGAGTACGAATGAGTTTGGTCGGCCGGTGAGTATGCGGAGTCGGGACAGTTCGAACAGTATCGAGAGTCCGACGAATGGCGGCGACGGCCACGCTGGCAATGACCGACAGAGAGGATCGGTGGAATCTACTGGAGTGCCGAGCGCGACGCCGATGGTTACGGAGGAGCCAGGCATCACGGAAGAGGATGAAGTCGAGGACTCGGGCGGGGTGGACGGCACGGGCGAAGCATCTCTTGCGCAGCAGAACCAGATGCTGCAGGCGGACATTGCCGACAAGAATCGGTATATTGCCACGCTGGAGAAGCGACTACTACAGGCGCGACGCACGAGTCGGAGTCGAGTGAGCATGGCGTTGGCCTCTCGAGGGAGCCAGCAAGACGAAGGGAGGCCTGCGAGCGGGGACCCGGAAGCACTACTGCGCGACAAGGACCGCGAAATCGACGAGCTGAAAGCCAAGCTCGACGACCAAATGCGAATGGTGACGGCGTTGCGCAGCGCAGCCCGGAAGCGCGATCTGCTCGACAGCCAAAGGAGCCCCAGTGCGGAGCAAACACCATCCCCACCACTTACGGCGCACCACTCCCTGCCGAACGGCATCCCCGTCGGACGCAGGACTAGCTCCCGCCTGTCAAACCACACCATCGGCATCAGACCGCACCGCGCCTCAGCCGACACCCACCTGACCAACGGCGCCGGCGCACACGCCAGCTACTCCTCAACAGCCACCAGCCGCTCCAGCTCCAACGGCCTGCCCGGCACCGCCCCGCTCTCCAGCAAAACGCCGCTCTCCCCCATGGCGATTCTCAGTCCCTCGGGCTCCGACAAGTCTGCCGAAGACGGCTTCCGCAGCCCGAGGGAGTCGCTGCGCATGGCGGCGGGGAATAAGGCGTTCCGGCGGCGCAGCGTGGACGAGATGACGATTTTGCTCGACGCCATGATTCAGGATAAGGTTGATGGGGGCCACTTGTTGCGGAGTGACAAGGGGAGTTTAAGGCTGAAGAGGGATACGGTGATGGGTGGGGCGGAGGAGGGGATTCAGGAGGAGACGGAGGAGGAGGAGACGAGTGAGTGAGTGAGCGGCTGACTGCCTGTCATCGGACGGGTAGCTGCAGATACTTCCGAGCCGGGGGATGCGAAAAGATGTCATTGTTTGGAGGAGGGATCCGAGGAGGGGACTCTTTGTTTGTTTGGTGATGTATGTACTTGGATTGGGCGATAGATACCCGCAGCCTTGGTTGAATCTAATGAAATGTCGATATAGGATAAACATCGATGGATTCGCAGAAGATCCTCCATCCCTTGCCCTATGGAAGAGGCGATATATCGATCAGCATGAAATGGGAATTCCACCATCATCCTAAAAATTACTCGGGATGGAGAGCCGTAGGATTGGGTAACGTCCTTGCGCACAGACCCTTCGCTCCTTCCCTGGCGTCGACGTACCGGCGTTTCGTTTCGTTTCATCATCCCTCCCTGCCTGCCGTTTCATCCATCCACACCCGCCCGTTGATCTGCCACACTCGCCTCGGATTGAAAGGAGTGAATAGTTTGAAGCGAATCTCAGTAGCTGCGCAAACGCGGCGCGTGACATTCGCGGGCTATTGGGCAAACGCTGCTGCATGCTTACGATGCGGGTTGTGGTGGTGGGGATGATTTGATCGGATCTCGGGTTCTGGCGAGTGGAACGCTTGACGAACCGGGACGTTTGGTGGCGAGCTTGAAACTCGAAAGGCCTGGGGAGTGGACCTCTCTTTCACTCTCTCGCGCGCGTTCCTCGTTTCGCCTTTTTTCCCTTGGCTCCTCCACCTTCCCGCCTGGCCACCTTCTCTTGCCTTCTCTTGCCTTGCTTCTCTTTCCCATTCTACCTGTTTGCTCTTTCTTCACTTACTTTTTTACTTGATTGAGAGTGTGGCTTTCGATTTCGAGAGAGAGCCCTATTTCTACTACACTTTCTTGAGTCCGAGTCCGACGACGAAGCTGTGCTTCTTGTGTGAGCTGTGCTCGCTCGACTGTTCTCCCCTGTTTGTTGCCTTGCTCACGGCCGTCTCGACTTTCTCCCTTCTCCCACGGGACGACGACACCTTCTCCGGCTGGTTCCAGGAGTGTTCGCCTCACGTACCTCACACACTCCCGACTACGCCCCACAACGGCTTCAACCCTTCCCATTCAGCAGCACACCGAGTGGCATGGCACACAACCCGGCACTGACTCTCAGTCTTCACCTACAATAGCGCCTTCCACCCCTCTCCACCCTCCGACCAATGCGAGCCCCGGTAAATATGCGGGACCGACGATATACAAACCTTTCCACCTCCTCCACCTTCTCCACCGACTCAGACGTGTCCGGTGGCTCTCGCGCCAGCCTGAATGAGAAGCGTGTCTTCAGCCCTTCACCGACGGGTTCACCACTGCTGGACTCGGAGACAAAGGAACACCCTATCCGGCCAGCCCGACGAACCTCCACCCTACTCCTCTTCCTCACCATCATCGCCGTCCTCGCCTTGAAGTTTGTCCTTGTTTCTTACCTCTTGAGATTACTCGGCATCTCTTTCTCTACTCCACATTCCTGGTCTCTGGGAACACCCTTTGCTGGCGATCGCGACTTGCTCGACCAGCCTTCTGCTGTCAAGGTACTGGACGGTCTGGGTCAGCCGAAGTGGACCGTGCATATCCCGCACGACTACAGCTTTCCGCTACAGAGTCAGCATGCGCAACAGATATGCAGACAGAGCGAAACGTTGCGAGATGAACTTTCCATGCGATCCCGAATGATGCCGGTGAAGGATTGGCGGCGGAAGGGCGGCTACTACGTCTCCGATGCCACATATCTCGATGTCGACGCTGCGGAAGAACTGAGCGGCCAGCCTCGATTCAACAGTGAATCCGATGAAAACGTGTGCGAATCGAGTCTGACCTTTGCATTGGACACTCAAGACACCAGTTTCGGGAAGAGTCTCCTCATGCTATGGCTCAGCTACGGCCTGGCCAAGAAAGAAGGCCGGGCGTTCTTCATCGATGACACGAGATGGCTGTACGGTCGCTACACTTCGTTCTTCCTTCCTCTACCCTCCACAAACTGCACACCGCCTCCTCCGCGGCAGATTGTGCCCTGCCCGCACAATGCCAAACACCTTCTGGTCTCTTCAGCCACGATTCCATGGACGTTTGGCGCCGTTTTCGAACGAGAATACCTTCAAAGCTGGAAATCCGGGTTAGAAAAAAGCAGACAGGTGTATGGCCTTCTCCGGACCGGATACGAGGACCTTTTCCATTTGACCGACGAGCATGCTACTTTCGCCGCCTTACGAACCGCAGCGCTGAAAGGGGACGCTGAAAAGCAGGACGCCTCGACGATTGGCGTGCATCTCCGCCGCGGCGATCTGCATCCCTTCGAATACCAGTTCAGTCAGGATTATCTACCACTCGAGCGCTACGGTGCTGCAGCCCGCAAGCTGCGCGCACACTGTGATAGCGCGCAAGACGCATCCCCAGCTCTTCCCTTCCTCCTCGCCTCAGATGACCCCGACATTTTCGAATCGGCGGAGCTCCAGCAAAGCGCTCACCCCTTCGCCGTGCAAAAGACGCAGGAGCGCATCCAGCTCGCGAGCAAAGCTACCCTCGACCTCTCTGCGCCAACGGAAGACATCATACAGCCGAATTCCGGCTACACGAAACACGTCGACGAGAACTCGGGCTGGGAAGGCGGCTTCTACAGCGCGCTCTTCTACTCAATAGGAGGAGGCAACCGCGCGTCGTCAAGTTCCGTCGCCGACGATACCCTGTTCTCCGCACCGGCGATGCAGATGCGCGAACTGGTGGGCCGAGCGTACCTGCTCGATCTTGCGGTGTTGGGGACAGCGAGCGATGGCATCGTCTGCGCGAGTAGTTCTGCTACGTGCAGAGTGTTGGGCGTGATGATGGGGTGGGATGCTGTGGCGCAGGGCCGATGGGTGAATGTCGACGACAATCGCGCGTGGTCTTGGGATGGTCGGAGATGAGGGTGTGCTTTTTACTTATGTTTACTACCTTGCATTGGGAGCGAGCGAGGATTGCATGTTAGCGACGAAGGTTGTTGTCAGCTTTGTGTTATGGGATTGTGCATAGCGAAGGTGGGAGCATGATGCGGACTGTAGAGCCGTGGAATACGTTCAACACAAACAACAGTTCATTCATGGTTCGGGATTCCTGCAGCATGCATGCATGCAGCTCTCCAGCGGTGTGACGCCCATGTGTACCCCACACTTTCAGCACGCGAGTGCGAAGTGGGGCGGCGCGGAAACAAAGGCGCGCTGTACACGTAACGTTTGATGGAACATCAAGTCCCTTTCGTCCTTGTCTTTGATGATGGGACAGTCCTGTCTCCAGTAAGGGCATGAATCGTAGAGTCTCCTCGGGACTTACGCAGCTCTCAATGTGGCAAGGATGCATGCTTTCTAACACCCTCCCCGCCATTCAGCAAAGACTCTCGCAAAGAACCTCGGCCGCGGGCGCCAGCACTCACAAACCTTTCCCGGTTAGGCAGTCTCGTCGCCCCACGATGAACGGCACGTTACCCGGGCGGCCAGGGCCCCCAAACCCACGCCACGCTTCGTGATTAATCCCGGCCCCGAGGGCGTGCTTGCCGCTGCTGGGCGATCGATGTCATTTGGTTCTCGCGCGGCATTGGGAAACTTCTTCCTTCCTCACTCGTACTCATCTGCACTCTGCATTCTGCGTTCTGTCACTTGCATTCTCGAAGGTTACATTCGCCGGCGTTCTTGTGCAGGCCTGTCGAGGATCCTTCGTTGCGAATGGATTTGTGATCCAGCGGCCACAGCACCTTCCCCCTCCACCTGGACAGGAGGGCAAGCGCGCGAGAAGCAACGCGACCATGGCCTCCTCGCCCCGCTCCATCTCGTCCGACGAAAAAACGAAAGAAGAAGAAGTCATCCTCGAAGCGCAAGCAGACCCCTCAATCGACTCCCCACCCACCACCAAAGATGGCTCCTCCCCCGACCCCGCCCCTCCAACAGCAGAACTCGACGGCGGCCTGCGCGCCTGGTTCCAAGTCGTCGGCTCCTGCCTCGTCTTCGCCAACCTGTGGGGCTTCACCTTCGCTTTCGGCAGCTTCCAATCGTACTTCGAGCTGCATCTGCTGCGCTCCGAGTCGGCGTCGAGTATTGCGTGGATTGGCACTACGCAGGTCTTTCTGCTCATTTTCGGCGGCGTGTTGACGGGCCCGTTTTTTGATTTGGGGTATTATCGTGGGATGCTGCTGGCTGGAGCGGCGATTGAGACGATCGGTGTGTTCATGACGAGTCTGTGTCATGAGTGGTATCAGTTTTTCCTTGCGCAGGGCGTGTTGATGGGGTTGGGCTGTGCGTTGCTTTATATTCCGGGCATGGCACTCGTTGGTCGCGCGTTCAAGAAGAATCGTGCGATTGCACTCGCCGTTACGACCTGTGGCGCACCGACGGGCGGTATCATATACACCGTCATCTTCCAGCAACTCATCCCTCGCGTGGGCTTCGGGTGGACGGTGCGGATCATGGGATTCGTGATGCTGGGTAAGATCATCTCCAACGAGAACCTGTTCAGCTGCCTCGAGATCAATCGCAACGATCGATGCCTAGGACCTTGCTGCCAGCGCGATTGATCAGAGCACTGGCCCGATTCTACCCAACACCCCTGAAGTCAGACAAAACCACTTGCTAACCCTTGAACCTCAGGCATGTACACTCTCGCCATCCCACTGTGTCTCTTCCGCGTCACAAATGTCGGTAACCTGTCATCAGGAACGAAGCGGAAACTCCTGGACCTGCGCGCCTTCCGCGACCTCCCCTTCTGCTGGTACACGTTTGCAAACTTCCTCGTCTTTACAGGCTACATGATCCCCTTCAACTTCATGGCAGCCTTTGGCGAAACGAGCATCAACCTCACGCAATCCGTCTCCCTCACAGTCATCATCGCAGCCCAAGCGAGCTCCATCGGCGGCCGCCTGATAGCAGGCTGGACCGCGCGCCGCATCGGCGTCATGGTCCCGTGGATCACCTGCGCCTTGACGGCCGGCATCCTCTGCATAGCGTGGATCGGCGCACGCAGCAAATCCTCCTTCTTCGCCGTCGCCTCCCTCTACGGCTGCTTTTCCGGCGCTCTCATCCCCCTACCCCCCAGCGTGTTCCCCGTCGTCTGCCCCGATCCAAAAGTTTTCGGGGCGCGCCTGGGCATGGCGCAGGGCATTTCGGCTTTTGCGTCGCTGATTGGGAGTCCGATTGGAGGCGCGTTGATTACGAGGGCGAAAGACGGGAGGGAGAATTTCTTGGGGCTGCAATTGTTTTCCGGCGCGGCGGAGATTGCGGGCGGGTGTCTTTTGTTGGGGCTTTGGGTGTTGCTGGTCAAGCGGGGGAGGGGCGGCGGGACGAAGTGGATATGATAGATTTCAAAGTCACTTCTACGACGAACAACGCATTGCCTTCTGCTGCGTTGCTTCTGGCTGCGTGGGTGCTGCTTACTACCATGCCACTGCTATGCCGTGACCCTGACCCCGACTCCCGGGTCCGGGGTTAACGTTACCTAGCGTGGCGCTGGATTGGAGTCGAGAGTTCAGCCGCGCACGCTTATACCGCTGACCAAGCCTCATTTCAGGCATCGGTGTGACATCCGACCAGGCTGGGGCAACAGTACCGCGGCATGTGGAGTCCCGGGAAGTAGTCATCGTAAAGGATGTAAATAGTTGCTTTGGATGTAACGATGGGGTGGTGGCGATGTAACGGGGAGGGTATGGATAAGAAGACTCGATGGGAAATGTATTTGGAGGAGAGGGTACTGCGTCGTTTCTCTTGCTCACTTGCCTCGACAGAATTCCCGAGCTGAAAGACAGAAGACAGAAGACATGGCAGCAGCTTGTGTACGTTCGGCCTGCCCTCTCCACAACAACACCAACGCCCTCATCTAACCACGTGAACAGTGTGCAGCGCTCGCAGCAGCGGGAAGCGTGCTCCTCCCCAACACATCCGCCTACAACCAAACCCAAGCCTCCTACTGGTCCCTGCAAGAATCCTCCCTCTCGCCCTCGTGCTTCGCGCAGCCGCAGACAGCGCAGCAAGCGGCCAACCTCATCACCATCCTCACCTCGCACCAGGCATGCAGCACCACCGACTTTGCAATCAAATGCCAAACCCACGCTCCCGCGGCGGGGTTCGCGAATATCGCTGGTGGAGTGACGATCGATATTACCGGCCTCAACTCCATCTCTGTTAGTGAGGACCACTCTATCGCGTATGTCGGCGCGGGGAACAGCTGGCTCGACGTCTACGCCTACCTCGACCCGTACAATAAATCCGTTGCCGGAGGCCGGAATGGCGCGGTGGGAGTCGGCGGGCTGACGATTGGTGGCGGTATTTCCTACTTCTCCCCCCAAGTCGGGTGGACGTGCGACACGGTGCAGAACTTCGAGGTCGTGCTTGCATCCGGCGAACTCGTGAACGCCAACGCCACCTCGAACCCCGACCTGTACCGCGCGCTGAAAGGCGGCAAGAACAATTTCGGGCTCGTGACGCGCTTCGACTTCGCCACCGTCGACATCACGCGCATCCTCGGCGGGAACCTGGTGAACGACATTGCCGATCGCGCCGCCGTGTTCGCGGCCTTTGCCGACTTCACCACCGCGCCGGACTACGATGTCCACGCCAGCTGGGTGCTGTCGACCATCTTCAACGCCACGTCGAAGGCCTGGACGCTCCTCAACGTCCCCGTGTACACGCTCCCCGACACCAGGCCGCTGGTGTACGAGCAGCTGTACGCCGTGCCCAACATCAGCGACAACCTAGCGCTGACGGAACTGCACGTCCTCGCCAACCAGACAGCCACCCCGCCGCTGAACTGGGGCATGGGAACGGCGACATACGGCGTCTCGACGGCCTTCCTGAACGAGATATTCGACATTGTAAACGCCACCATCTACGACTTCAACCTGCCCGGAGGCGTAGCGTGGAGCATCGCCTTCGAGCCTCTGCCCACCGTTTTTCTTGCCCCTGGCGCGGGGAAGAACGTTCTCGGCACGACGCCTGCCGATGGGAATCAGATGATCTTCCTAACGTCGCCATTCTGGACGGACTCGAGCGCGGATGCGGAGGTACATGCAAAGACGGAGGAGATTCTGACAAAGGTGAATGCGGCGGCGGAGAAGGCAGGCTTGCTGCGGCAATTCGAGTATGCGAATTACGCCGACTACAGTCAGCAGCCTTTCGAAGGGTATGGGCAGTCGAATCTGGAGTTTTTGCTGCAGACGTCGAAGCAGTACGATCCCAACGGCATGTTTCAGAAACGCGTACCTGGGGGGTTCAAGCTGCCGGGGGGACAATGGTGGTGAGTGTCGTTTCTTTGATCGACATGAGTATCGTAGTCCTCGTGGCGGACTGCTGGGAAATATACATTGATAAAAATACATCGGCAAGAAAAGAAGACATACCATACCGCCCGCCCCTATTCTACAATCTCCAATTCACCCTTGCGTTCGCGAGCAAAGACATCCTTCCAGTCTTCCCAAAGTCGAAGCAGCTCGGTGGTGTACTGCTCGTGAACGGAGTCCACGTACGCCGGATCCGGGTTCTTCGATTGCAGGATCGGGATAGGGCGGCCGACTACCACGTCAATGGCACGACGATACGGCATGATACCCACGTCGTAATTGAATACACCTGCCAGACTGTCAGCTGAAGCCCATATCGCAAGATTATTGACGGAACTCACCTCTCGCATGGAACAACGGCACGGTAAAACCCATGAGCTTCTTAATCAGCATCTGCCCCTTATGCACATACGGATGCTGATTCGTATCCAATTGGTCATACAAATCATTCTCCCCAAACGCCAACACCGGCACCAGATCCGCGCCCGTGCGAATCGCCAGCTTGACGAACCCCTTCCGCCGTTTGAGCACGAGTTTGAGCGTTTTCGGCTTCGCGTCGAGGCTTTCACGCGCCCCGCCGATGACGATGGTAATGGCGCGGCCCATACCTTCACCGTTAGGCCCGCCTTTGCTGAGGATGTTTTCGCAGCTTTCGCGCGACACCGATGCAAGGCCCATGCGCAGGGCGTAGTCGCGGTACAGCGGGACGCGAAAGTTGGCATCAAGGGTGAGCAGGCTGTTGGTGATGCCTGGGAAGAGCTGGCTGAAGCCGAGGGCTTCTGTGGCAAAAGCCGCGAATGCGCCGTGCGATATGATGCCGTGCGGGTGGTAGCCGAAGATGTACTTGCGGGTTGGCTCGAGCTGCTGGCTGCGGTGCAGGCGAGCAGGGAAGTAAGAGCCGAAAAGCGACCAGATTTTGGAGTTGCGGAACCACTCGGAGCGGTGAGAGAGTTTGCCGTCGATGGCGGCGCGCGACATGAGGACGTAGAGAAGATAGGGGACGAGGATGGGCCAGAGAAGGGGAATGGTGCAGAGAAGGAAAAAGATGGCCAGACCACCGGCAATAGAGAGGGTGTGCAAGAGGACGAGGAGAGTTTGAAGGCGTCTCTGTAGTGGAACATTCATTGGGGCCCAGCGGATGGCGCTGCGACCCCAGCCGGCGCCTGCTTGTCGCCCGGAGACCAGCTCGCTGTTTGTCCGCTGGCGTTTCCCTCGGCCATTGCCGCTGGATTCGTCTCCTCGTTGGGCGAGGGAGAGATAGTACCCATCACCCGGCTTGAGCGACGCCAGATTTTCGCCGGATTTGTTGTAGACGTTCTCATAGATGAGATCGCCGGTCTTCGAATCGGGTTCGAGCGGTTCTACAGCGGGTTGGATGAAGTTGTGCTCTGGCGAGACTAGCCTCTGCAGCTCGTCTTTCATGTTTGTGCCATTCAGCTTGCTCGACGGGGTGCGTCTGTGACTTGTTCTCTTTCCTGTCGGACTCCGAGGAGTGTCGTCTTCTCCGACTCCATCAAAAGCCTCGGGGGTGCGTGTGCCATCACTGTTCGGGTGGCTGCCATTGACGCCATGCTTCAGGGCTTCCGCGTAGCTGTCTCTGCTGCTCTTCTCTTCGAGTCGGCCTTTTGGGTGGCGTAGGGTGGGACTTTGCGCGCGGGTGGACGAGGCAGGGCTGGGGCTTGCGCTCTCCGCCTCATCAATGATCTCGCCGAGGGGTCGTGTTCCACTGCCATTGCGCATGTGCTTTGTTGGGGGAGGCGTCTCCTTGACGATGCTTTCATCAATTTGCTCGGCCTCGGCGTCGGCCTCGCTCTCCTCGGCGGAGGTGAAGTGATAGCTGTCTCGGAGGCTCTTTCCATTCGGGCCATCCTCGACCAAGGCATCCGCGTAGCTCTTCTGCGATACCCCGTTCTCCCGTCTCTCGACCGGGTCGGCGAGCTCGCCTTTGTAGGCCATGGCGGGATCAGTTCGGCCGGAATTCATGCGTATGGGACTGAAGCGAGGAATGCGGGAAGGGCGGACTGGGCTCATCGGTGGGGTGTGGCGGTGGTGATGATGATGCTGCGATGCATGCTTTTCGAAATGAGGGACAATGATACACGGATGGATTGGGTGGGAGGGAGTACAGGGTTGGGATGGCAGGAAACCTCAACTTTCCTGTTCATAGAGCTTCGTTGCAGGTGGAATGACGACAGGCGACAGTCAGCGGAGGTCCGAGCTTCTGTTGAAAGCGGAAGTCGCGGTTTTGCTGCTTTTTGGCATGTGACACCGACAAATCTTGTGTTCTTCCTTCTTCTGCGCTGTGTTGAGTTTCATCACGACTGCCGGACGGTCGGTTCGCTGATAGATTCAGCCAGCACATACATGTGAAGGATGACTCGACTGGTTCCGCCATCCCTTCTCGGCGGCGCATCGGCGGCAGAAACACCCAAAGGTCAGGGCTGAGATCATACAGAAGAACCACGATGCCGAAATCAGTCAACCCCTTGCTTTTACGGAGGAGCACCTCTTCTCCCATATCTCCTAATAAGCGCACGAAAAGCGCTCCAAAGGACGAGGACACCGCGCAACCACTAGACGACACAGGCCGAACGCCATCTCTCGCTCCCTCTGGCGTAGCTCAGGACGCGCGGACTCTCATCCGCCACGTTCACACGCAGATGTGGGCGGACATCCCTGACCGGGCGGCGGGAATGGGCAGCGAGCGCATCAGCGAGATTCTGCGCTTCCGTCGCGCTCTCCCGAAGATTGTTAGCGTGGTGCATCTTCATGCGCTCAGCGTGAGCACGACGGAATCAGAGCGGGAGCTCGCGAGACTCGTCGCCATGGGCCAAGTGCGGAAAGTCGTCATTCCTGGCCGTGGCAAGGGCGGGGCGGCTGTTGGTGAAGGGGTGATTTTGGTGGCAGAGTGGAAGAAGAGTGTGAATGAGTGCGGTCAGCTTTCTGATGAACTGAAAGAAAAATACCTCCGTCTCATGGACGAGCACCCCACCTCTGCCGCTGTGCCGACGTCTTCCATGTCGGATGCAGAGGTGAGAGATCTGGTGACCGCAGGCTACTTTACATCTCCAGCTGCTCTGGTATCCGCTGGTCTGAGCAATCTCTTCGCATCTCCGGGCAGCTCATCACTCAGTGGGCTGCCGCTTTCCGGCACTCGCGCGGCAACTGGCACGCTGGCCGCAATTGGAGGCCAAGGCGCGGTTCACGAGAGCGGTGGGGGCGGGAGTACGCTCGCCACCCGAGACAACCGCATGCCTCTCAACAAATCACGACAGATGACGTTCAGCTTGCCAGGGACGGGGGCATATCTCAAACTCCTGATTGCCGCTCGGCAGCATCTACTCTTCCTTCTGAAACAGACATCGCCCCGCTTCCGAGAGGCGACGATGGAGTTTCTGAAGGAAAAGTGGGATGGCAATGTTCCCAACGACGCTACGAGCCGGGCAAAGAGAGCGAGAGGCGAGTGGACTGGGGTGTTACCGGGCAAGACGAAGAAGTGGAAGGAGTTCTACGGACTCGAGTTTGAGTGGGTGTTGGCGGAATGCGTAGGCTCCGGGCTGGTGGAGTGTTTCGAAACGGGCAGCGTTGGGCTGGGTGTAAGAGGCATTTGAGAGTGGACCTTTCCCTCTAGGCAGCTACTTAATTTCCCATGTCTTCTGTCCTTTTGTAATAGCTGTGTGTTGAAGTTGCAGTGAAAGGACTGATCAATAGGTGAAGTGCCCAAGGTCCGTGCGCCTCTCGCGTAAATTGCCTCGCGTCTTCCAACCTCACACGCGTTGCCTCCAGATGTTCGACATCTCTTTCAAACTGCCGATCCGTTAAAATGGCGATACAAAACGGCGACAGCGATGGTGCCCTGCTTTCCAAACCCTCCGACCAAGAATATCCCTCCCTCAATCGCATACCCGCCAACTACAACCCGCTCACAAACTACAACCTCCCCAAAAACCGGCACTACACCCAACAATATGCAGACATGTACTTCGCCCGCCTGGCGCAGCTCAAGCCCGCCGTCGAGCAAGTCGCCGCAGAAGCCTGGCAGGACTTTGAGATCGCGGGCGAGCGAGCACGCAGAGTCGACCGCGTGCTGGACGTGCGGCAAGGCGAGCTGTGCTGGGTGATTGGCACGTGCTACATGGAGATGCCGCTCAAGCCGAACGTGCTGGATGATATTGGCAAGGAGCATTGGATTGCGGCGCCGCCTGCGAGGCAGAAGTACACGGAGGGCGGGGAGGGGGATCAAGTTATGTTGGAGGATGAGAGTGGGCGGTTGAGATTGACGGGTGGTGCGCTGAGGAGTGTGTTGCTGGTTACCGGGGCGATTGTGGCTGTCATTGGGACGGAGAACAAGGATGGAGATTTCGAAGTGCTGGATGTGCGGGTGGCGGATCTGCCTCGACAGCCTCCGCGGTGGGAGAGAGATGATGGCGACACGGCAGTGCGGGGAAAGAGTGTCTCGAAACCGAGACCGAGCGGTGGCAAGGTGGCCATCGTGTCTGGACTCAGCTTCAGCGGCGATGTAGGCGACACACTACCTCTCGAGCTGCTCTCAGAATGGCTGCTTGGAGAGTCCGCAGGGCCAGACGACCAACAAGACACCTCCACCATTTCCCGCCTCATCATCGCCGGCAACTCCATCGCCCACGGCTGCCCCATTCCATCACGAGAAGAAGTCGCCGCCGCAGCGTTAAAAAGCCGCGGCCAGAAGAAATACGGCTACGACAGCGCCTCCTACAACGCCGCCCCGACCGCACGCTTCGACACCTGGCTCGCAAACCTCCTTCCCTCAATTCCCATCACCCTCCTGCCAGGTGAATCCGACCCGACCGCCACCTCGCTCCCACAACAAGCTATCCACGCCGCCATGTTCCCCCACTCGCGCGCCTACATGCAACCGCCCGCAGTCGACCACAGCTCCACCGAGCAGGAGCGAAGCTGGTTCACCAGCACGACGAACCCCACCGAATTCGACCTGCAGGGCTGGCGCTTCCTCACGATTGGCGGGCAGACGCTCAACGACGTCTACAAATACCTTTCCACCAACGATCGGCTGGAGATGATGGAGGCTATGCTCCGCTGGCGCCTGACGGCTCCCACTGCCCCCGATACCCTTACCTGCTATCCGTTTCAGGACGGCGATGCTTTTGTGCTGAAGGAGTGTCCGCACGTGTACGTTGCGGGCTGCCAGCCGAAGTTTGAGACGGGCGTGATTGAGGGGCCTCAGGGGCAGATGGTGCGGTTGTTGGCTGTGCCGAGTTTCCGCGAGACGGGCGAGGTGGTCGTGGTGGATCTGGAGTCCTTGGGGGTGGAGGTTGTCAAATTTGAGGTCTGGGAGGGTGGGTGAGGCGGATGGAGTGTGAGGTGGCGTCAGATGGCGAGCACGCCCAACATTGTTGAGTCTCTGCATGACGAACATTGTACAGACTTGTAAAAATAGGGCCTTGTGAAAGCTCGGCTCGGCTCAAAGAGGAGACTCCGTGAGAGCGATCCACAAACATCAAACGTACTCCACCCCTTCATCTGCACACTCCCTCCCTCCCTGAGCCCCCTCAACCCCTCTCCCTCCCCTCCTCCAACCGCCCATACACATCCTCCATCTCCAACAGCATCGCGCGATCCTTCGCCAGCGCCTCCTCCTGCTTCCCAATCTTCTCGCGGAGCAGCTGCATAATCGCCTTCTCGCGCCCACGGATGTACATGTCTTCGGCGGCCTTTTCGCGTCGGTTCCAGCCGTCGGCGGAGCGCTGGCCGCCGGGACGTAGGGAGCCGGTGTCGCCTTCTGCGCTTTTGGAGGGGGTGTGGGTGAAGTCCGAAGGGGGGGTATTGGTTTTGTCAAAGGGGGTGGGAGACGTGGATGGCGTTGAAGGAGGCGGCGGGTGGTGCGGGGAGCGTTCATCGTTGCTGCTTCGTATGAGCCAAGTTGCAAGCGGGTGAGGGGGTGGAAGTTGTGTCGCCCGCGTTCTGTACGTCCTTGTAGCTTGTGTCGAGTGGTACGAAACCCCGCATGTGACCAGGCATGGGTAATTCATGAAGCAGCGGGGTCGTCGTAGGAGGTGCTTTCCGCTTTGGGGCGTGTATCAGAGTACCCGCCAATCACGTGGAACGATGGCCAGGCTGAATCGGCGGGAGGGTTGCTGAGAAGCCTTACAAGGCACTCGATACCAGAGGCAGCACTTCTCACCGAGCCTCTCCAGCTTTGCCCTCCAACACCCTCTTCGTCCCCTCCACAATCAACGGATGCTCAGCCGCATGGATCCTCTCCTCCAGCTCCTTCAGACTCGCGCAACCCTCAATCTCCACCTCGCGCTGCACAATCGGCTCCCCCATATCCACCTGCGCAATCACATAGTGCACCATGACACCCGTCTTCTTCCTCTTGCCCTGCTGAAACTCCTCCCAAGCGCGCTCAATGCAGTGTGCGCCCACCAAATCGCCGTGCAGAGAGGGATGCAGATTGATGATCGGGACGTTTGGATGCAGCAGAGGAGTGAGGAAAGCGGTGGTGACGATGCGCATGAAGCCGGCGCAGACCACTATATCGGGCTTGTCGGCCAGGACGATATTGGCCAAGTCTGCATCGTAGGCTCTCCGCGCTTCGTCGAAGGTGGGATTGGGCGAGGTGTCGGGGTGTTTCTTCTTGTAGGGCACGATGCCGTGGTATATGGTCGGGATATTGGCGTCTGCGGCGCGTTTCAGACCGTAGGCGTCTTTTCTGTCGGATATGACTCGAATGATGTTGGCATGAGGGAGGGCGGGGGTGTTGCAGCTGTCGATGAGGGCCTGTAGATTGGTGCCGGAGCCTGAGATTAGGACGGTGATCTTGGACAAGGGACGCCCATCCTGTGCCGTCGCCATGGGGGGTAATGAGCACCAGGGTCTGGCAGTGATGTCGCTGGAAGTGCCGTGACGAAAGCCAATGTGCACCTTCCCCAAACTTTTTCCAGCACTTGAGCTGGCTTAGCTAAGGCAACCCCACACATGCACCCATCCAGTCGGCGACTGCCGGGCTTGGGTCGTACCTGCATCTTCATATGACGCTTAGACTGTACCAAACTTAAAAATCGAACATCAGTGACCTCAGCGTGTTGTTGCACGACTCGTTCATTCCGTATGACAGCATTATTCTGTAATCGGTCTGGGCTGTCCTCACTCCACTCAACTCCTCATTCCTCACATACCTGATTCTTCTTACGAAACTCGTTTAACAGTAACACACACAATACACACAACACATCATGTCTGGTCTTCTTCGCCCTCGAAACCTTGCCATCGGTGCCGGTGTTGCTGGAGGCTTGGTTCTCTTTGCTCAATCTCGAACAGGACAAAACTTCGATCCAATCCGGTAAGCATCGTCCAAGATACCAACAAGAGATCGACTTTGTTGCTCACACTGTCGGTGACTGACAACAGTAGCAATCCCCCCAACACCCTGGGCGTCCAGAACATCAACGCCCGCTTCTCCAAAGCCGGCGGAACGGAGAAGGGCACGCCGGCCGTCGCTTCCACCCTAGGCTCGGCGGACAAGGAGGACACGGCGCATTACCACGAGAACAACGTTGCCAGCGGGAAGTCGAGCAGCAGATCTGACAGCAAGTTGAGCAACAAGTCCGAGAAGAAGTCGGGGAGCTTGCCGGGAAAACCTCCGGGCAAAGGGCAAGAGCAGAAGGGCGCCGAGGACGCCGATGCCAACGCGGCGGATCGTAAGGGACAAACCGGCAGAGAAGGCAGCCATGGGAACGGTAAGTTCCCCTTGCTCTTCATCGGCCATTTGCAGATTGCGGTACACAAGCTGACTTCCACTTCCATCCACAGTAAGAGAAGTCGGCATTTCTCAAGCTGGCTAGCAGCCTGGAACGGATCATCTCCCTCACTCCTCCCTGGACCGGCGGGAGCATTTCGACAAAGCCGTTGGCGGGCATGTGCAGTCAAACGCCCCTGTGGAGAAGGAGAAGAGGGGGAAACTCAGTCATCTTCATGCGGCGGAGTTGGAAAAGCATGCATAGAGGGGTGGAATCCGTGGATTTGTCCTGATTGGCAGCCGGCGTATTCCTAGACGGTGGAGCGGATACATTTGATCTGTCGGTGGTATCGGCCCTTTGAGGTCGTCGTACCCGCCCTATGAATTGAGCTCCTGATGCACGTGATATCTTCAATTCTTTCGCTGTTTACCACGTAAAAGGTGACCCGCCAACGCCTTGCTAAAACTGAGTTCGACCTTTCACGAGCTTCACTTTTCTGGCGCATCGGGTAATCGTTCGACAGCATACCTAATATCACACGGACTGTTAGCATTATCCTGCCCCAAAGATCCAGCCGCACAACATACCCTCCTCTCTTCACGCTAATAATCGGCACACCAGGCACCTTGCGCACCCTCCTCTTCAAATCCCGATCGTTCGTCGCCACAATATACACCCGCTGCTTCATCACGCGATCCACAATGCAATCATCGGCATACGTGCCCTTGTGATCGCACTGCAAGCGCTCCCACCTCTCGTCGCGCGCAATCTGCAGCGCAATGCGGTACTTCGGGCCCAGCTTCTCCAATTCCGCCATGACGCACGAGGTGATGATGGGGTTGCATGTGGCGTACAGCGTGTCCATGAGCGTGGGCAGGAGGGGGAGTTTGTGGTGGACGGTGTGGGAGAGGAAGTTGGTGTCGAGGAGGATTTGGTAGGGGGGTTGGAGGGCGGTGTTGTGTTTGAAGAACATGCCGGAGGGGACTTGGGGACTGTAGAACTCGGGGGGTTAGTGGTGGTGTGGGTGTGTTGAGAGTGGGTGCCATGCGTACACTTCGCGAATGAGCTCGTCTCGTTTCTTCTTCGCCTGCTTCTCGGCGCTGTCCTTGTCGATGTTCTTTTTTAGTCGTGCATCACGCTGTCCGATCACGCGCTTAACTGCCGCGAACTTGCGCGTGCGCTTCTGTACTCCCATCGTCGCAGGCTGTGGAGGGGGTGGTGGAGGTGAGGTGAGCGTGGTCAGTGACGAGGAAAAGTAAAATAAATTTGACGAGCAACCCGCCTCCCACTTTGATTAATCAGCCCGCCATCAGCGATTAAGCTTACCCGTAGCTTGAGATCGTCCCGCAAGTGGCGCGTGGCCGAGAGACGTCAAAATGTTTTGTCCCGCGAACTTCATCTCGTCCACCACCACATCCATCAATGATTCACGCCTCACGAGCACCCCGGCGGTTGCCTCGCATCGTCGCACCATACGCTCGCACTCTTCTCCACCCATCGCGAAGACGATATGCCTCCATCACGGACGTCGCCAACCTCCCGAAGCCTGGAACTCACCTCCACGGCTTCACTCTTCAGCGAACCAAGCACGTTCCCGAGCTAGAGTTGTCCGCTCTACACTTCAAGCATGACAAGACCGGCGCCGACTACCTCCATGTAGCGCGTCAGGACGACAATAATGTCTTTAGTATCGGTTTCAAGACGAATCCTCCGGATGCGACTGGCGTGCCGCATATCCTGGAGCATGTCACTTTGTGCGGGAGTGAGAAGTGAGCTACCAATTCTTAAATCTCGCCTTTCTTTCCCTAGTACTGACGGATAACCTAGATATCCCGTTCGCGATCCTTTCTTCAAGATGCTGCCACGGTCCCTCCAAAACTTCATGAACGCATTTACCAGCGCCGATTATACCATGTACCCTTTCGCCACGACGAACGCGCAGGACTTCAAGAACCTGATGGGTGTATACCTTGATGCAACATTACACCCGCTGCTGAAGCCGGCGGACTTTGTCCAAGAGGGGTGGCGAGTTGGACCGGAGAACCCACTGGTTGAGTCGCAAGACGCTCAAGACTTGGTATTCAAGGGTGTGGTGTACAACGAGATGAAGGGCCAGATGTCCGATGCCACCTACTTGTTCTACATCCGCTTCATGGAACACGTGTTTCCATCACTCAACAACAGTGGTGGAGACCCGGCGAAAATGACGGCTCTGACGTACGACCAGCTCAAGACTTTCCACCAGGAGCATTACCATCCAAGTAATAGCAAGATCATCACATACGGCGACCAGCCCGTCGAGAATCATTTGCAGATGCTTGGCGCGACATTGGATCAATTCGGCGAGAGTGAGCCTGATAGCGACATCAAGCTGCCAGTTGACCTGTCCAATGGACCGAACATGGTGACCATCGCGGGACCTATCGACCCCCTTACACCCCCCAGCGCACAATACAAAACAAGCCGAACCTGGATGATGGGTGACCCCACGGACATCTTGGAGTCTTTCGGTCTCCAAATCGCGACTAGCCTTTTGATGGACGGATACGGCTCGCCGTTATACCGCGCTCTCATCGAATCCGGCCTCGGGACGGACTTTACGCCAAACACCGGGTACGACAATTCCGCCCGTCGCGCCATCTTCTCCGTCGGCCTGAACGGTGTCACGGAGGAGAATGTTCCAAAGGTTCACGAAGCGATCACGGCGGCGCTGCAAGAGGTCATTGCGAAAGGGTTCGTGAAGCAAAAGGTTGATGGAGTACTGCACCAGCTAGAACTCGGCCTCAAACACAAGACAGCGGCATTCGGGCTGAACCTTGTGCAAAGGCTGAAGCCTGGCTGGTTCAACGGCGTCGACCCATTCGACGCTTTGGCCTGGAACAGCATAGTGGAGGGCTTCAAGGCCGAGTATGCCAAAGGTGGATATCTCGAGAAGCTGCTAGGCAAGTACCTGGCAAACGACAACACGCTATCCTTCACCATGGTTCCTAGCCCCACGTATGGAGCAGAACTTGCTGCCGAGGAAGCGGAGAGGCTGGAAAGGAAGATCACGGAGACGGTGAGCCAATTCAAGACTAAAGAGGAGGCCCATGAGCATCTTCGAATGAGAGAGCTGGAGCTTCTGCACGAGCAGGAATCGGGCAGATCGGAGTCGTTGGACAGTCTGCCCACCTTGCACGTGGCCGACATTCCGCGCGAACAGAGGAAAGTCGAGCTGCGCTTTGGCGAGAGTCAGAATGGCACAAAGGTCCAATGGAGGGAGACTGCAACAAACGGAATCACATATTTCCGCGCCTTGTCGCTGTTCAAAGACCTCCCAGACGAACTTCGCATGCTGGTTCCGTTGTTCTGCGACAGCCTGATGCGCATTGGGACCAAGGACAAAAGCATGGAGGAGCTGGAAGACTTGATCAAACTTCGAACGGGAGGGATACATCTCGGCTACCACGCTTCCACTTCGCCCCGCGATACCCAGACGGCCGAAGAAGGGTTGATGTTCTCGGGCCACGCTCTGGACCGCAATGTGGGAGCCATGTACGACCTCATCAGCCGGATACTAACGGAGACGGACTTTGACAGCCCGAAAGCACAAAAGATGATTCGACAGCTGCTCCAGTCCAGCGCCAGTGGTGCAGTCGACACCATAGCTAGTGGTGGACATGGGTATGCGAGGAACTACGCAGCAGCTGGTCTCACGCCGAGAGGCAAAATGGCGGAGCAGACTCAAGGCTTGACGCAAGTCGGGCTCATCACATCTTTGGCCGTTGCGGAGGAAAACGAACAAGCCATGATCGAATTAATCCACAAGCTGAAGATGATCCAAGCACTTGCAGTCGCAAATCTGAAGCTAGGAAGTCGAGTCGCTCTCACCTGCAGCCCCGACGTCTCCAGCAACAACGAACAAGAACTCGCCAAATTCCTCACAACCACCACCTCCACCAACCTAACCGGCAACCTATCCGCAAACAACCCCCCACTCCAAACCAACCTCCAATACCCCCCGGGCGTGCAAACCTTCTTCAACTTCCCCTACCAAGTGTCCTACTCCGCGCTCACACTCCCCACAGGCCCCTACACAGACCGCAGCACCGCCTCCTTCGCCATCCTCGCCCAGCTCCTCACGCACAGACACCTGCACCACGAAATCCGCGAAAAGGGCGGCGCATACGGCGGCGGCGCCTTCAGCGCAGGCAACAACGGCTTCTTCGGCATGTACAGCTACCGCGACCCGAACCCGGAGAACACGCTGCGCATCATGCGCGACGCGGGCCGCTGGGCGGCGGAGCGCGAATGGAGCGAGCGCGAACTGGAAGAGGCGAAGCTGAGCGTTTTCCAGAGCGTGGATGCGCCTAGGGGCGTGAGTGAGGAGGGGGCGACGCGCTTTTTGAGCGGGATTGATGAGGCGATGGAGCAGGAGCGGCGGGAGTGGTTGTTGGATGTGGATCGCGGGCAGGTGAGGGAGGCGGCGGAGACGTTGGCGGGGCAGATGGGCGAGGCGAGTGTGGTGTTGCTTGGGGAGAGGAAAACGTTTGTTAGTGAGGAGCGGGGATGGGTGGTTAGGGATTTGGGCATTGCGGAGAAGCAGGCGGCGATCAATGAGGAGGAGGTGCTTGAGAGTGCTGCTGCTTGAGAGGAGTGTTACTTCGCGCGTGCTTGGACGATACCCAACTCTTGAAATTGAAACATGCAAGAACGCATCGACTCATTCGAACTCGCGACCTGCCCAAAAGACTCATTCGAACTCGCGACCTGCCAAAAAGACGCATTCGAACTCGGGGCCTGCCAAAAATTCACAAAAAAACAAACTCCTTTTCAGGAGAGAAAGCAAGGCGAGACTCGTAGGACCCCAACAGGTTTGCATTTTTTGGCCTCTGACCAACAGATCATTTGATACTGCTGATCGTTGGTTAGAAGTGATGCGGAAACAATTCAATATAGAGAGAGAAGAGGTTGCGACGAGGTTCCGCCGAGCTGCTAAGTTGTTGGGAAGGGGAAGAAAAGCAATCTTCATCATCTCGGCACTGGGAATCTGCTTCAATCATGTCACTCAACTTGACACCGTTCCGGGGACTACTTGGTAAGGTGTGGTCAGTCGTCGCCGACATTCCTCTGGTACCGATGGGAATGGACAGCGTTCTTGCGATGGTGTGTATGGATTACATACAGCAATGTATAGACAAGAAGGGCAAACGCGATATGTAACAACCAGTCAGACCCGTCACACGGCAGGAGAAACAACCCCAGTCGCACCAACGGATCGACTAACTTCGCTGAAACCCTCGTCAGGATTCGAGCTTTCCGAATAAGAGATGAAAAGCACACGCGTAGAATCAGAACGACCGAAACGACTCTCTGCCCAGCAGGCACCCCGCTCTACTCCTCCAACGTGTCAACGGCCGCGTCAACGCGCCTCTCGAGTTCATTGAAGTACGGCATGGCGCCGGAAGAAGGCCCATACGGGCCCCAAGCAAAGCGATGCGCGCGCTCCGCCTGATCGGGGTTATGCTTCTCGGCGTGCAAATGCGCGTGCGTAATGGGAGAGCAGCGCCCCTTCTCGCAGTGGCGCCACTTGGCTTCGGGGTCGTGGGCGTGCACCTTCTTCTCCTCCTCCGCGTCGCGCTTGATGGCCGCGAGCGCGCCCTTGATCTCCACCAGCGTGTCCTCGAGCCCGCCCGGCTGCGAAACCTCGGCCTGCTCTTCGGGCGAGGCGTTGCGCTTCTTGTAGCATGGCGAGCCGACGGCCAGGCCGGCGCACCAATCTGTGCCGGGCTTGTGGTCCAGATGGGAGCCGATCAGGGTCGTGCGGGTCGCGGGCTTGGGGTGGGGGTGGTGGTATTTGCCTGGGTGGTTCATGCGGTACGCCCAGTGCTGGAACTTGTGGCATGCCTTCTCGCCTGCGTTGCACTTGCCGTGGCAGCGTTGGCAGCGTTTGGCGAGCTCGCGCTTCTCCGGGTGCGCGGTGCGGGCGCGGGCGCACACGGCGCCGGGTTGATCGCAGTAGTCGATGAGGGCGCTGGGGAGCTCGGCTTCCTCGCTGCCTTCGGGGGCGTAGCCGGCGCCGGCCAATGCTTCAGCGCGGGATTCGCCCTCGAGGACGAAGTCGTAGCCGTTCAGGGCGTAGTCGGCGATGGCGCCGAGCTCTTGATGCTTGCGGTCGCAGAGCGAGCCGGGGCGGCCGCGGCGATCCTCGATGTCGGCGTCGGCGTGCTTCTTGAGGATGTCGTTGATGGCGAGGGCGGCGCGCTTGACCATGTCACACGGCTCGCCGGGGGCACCACATGCGCCGAAGGGGTCGCTGGTGACGAAGGTGGAGTTGTCTTCGCCGGTGAAGGTCAGAATGGGATAGTCGGTGTCGGCGTCGAAGGTGCCGGCGGCAAGGCCGGCCTCTTCGGAGCGCTTGCGCCAACAGGTAGAGCCGGGAATACCGCACCAGTTGACGTGGACTTTCCGCTCATGGTACTTAGCTTCGGGGTCGGCCTCGGCGGCGGCCTCACGCTTGCGCCAACAGGTGGAACCAGGGATACCGCACCAGTTGAAGTGGACTTTCCGCTCAGCTTCGGGGCCAGCCTCGGCCTCACGCTTGCGCCAACAGGTGGAACCGGGGATACCACACCAGTTGATGTGGACCTTTCGCTCAGCTTCGGCGTTTGGGGCGGCGGTGGCAACGCTGGCGACGGCCACAACGGTGGCGAGAGCCATAGCGTACTTCATCGTGGATGATATTGGTTGGAGTGATGTGTTCGAGATTGAACGATGTGCGTCTGTGTGACGAAGATGATGAAGGAAGAAGGAGAGAACCCGATGGCGAGGTCAGACTTAAGGAGTGACTGTAGATGGGTAGAGGAGAAAGAGAGAATCTGCATGCGGTGAGGGAATATAAGAGCATTAATACTTGAACAAGGAGCCTTGAGAGGAGGAGGCCCAAAAGGTACCTCAATAGGCCAGTGGAATAAAGAAGATCAACGGCTCATTCAGCGACGGGAGTCCAATGGCCCGGCTCAATAAGGTGAACTCGACTGCCAAGGTTGACAATAAGGGAACGCGTTGCGAATGAAGTAGAGAAAGAGCGCCCGGACGTAAGATGATAAGAGAAGATGAGGTTGCAATCGCGGCTGCAGTAGAGCGTGTCATTGTATTGCGGTCACTTCGCTGTCGACGCATTGTGGAGAATCTGTGGTAGCATGCACAGCATGACAGAGCGCAGTACAGGCACGGCGACATGATCACATCCTCCAGCGTTTCATGCGTCCTGTACTCACTGGAGATAGGCCAAAGGGTATGGTCCGGCCGTCCAGAGGGCAATATGCCATTCATTGTGCAGCAGATTGCGATCAGAACGAGCGCCTGGCAGTCCATTGTGAGAGGTCTCGACCCGGTGGAGAGGAGTATGGACGCTAGGCCGGAAGTTGGTCTCAATAGGATTTTGAGTACTTTCCTATTTCGGCTAGCGCGGATTTTCTTTGAGAGATCGATGGGATGAGGTGCAGCTCGTCCGACGCATTGAGGCGACAGAAGGCCTTGGTAAGCTCATCTTCTCCGCTCAGGTGGTGTTCTGGTACATGCAGGAGCCAAGATGTGGTGACGTCCGGCCGTTACATTGCTTGACCGAAGCGAATACCGCACAGAGCGCAGTCGTGATATGTCCAGAACATGGCGGCAAAGATTCCAGCAGTGCGTGCAACGCGCGCACAGCGACTCGTAGAACGCGTAGTATGACATTTCGCATGCGATGACTCAGTCATACCTCGTCGGCCGGGCTCTCTCCCCCTTCCAGAAGCCCATCAGCTCCCCCGTGTCTCCCACAAACTCCTGCACTCTTTGCACCGCCGCCTTCGCCATGCCCGTCTGCGTCGGACTTCTCTTGTGTGAAGCTCGGAAAGCATCACCACCCGCAGCCGGCTCTCGTCCAGGGCTTATGAAGCTGCTCCCCTGCCCAGTGGCATACTCCGATCCCATACTCGGCAGCACGTTCTCTCCTGCACTTAGGCTGACGAACAAAGCGAAGGGTGTTAGCCAGACGTTTAGCCCGAAGAAGGATGCAATCTCCGTGAACGTCGGGCCGGTCGGGGGGTCGTAGTAGTTGTACCGCATGTCCGAGGGGGATCGCGTGGGTGTGCGGCTGAAATGGCGGAACCAGAGCCAATGGTTGAGGAGGACGAGGGCGCAACTAGCGAGGAAGATGGGGTCGGTGAGTTTGACGATGGGGAAGCGGCGCAGATTCTGCAGGTAGACGACGTGGCTTGCGATGCTGAGGGCGCAGAGGAGGAAGGGGAAGCGGTCGACGGCGAGGAGGAGGAGCTGGATGGCGATGACGGCGTAGATCATGCGCGTCAGCACCTTTTTGGCGATGACGGTGTGCTCTTCAACGATCTCGGAGAGGTAGTAGAGGCCGGAGGCGATGGCGAGGGTGAGGAAGAGGAAGCCGAGCACCAGGCCCAGGTATCCCTGTGAGGGGAGATGTTAGGGAGGAGAAGCGCGCTGGGAGTCGCGAGCTGGTATTGCTTACGAGTAAGGGTAGAATCCACATGGTGAAGAGCTGCTTTCTACGTCTCTCTCATCATCATCACTTCTCAATTGTGGTATCGTGAGAGTGAGTGTAGTTTGAACCCTCGAAACACCTGGCCGCAGTCGAGGCCATGACGTGGCTTAGGTAAGGCGAATTAAAATTCCAGACCACCCTCCACCTCAGGCACGCATACAACCACTTCTCTATAACCACCCACAACACCCCACGAAGCAATGCGCCTTCCGCCCATCCAATCCTCTTCAAGATGTCTCGACCCGAAGATCTCCTCCCGCCCGACCTCTTCTACAACGACACCGAGTCCCGCAAATACACCACCTCATCCCGCATCAAATCCATCCAGGCGTCCATGACCCACCGCGCCCTCGAACTGCTAGACCTCAAAGAACCCTCCTTCATCCTCGACGCTGGCTGCGGCTCGGGCCTGTCAGGCGAAATTCTCAGCAGCATCCCCGATGTCGAAGGCGGGCCGCACACCTGGGTCGGCATGGACATCAGCTCTTCCATGTTGGCACAAGCTCTCCAACGGGATGTAGAGGGTGACATGATGTTTGCGGATATGGGGCAAGGCGTGCCTTTTCGCCCGGGAACATTCGACGCCGCCATATCCATCTCTGCAATCCAGTGGCTGTGTAATGCAGACAGCTCCGACGTCTCGCCCGAAGGCCGTCTGAAGCGGTTCTTCGACTCGCTGTACGCATCTCTGCGCCGCGGCGGGCGAGCAGTGTGTCAATTCTACCCCAAGAATCCGCAGCAGCGGGCCATGATTTCCAACGCGGCCATCAAAGCCGGTTTCGGCGCGGGAATACTGGAAGACGATCCGGAGACGAAGAACGTGAAGCTGTACTTGGTGCTTACCGTCGGTGGAGGCGATATCACTGGCACAGTGGGCGGGATGCAAGATGTCGATGTGCAGGATGCTCGGAGACGGGGGGAGAAGCAGAAGCGCGGGTGGGAGTTTGATGCGCACAATCGGAAGGGCAGTAAGGCGTGGATTCAGCGGAAGAAGGGGCAGATGGAGGGGAAGGGGAAGGTGGTCAAGGCGAATTCCAAGTACACCGGGAGGAAGAGGCGTATAGTTTTTTAGGGGCAGACTGTGGGTTAGCATGGCGCTTGGGTGGTGATGATTTTAGACGCATCGAAGATACCCAACTGTTGACAGATCGAAAGTATAGTCAAGATGCGAATTAACGAAGAGGTTCAAGCTCTCGGTGATGCTATATAGTAATGCTATGTGACTTGCGTCGGAATCTGTAATCATGCTCTGTCCGGCGAGGCATGTAAGAAAACGCCATTCCCCTTCCTATTCCCTGGCGGTGAGCCGTTCGCTGAGTTGGGTATGTGAATAACCGAAATGATGTGAATGATGTCGACCTTGCGTTGTGTTGATGCGATGCTGTGAAAATGGATGCTCGCCGAGTAGAGAGTCGTGAATGAGCGCTGTGAAGAAGAAGGCTCGGCGGCTGCAGAGCCCAGTGCATGCTTGCAGCAATGATTAAAAGCGGTTGTCGTGTTCCAGTGAGACCCCATCGGGCTCTTGTTCCTTCCCTAGAACTTCTTCCCATTGACCTGAACCTCAAACCCCTTGCCCTTCTGCTGCAAAGCCTTGGCAAGCATGAGCTCCCGCATCCAGTCAATGCGCTCATCCTTTGTCTTGACAGCAAAGTGGTGCGTCTTGCCCTTGGCATCAAGTCGCCTCTCTCCATCAATACCCTCCTTGTTCGGTACAAGCTGGAAATTGAAGGCCGTCTGATCGGCTTTGGCAGCATCGGCACTGTTACTGGACTTGATGTGAAAAGCCTTCATCGCCGCGGAGAGCTTGCTGGATGCCGCGGCCGAGGAGCAGGCAATGCCGTAGTTCTCGACGTTGATCTTCTCCAGCGCCGCGGATTGCAGGCGCGCATTCTCGTGCATGGAGAGATTGGAGCCCACGAGGCGGAAGTGGCCTTCTTGCCACTCGTGGCGGAGAAGCTTCGTCTTGCGCTTCTTCATAAAGCCTGCGTGGGTGCACTCCCCTCCATACCCGAAGTGCTTGACCGCGGGCTCAGAGCGGAAGGGGTCGTGGGTGGACTTGGTGCGTCGAAGGCTGGGTTGAGACGCACCACTGGTGCTGCCGATGCTGGTGTTGCTGCTGGCGGCACTACCGCCTCCAGTGCTGCTCGAGTTACTCGCCAGCGACTTCACCGACGACGCCGATGAGCTGCCGCTTAGAGTCGAGGTCGAGAGCAGGACTTCATTCTCCTTGAGAGCGGGCAGCGGCATCGATGGGCGTCTCGGGTCTGCGGTGGCGCTGCGCACCGGGCTAGACCGGTTCGACTGACGGAACTGCATGTTGGCTGGAACCGACTGAGTCATGTCGCGGCTGACAGGCCCAGTGGGAATGGCAGTGACCGGAACGTCCATTTCCGACTGGGGTGTACCGAGGCGGTATGGGAGGGTCGGAGAGACTCCAGCACTGCGGCAGGGTGTAGTAGCCGAGAAGCTCGTGTTGAAAGCAGGCGTGGCAGTCTGCGATCGCGGTATCTCCAGCTTTGGCAGTGACCTCAGACTCTCCCGTGGACCGGGAGTCTTGAAGTTACGAGGCGGGATGGAAGTAGCGTACCCTTGATGCTTATTCCGCGGATGTGCAAATGGAGCAGATGTTGACCTAGGTATCGAACCAGGCTGAGCAAGCTCGGCTGGTGACCTAGTAGCTGGTCCGACATGTTGCAGACTGAGGTATTGTCGGACATGTTCTTGAGGATCGCGGTTACCAAGTCGGTCAAGCACATTTGCATGCAAAGCAAAGTCGGGAAGCTGTCCGGGTCCAAGAAGGTCAGAGGAAGCAATCAGGGACGGCATAGTATCCGTCGTCAGCCGAGCAGCATTGTCAGACTGCTTTCGGGCACTAGACGCGAGGCTGACCACGGTGGGGCTCCTGCTCGAGTCGGTGGCGATGTAGATTCGACCGCCTTTAGTCGGGCTGACGGGCAGGTGGAGAACGCCTTCGTCTTGGAGCTGTTTGAGCTCTCGCTGCTGCTTGCGCCATTTGGCACAACGCTCGCCTTTGTGGCATTTGTGCGGCTTTGGAATGAGTTGTTCGATCGCAACGATCGAAACGGATTCGGCAGGCGCGACGTCCTCGTTCAGTCTGTGGTGTTTGCGGCCTCGGCGTTTCTTGAGATGAGCTGTTTCAATCGGCGTCATGTCCCCGTCGATGGGGGTGTGACACGCGCTCTTGGGCGATCGGGTTTCGTTTCGGGTCGACGGTCGGCTGGTGTCTTGGAAGGGAGTTCCGTGTGTGCCAAAGTCGGGTTCAGCTCCACGAAGACTGCAGATTGCACTCCAGAGTTGATGGCGTTTGCCAAAGGACTGAATCCCGAGCTGGTCCCGCAAGTGCTCGAATTGCAAGTCAAGAAGCACATCGCCGTTGATATCGTTGGCCTCGAAGCAGTCAATGGTAGAAGCATCCATATCACATTCAACCATCCAGTCGATGACCTGGTATGAAGTCCATTGCCTGATTTGTGCTTCTGGGTCGTACGTCTGCAGCTGGGGAGTAGCAATTGCGGCGGCAATCGAAAAGTCTTGTTGCCGCTGCCTTGAGGTCGGCGTCACCGGCTCGTCCCCGCGAGTCCTTTCTGGGCGTCGTGGTGCCTCTTTGGGGAACAATGGAGACATTTGCAGTGCGTAATCGACGTCGAGATGCATCGACACCTGAGAGGCTCGGAACAAGTGTGGGCCGCGAGGTCCTTGGATGGACTTGGGTTGGACGTCGAAATGGCGTCGAGTCGAGTCGGGAGTGGGCACCTCATCGTATGATGAGACGGTCGTTGCGCTTTGTCTCCGTTCCTGCGTGTGAATTAGCTGCGTTCGTCTTTATACTGGCACATGACCTGCCACTTACCAGGTCCATACTGCTCTTGCCTGAAATGTCGTCACCAGTGTCGCTTTCATCTTCAAACTCGGTCTCCAAGTAGTCGCTACTCGCGGACACTGGTCTAATCGTCGATAGCCGCGGAGGCTCAAAAGAGCCGGTCGTCCTGCGTGGCATCATGTCGAATGCAGTCCCATGAGCCATGACAGGTTGAAGTCTGGTCGCCATTGCAACGCATATGTGGTTTTGAACGTCACTGATGACTTGGGAATGCTGGTCGTCGTATCATAGCATGCAATGGCGCAGTTGCAGGGCACAAGAGAAGGGAAAGGGTCGTGGGCGCGGCCTCCGTGCGCGAGCAGGCGCCACGTTCCTTTCTATACCACACCCTGTGCGATGGTGAGCGCGTAGACGACGAGGATGCTGTGATCGGACGCCCGGGCGCCAAAAGCTGCCCTCTGTGTGAAAGAGGCTGCAGCGTTGATCGCCTAGACCCTGCCAATCCTTGACAGAAGGGGTCTGAATCTGTTCCTGGATTTGTGACTAGCTGCAAGCTACCCATGTCAGTTGATGCACCCTCACTAAAGCCGGGCGGCTAGCAGCCATTGGTCGTCAACGCACGTCGAGTCGTGAGGGGCTGGCAGACGTGCTATTAATGGCCTTAAAATAGCCATTTTAGTGCATAATGATGGTAAATTCGTCCATCATCGACCTCCACTCCCGCAACTTTCCTCGGCAGGGACGAGGCGAGGCCTCGAAGATAGGCAAACGCCTGCCGAGGAGAGCGCGCGGGATCACCGGGCGCTGCAGCCACCGAGAGAGGCTTGCCCAGAGCGTCGCAAGTCGGAAGCAACACTGGCCTTTGCACACTTGTGATGAACCTCGCATGAAAGACATACCTTTCCTTCACCGCGTTTGCGGCACAGCTTCACACGTGCTACAGTGCGTGCATATAAAGTGGTTGCATCGTAGCTTGCTGGGGGAAGACGGTGCTACATGGCTCCACGACCACGAGGAATGTGTTCCAGTCACACATGGCATCTTCCAGTATCGGAGACTTTGACGGGGAATATTTGGCGAAATGGCCGATTCCGATGGAAAGCGGAGAAGGGTCTTCTGAGACAAGGCAGGGATACAGTAGTCGAAGCGGTCGAGGCACCGGTCTTTTCTCCGAGTGTGACGAGAAACCTGTATCTTTCCCCTCGAACGCTCGTTCGGTATCCAATCGTGGCGAGTAACTTCCTTGCAACACCGATAACGTGAAGTTTGACTCCTCAACTCGCGGAGGACGGGAGTCAGGAGGATCTTCGTGGCCCCATTCCAGACGTGGAACGATCGTCCGACACGTCCGCTTCAGACTTCTCCGTCGGAAGCCTATATTCGTCCACATTCCTGATGCGATTCGAGTGCGAAATGATGAACGATGGGCCGAGGGAGATTGCGAGCTTGCTTTCCCCTCCTCCGTGCAAGGCAACCTGACGTGCATCGGCGGGCGTGGGGGAGGTTCGGGACGCTTCGGCTCGGGATCACCGGTCGTTTGCGCCATCTGGTTGGTCCGTGGATTGGCGCCCATCACGGCGCTAAGGAAGCTTAGTCCACTTCATCACATCTCGCACAACCACTCAGCATCGCGCAACACCCATTCACACCCTCGACGCCCTCGCTAACTCATGGCCAGATCGTGGGATTGGGAAGTAACGCCGACATGGGCGACGGCGGTCTGGATCCTGTGCTCCCATGGGTGCTCCGTACGTGCATTGCATGCGTCGTTGGAGTGCAACGCAGGAACGAGCACGCCGTGTAACCGTGTGAAGTGGGAGAGGTGCATGTCTGCATGAAAGTCGAAGTGCTGCAGTGCCGTGGATGCAGCTTGCACCGTTGATTGACAAGGTCGCATGATCCCCACCCCTCCGCCGTAGCTGCCGCTATGCGCGACGATCGCCTTGCACGAGCGAAGGAATTGCGGAGTTGGCTGATCGGAGCATCTCGTGGATCAGCCACGCTCGCCACGCTCTCGTTGCATGGGCGTACCCGTCGCGATGACTCGAAATTGGCTTCGAGGGGCAGATTGTTCGCCCAACGGCTCGACAGGAGGATAATGGGTCATATGCGCAGAGGCCAGTCGGGAGAGGCAGCGAGGGCGCAAGAATAGCTCTGACAGCAAAGCTAGGCCCCGCAAACCGACCGATCGACGGCCTGCATGATCAGCACCGGCCAATCGCGCCCCGGCGTCAAGCAAGGCGACACATTTAGCAATCATTATCAACCGCCCCCACCTCCAACATCCCCACCAAGACCTTCCACTTAGCTGTCTCCAAGAATAGAATCCAGGCCATTTTGCCCGCATTTTCGCTCAAGTGGGGTGATATAAGGTATTACTCCTCTCCCCTCCCTGCGCGGCCAGCAAGCGTTGACCGTGTGTATTTTGCTCTGTTTCCTGCCACGCCCTTCCTTTTCGTCGAACCAATGCCCGCTGGTCAGGCTTGGTGAGCTACTCTCTTTTTAATCTGGAGGAGCCGGTCTTGGGGCAGGCGATACCGACCTCTCGGAGCCATTATCGCGCTCCCGGCCACTTCTTCTGATCTTGTTTTTCTTTTGCACCTCGTGGATATCCTGTCGCCATGTCTTCTTCTTCTGAAGAAGATTCCCCCAAGCCCCTCGGCAAGAAGGGCGTAACAAAGAAGGCGGCGGCCTCGGACTCGAAGAGCGCTGAATCGAAAATGCACACGCATCGACGATCGCGGAATGGTACGTCTCTTTCTGGGGTGCATGTCCAATGCGTTTGCGCGATACTAATACATCTCAGGCTGCTACACCTGTCGAATTCGAAGAAAGAAATGCGAAGAAGGCAGGCCGTCTTGCAAGGCATGCAGGAACTTGGGCCTGCAATGCTACTACAAGCGGCCGACGTGGTGGGGCAATGTCGAGATGCGGAGGGAGGAAAAGGAACAAATGAAAGAGGTCATCAAGCAAACTCAACTGTCCAAGAAGGCTGCGCAAGCCCAGCAGCAGCGACAACAGGCGTCCACGTCTGCGCAGCCCAGCTTGTGCGGGTCGATGCCGCCACCGCCGCCGGTCGCGGACTATTTCGCAGACTCAATACCGCACAGCCGTCGGCCATCGATCCTGTCGCCATTCTCTTACGACTTCCCTCAGATTTCCCCAGACGACTTCCTGGAGCTCCAGCCGCCGCAGTCGATCATGTCGCATGGTCCCTATCCGATGTTCTCGCCCTACGAGATTGACATCAAGACGGAACGCCAAATTTACGTCAACGACGTGCCCACGCGCAGGGATTCGACAATCTCGACGTTCAACACCTACCAGCCTCCTCCACTGTCTGATGGTATGCTGGCATACCCAGAAGACAGCTGGGTGCAGCAGGAACATCACGAGAGCTTCCAAGAATCCTTCACGGAAGAGCCGGTGGACTTTAACTTTTTCCAATTCCCGCATGGCTCCATGAGTCCGGACCACGAGACGGTCATCAACGTCGAAGAGTGCGACAAGCACCTGCTCAATCACTTCTTGGACAAGGTGCTGAAGTTGATATTCCCCATCCTCGACGCCAATCAGCATGGCTCCGCTCGGGCGGACGTCATCTTGCCAGCCTTAGAGTCGAATACGGCTTATCTGAGCTGTTGTCTGAGCATCGCTGCGGCGCATAAGAAGGCAACAGAAGGCTTGAGCGGAGAGCAGATCGACAATGATATCGTCCGACATCGATTTGCCGTCGTCTCCGAACTCGTCGATGCATTGAAAGAGGATGTGAATCATGCGGGCATCCTCGAGGCGACACTAGGCATGATCTTCTTCCAGTGCTCCGTGGGTCGACCGGAGGATGTCCTGCCAGATATTCCCTGGCATCAGCACTTCGAAGCTGCGACGAGTCTCGTGATGAAGCTTGATCTCCCGAGCGCGGTATTGAATCTGGGAGATAACGGGTTCATACAGCCGCCATTCAACATGACACTGGCCTCTTGGGTTGACATCCTCGGCTCGACAATGTTAGGTCGCTCGCCAACCTTCGCTGACACCTACCGCGAGTTAAACCTCCGGCGCGGGAGTGCTGGCTTGGCCGAACTGATGGGCTGCGACGACACGATCATGTTTCTGATCTCGGAGATTGCGTGTCTTGACATGCAGAAGCGCGAGGGGGCTGTGAGCGAGCTACAGCTGTGCAACTATGTCACGCATCTGGCGGACGCCATCACTTTATCCCAGCCTCCACCAGGTGCCGTGCAGAGTTGTTTCTCCAGCACAGGAGCCATCCGGCCGAAGCAGCTGACGACGAACATCTCCGCCGTCTTCCGCGTGGCAGCACGTGTCTACCTCTGCGCGCTCGTGCCCGGGTTCGAGCCGCGTCAGCCGAGCATGTGCCATCTCATCTCGCAGTTCGCGGAATTCATGAACTTCATCCCGGCCGGCCCAGAAGGGTTTGATCGGTCACTCGTCTGGCCCCTCCTCGTCGCTGGCTCTGTGTCGGTAGAGGGTTCCCCATTCCGCACCATGTTCGAACAGCGCTCCAAGCGGCTGGGTGATGGGTCGAAGTTCGGCTCTTTCGGGAGGATCAGCGAACTGCTGAAGGATATCTGGCAGATCAACGACGCCGCCGCGGCGAGGGGTGAGTACCAGGGCGTCCACTGGCGGGACGTGATGCAGCAGAAGGGCTGGGACTTCTTGCTCATATAGAGCGAGATTCGAGCATGAGGTCCCAGCCTGGCTTGAGGCTCCCTTGAGGGGAATTCTGCTGCATCCTGGCCTGGTTCTCCTCACCGGCGTTGTCAATTGGTCTACCATTCCTCCTTCCCGGGCATAGCGACGGTGTTTTCATAGTCAGGCGCGGCTGCTGGTGTAGGCATTTTCTCATCTGAGCAATGATACCCACGAAGCATACACATCACGCCGGGTTGGCCGGAAATGTGATGCTGAGACGCTCCACTCATTTTGCATCCTCAGACAGCATTAGATCACAACAGAGTCGAAATCAAAATCAATGAATTCGGAATGTAGTGATGGGCGAACAGCGCCCAGACCAGGCTTTCCCTGGCGATAAGCGGGAAGAGCCGCGCCACGCGTGTTTAGCGTGATTTGTAAAGTGGCCCGGCCCCCACTTCCGCTACGCGCCAGTTCGCGACTTCCCCAATCTCGCTAAGGTGCAAAGTGCTTGCAGTTCTAGAGCACCTTCCTCACCACCACCTCTTTCTTTTTCCTTGCCGTTGTTCTTCACTGTACCTACCTCCTCCTCCCACACTTGCAAAGAGCAGGTGCTTGAAGAGGTAGTTGTTGCCCACATGGCGGCCACTGTACTGGGAAAGAGGACTCGCGGAGCACCTGGTAGGTCTTGCACCATGAGCGACGGACCGAGTGGTACTCGACTGACACCGTATCGCAGAAGTAGATGCTCACCAAACTCGGTCGAAACGTCGCATCGTATTGAACGAACCGAATGACGAGAATGACAATCCCTTCGCACGAAAGAAGTCGACGGATGACGAAAGCCGGACAAGAAAGCCAGCGCGTCTTTCCACCCGCCCTGCGAAGCATGGCCCTCCAGAAACGCGCGTCGCGACTTCTTCCTCCAAGTCGCCGTCCCCTCGCAAAAGTGCAAACCCCTCGGTCGCAGTGTACGAAGATGGCAAGGACAATGAGGAGAAAACCACAACGCCGAAAACGCCCCGACATCGCGACGCTCTCTCCAAGAAAATCGCCATCACCCCGCGCCACCGCGCTCACCTCAATGGAGCTCAGTTGACTCCTCGATCTCCTCAAACCCCTTCCAATGTCGCCACATCGATCTACAACCACGCACGCCAACTCTTCTCGCGGTGTACCGCCCCAGGAAAGCTTGTCGGACGAGATGAAGAGCGCTCCGAGCTGATATCGTTCGTACACGCTTGTCTCGAGTCCCAAGCGGCGGGATGCCTGTACGTGTCGGGACCGCCAGGGACTGGCAAAAGCGCACTTGTGCAAGAGTCGTTGCAGCAGTATGAAGACAACAAAAGCGTGAAACAGTCCAGCATCAATTGCATGAGCGTCAAAAGCGCAACACATTTGTGTACCAAATTGTCGGAGGATCTAGAGCTGGGAACCGGTGTTACACTCGCCCATCTACGTGCGGCTCTGACGAAAGGAAAAGGACAAGGCGATCACAAATATGTCGTTGTTCTGGACGAAGTCGATCGGCTCGTGGATCTCGACGTCGAGCTGATGTACAACTTGTTCGACTGGTCTATGCAGCCTGCATCTCGCCTGATCCTTATCGGCATCGCCAATGCCCTGGATCTGACAGACCGCTTGCTGCCACGCCTGAAGGGACGCAACTTGAAGCCCGCACTGCTTCCATTCATGCCCTACTCGGCCCGACAAATTGCCGAAGTCATCACTACAAAGCTGAAGAGTCTCTGCAATGCTGAAACTGCAAGCATTCCATTCTTCCAGCCAGCCGCGATTCAATTCTGCGCAAAGAAGATTGGCTCCCAGACAGGCGATCTGCGCAAAGCGTTCGACATCTGTCGCCGTGCGATCGATCTCGTGGAGCAGGAGACGCGAGAAAAAGACATGAAGTTCAACAGCCCATCGAAAACGCCGCTCATGGAGAACGTCAACCTTTCCTCTCCGCCAACCCCGAAATCCCCAGACCAAAAGCCTACCAATCCAACATACACGCTCGAGTCGGCTCCCAAGGCAACCATCGCTCATGTCGCCCGCATCACGGCCCAGGTATTCGGCAATGGCTCCGTTCAACGCCTGGCTACGCTGAACATCCAACAAAAAGCCGTTCTCGTGGCATTGTTAGTTCTCGAGAAGCGCAACATCGACCGACAGCTGGAGCGAACGATGTTCGCCACTCCCTCGAAGAAGACCTCCTCCGCACCCTCCAGCAAGCAGCTATTCGAAGCCTACAGCCAAATGTGTAATCGCGACCATCTATTGCACGCGCTGACGGCGACCGAGTTCGGGGACGTGGTGTCTGGACTGGAGGCCTTGAATCTGATCACCGTCGCTGATGCCGGCAAACTCAGTGCCACCAGGATGCCTCCAACGCCCTCTCGCACTCCGCGGAAGTTCCCAAAGAACGGATTTGGCGGTGCAGGCAACGAGCCCAAGCGGTTTGCGAGTGCCGTGGGGGAGAAGGAGCTCTCCGCTTCGCTCGAGGGACCTGGGGGTGAATTGATCAATCAGATTCTGCGCGGGGATGGCTCGGCGCTGGTCTCTGCAGCGTAATCTAAGTGTTTGAGGGTACGTTTGACGGACGAGGATGGGAATCGTAATTGTCGTTGATCAAGGTTCAATGACTACCCAAATGACATCGGTGCTGTACTAGATTGCGTTGGATACAGAAATCAATAGTGTTGACTAAAGGGCGCTGCGCCTATCACCACATCTCCGGCGATCGGTCGCTCTCCGCCCTCGGGAAGCGTGATGCGACTGCATACCAATCCGTATGACCTCCTGGGTCTGGAGAAGCACGAGCGACTATAGATTTTGAATGGCTGGCGCGAATGCATGCGGAATGCACGCCACGCGCCTTTACTACACCGTCCGTGCATCGAAAGACTTGACCTGGATCATCTGGCCGTGTTAAGAACGGAGAATGTGGTCCTATGGGAACAGCAGAGGGCCAGAGGCCTTGAACATGTAAAACGAAGCGACGCATTTAGCGGGTTGCTGAAGAGCGAAGCCATAATGGATGCATAGCGTGGCCACCGAGTTGTGGACACACCACCCAACACGACCGCACCAACCAAAATGCACTCCCCATCGCAATCAAAGCTCGGATTGCAATCGCACGGACAGTCTCCCCCCAAACGCAGCCTCGCCAATTCCCGCCGTGTGTGTTGTTGTTGCCGAGCACTGGAATGGACGTCTGGGTAATCAGGCTTTGGAATGCTGCACGGTATCAACAACATCCACTCGCGAACCAAGTAGCAGGTATAAGGGATGTTTAGGCCGGTCTACTCGCTTTCCTTCCTTTGCTCCATCCTACATTAATCGCTGCTTTGGTGTATCTTCACTCGCTCGATACATCAAGCTTCTTCATCATCGTTTGCTGCCGTCGTTCGTTAGTCCGTCTCTACCGTTGATTCTTTAATCCATCTTCGCACCTCTCCGTCGCGATGAAGACCGAGTTCGCCATCGCCTTGATGGCAGCCGTGGGCGCCCTCGCCGCCAAAAACCCCGGCTACGGCGGCAAGAAGCACCACGGCAAGAAGCACCACAAGCACCACACGACCGCGATGGTTGCTCCGTCCAACACGTCGACGACCACCATCACCCAAGACTCCTGTCCCACCAACGAGGTCGGGCCGGAGACCATGATCACCGTCACCGACGGCGTCACCGTCACCTACTGCCCCCGGTGCGAACATATGACCATGCCCGTCGGCCCGGTCGGGTACACCACCGTCTACACCACCACCTACGAGGCGCTATGTCCTACCGGCATGACGCAGTCGACTTACACCATCACCGAGAGCTGCACCGAGCCGACGCCCACTTGGATCCCGGGCTCAAGGCACATCCCGCCGGGCTTCACTGTCACCACCGCTCAATGCACCATGTGTGCCGAGACGCCCGTGCCCGTCACCATCACCGAGCCCTGCGGCTGCGAAGCTCACGAAGGCACTCCCGGCCCTCCAGCCCCGGCTCCAGCCACTGGCGGCTCTGGCCCAGCGCCCACTGGCAATGGCCGAACGGGTGGCTCAGCACCAGGACCAGCGTGCGACGGCGAGGACTGCGGCGCCATGGGACACGGTTCAGGAAGCAGCCCTGGTTCCGCCGCAGCGGCACCACCCTACCCGACGCCGCCCGCCACGCCGCATCGCGTTATGCCCACGGGCGGAGCTCCTCTACCCACTGGCGCGGCGCCCAGCGGTGCTCCCGGCTCGTCATCCCCCATGTCGCCGGCTCCGAACGCGGCTTCCAGCTTGCCGGTCATCACATCCACGCTCGTGGCGGTGGTTGTTGCTGTCCTGGCTCTTGCGCTATGAGATTTCGTGATGGTTTGATCGAGATAATACTTACCGGATGGTATGGCACTCTATCAGTCCTGAATGAGGAATTGTTACTGATGGTTTGCAGGGCTTTCCTTACAATTTCCTTATCACATTGTCAGAGAGCAAATGTTGCTGGTTTTGGGAGTTCGTCGCCGTTTGTCGCAGGCAAGCAGGCAGGCATATCGTTGGCGTTAGCCGCCCTTTCGTCTTACCTCTTCCTTTGTCGACATAGCTGAATATCATTGTCCGTCGTGAAACTTCTTTCATCGCTTTCAAAGACCGTCGTAATTCCAAGAATAGCGGACTTCCGTCACGCCCTTCTTTGTTCCAGCTGGGACGTCTTTGTCTCATTGTTCCACCATCCTGTTGTTCGTGAACGTATAAAGGCGTGCGTACTGGCCCACTCACACGACGCCGCCCTCAATAACCAAAACTCCATTCATTGTCCAACATCGCCGCATTCAGATATCGCAACGCCCGCACGATACCTTTGCAAAACGACCATCAGCCGAGAAGCGTCGATCTCCAAGTACACCTACAATAACAAGTAAGTCCCGTCCTCCAAGATGCCGGTATTCGAAGAGGATCCTTACGACATCCACCAGTTCCATGACGCGCAACTCCGCCACTACGGCATCACCAAGAACCTCGGCCCCTCAGCAAGAGCTACGCAAGTCGCCACAGAAGCCGACATGAGAGACGTGGCGTCGAGGACAATCTACACAGGCCCCAACCGTCCGCGCCCGCCGCACCCGATCCCGCCTCTCGTTCGCGAGCCGGGCCCTCGAACAACGGGGCAAGACATCCCGGCGGGGACGCGGACGATCTTTACGGGAGCAGATGGGCGGTTCGATGTGGCGAATGTGAGGACGGCGAGGGATACCGCTACGCCGCCTATGTCGCCGTCGTCGCCGCGATGGAGTCGAGCGGAGTCGAACGGTCGCAGGAACAGCTGGCGTGCGCGACGCGATAGCGCGGGTGAGTATGTGCGGAGACTGTCGGTTTCGTTGAAAGAGAAGGCAGACATCGTCGCCATGGATCGGAATGAGCGAGTGATGTTCGTGCGGAACCGAAACGCCAATGCAGAAGAAGAGGCAGTGGAAGATCCAGCAACGCCGACCTCGCGACTGTCGTCTAGTTCGTTTGGTGCGAGGGCGAGAGCGGGCAAGCCGGGGAGTATCTCCAAGAGTGAGCAGGTTGCGCTCAGCATCAGCCGGGCGGTGGATGGACTGAAGATCAAGGGGCGAAATGGTACGAATGAGTCCTTCATGAGTTTCGGGATGACTGACAAGGTGCCAGATGGTGAGATTCTGGAGGCTTGCGAGCGATGCTTCCGGCCGACGACGGAGTACCTGATGCACGGGCTGTGTCCGCAGTGTCACAAGGAGACGAAGGAGCGGAGGAAGAGTCGAATCGGTAAGTGAGCTCGTTCCTTATTGTCTTGCGATGCTTTTGTACGTACTGCATGAGCGTTATTGGCGAGTGTTGACTTGGTAGCGTTTTGTATGTTGAAAGGTAAGTCATCTGTTGCTCCACTTTCTCAGTTCTCATACAGTCGTCGCCATCATGAGTGAACAAATTGAGTAACGACCTGCCAACAGCATCGACTCTGACTTTGACAGATGATGGTGCAGACCCGCCAATCCTCTCACACGGTCAAGAGCACCCTCCGATCTCCCCGGAAAGCGGATTTCTCAAATTGCCCACGAGAAAGATGGTGAGAGTTCGTCAGACCGTTTACGAAGACCCCGGCAATCCTTTCCAGGAGAATTCGCAAAGCAACTCCAACGAAGACCGAACCCTTCAGACTAGCAATCCTGAAGACGAATACTACATTTCGACAGTCAGCACAAAAACACCCGAGGACTCCGATGAGTCGGACACAGAGGATGGGCAAGGGATCATGAAGACAACGAGGATCAGTCAGTACTCCACACCCGCCGCTGCAAAAGACCCAGTCGCAGATCAGGGAAGAAGCGATGGCCCGCGAGCTTTCAAGCCGGACTACCGTCGCTCACAGTCTGTTGCCTTGCCCATAACCCGATTGTGGCTCGACGATGAGAATGAGGAGTACGTCCCGCCGAGAGCCCTGTGGCGGCAGCAGAGTGTCGCAGCGGTCGGGCCGGTTGATGGGCGGTATGAGCGTGGAGAAGATGCGCGCGACACAAAGTTCTATGGGTTTTATGACGAGGTCTGGCGATATTATCAGATGGATGAGAACAGGATGTGAAGGTGGACTCGAGAACTGAAGATGGGATGCCAGGTGCCCGTAGGGAGTTGCTGCACGTGCCCTCAATCGTGTCGGTAGTGAACGCGCAATCGGAAGGACCTTTCAATCGCAGTCTCGTGAATATCCTCATGCGGCGAGCAGGTGAGTGAAGCTTAACGTCGAACGACGATCCCGAACAAGTGAGGTCGTCGATGTGGTTGCTGTAGCCGCCGGGCTAAAGTCAGGGTCCCCAAGACGAGCCGTTTGATTGGCTGCCTGGCCCGTTAGCGCCGGCGGGCCTGGAGGAGCAGCGAGCTCTCGTCACCTCCTCCGCGCTTGTGCATCGTGATGGAACGCGCATCGCCAATCAATCCTCCCCTCATGCCGGCGCCTATTTCGAGGGCGCGCACGAGTGTGCTGCTCGACCCCACGATTCGTCGAAGCTATGCTGTATGCCGCTCGAGGCCTCGCTGGCCCAAAAAGGTGATTTCCCTCTGGCCAACTCCGGCGAGAGTCTTGCTGCATCTTGCCGTGTCTCTTTCCCTTCTCATTTCACTCGTCTCCATTTCGTATCTCCATCTTGCCTAGGGCGTTCATGCAGTGAGGCTGCGCTCTTGCGCCTCCAATGCTCCAGCGGCAAGGACCTATTTCCAACTTGAACCCCTCCTCCAGCCTATCACGACCACGCACCTCTCGAAGACAGCCTCTACGCGCCTGGAGTGACCGGAGGTGGTGAGTGTTCCGACTACATCTCTTTTTGTCGCCGCGCCCCACCACCATCCCGAGTCCATGTTTGTGCTAAGCGCTCACCTCAAAACCCTTGATCCGCCCGTCACTCTATCTTCTTCATGCCTCGCTGGTCTCTGTCTTCCATCATTACATACTTTTCCTAGTCATCGTCGTGCTTTTTGCTTCCCTTCCCGAGAGCCGGCCTCTCGACCCTTCTTTCCTTGCCCTTCGCCTTCCACCGTGCCCAATTCTCCCGTCCATTGCCCTGACGAAATGTTCCAGAGAGAAGACAAGGTGAAGAAGACCGTCACCGTCTCCGTCCAGCCTCGAGCCTCCTCCCTCGACTCTTCCTCCGACGGCTCCTCTACTCTCGCTCCCTCGCTGAAATCACCGAGGATGGCGCGATTCGCCGAAGCGACAACCATCGAGTCCCCCATCGAGCCGCCCAAGGTTCGATCGCCCTTTGCCGAGTCCTTGACCACACACTACATGGCCGAAGCCCAGCCAGCAGATGTCGGCTTTGGCTACCTCCGCGCGAAACATGAGTCTGTGGAAATGCCAAACACACCCAAGAATGGCCAATACCCCTCAACACCAAAGTCTCCTCTCAAGAGCCCGCTGAAGAGTGCCATGAAGACGCCCGGAGCGCCGCCGAAGAATCTTTCAACCGCCATCCTGACGCCGGCCTTCCATGAGGAGTACTTGGAGAAGCGCGAGAAACACACCACGAAGGAACAAGCTCGCGATGTCGTAAGTTTGAGCATGCCCCGTTCATATACCCAGCCCCGTTCTGATGTGATGCACAGAAAATCAAAGCACGCGTGCGAATAGCAAAGTTCCTCCTGCGAGGAGTCAACCTTTCCTGCTCGCTCATCATCGTCGCCATGCTGACCACCACTCTCAACATCTTCCGATCTACGGTAGACCTACCGCCACGGGGAGGCTTCACCCCTTGGGCGCCAAAGCAAAAGATATGGCCGCAGGTCGTGGTGCTTTCTATTTCCTGCGTCTCTCTGTTCTGCGCCATCCTCGTGATGTACGGCTACTGGAAAGGCGGACACAAAAAGGCATCGTACATGGGCCGATACTACACCGCCTTCTTCGTCATCTTCTTCCTGTCCAGCATCATCGTTTGGGCCATTGGAGCAGGCGTATTACAGCACTCAAGGACATCCAAAGACGGCAAAGGCATGTGGGCATGGTCATGCAAGAACAACACCCGCGCCGTCCTCTTCCAAAACTCCGTCTCCTACGGCCTCCTCTGCCGCCTTCAAAACTGGAGTCTCATCTGCATCATCATCGAGATCGTCGTCGAGACCATCTCCATCCTCGTCTACGGCATCATCTTCTACCGCCTCTACTCTAAGCGCTCCCTCCACAAATCCATGGCGCATCGCGATCGTGCCCGCAGCGACCTCTACCTCTCACAGCTGAAGGCCCAGTCCGCGCCTCCCACGCCGGGCTTCAACATTCCCTACAGTCCGCGAGAGGGTCCGTTGGCCACTCCAACTACAATGGAGTACTACCAGCCCGAGCTCGAAGCAGGCCATAACACGCAGTACGTGAGCGCGGATCAAAAATACCAACCCGAGCCTTTCCGTCTCCAACCGCCACCGATCAAAATCCAAAACCCGACGCCGAAAATGGAACAAGTGGGCTTCACACCGCTCCAGACTACAATTTCCACCCCCGCTGCTGCTGCTGCTCCTACGTCCATTCCCGCCGCCGCACCGGCTCGCACACCGTCGCCTTACGTGGAAGCACAATTGTCCCCCTTCATGCCGCCCGAACAGCCGCAGGAAACGGTGCAAGAACATTTCGGCGCCGCTCCGGGCGAGCAAGTGTACGATTTTGTGGCGCCGCCTGGCGCTTACGAGGATATGGTGTCGAGTCCCGGGCCGGAGCAGATGCGTTTCGGCCATGCGTTTTGATGGTATTAGGGTTAGGGTTGAGGTTAGATGCCTTCGCTGGAATGTTGTCTTTCCACTTCTTTCTTTGTATAGCGGAGAAGTAATACCATTTTCCGTTTTGGTCCTGGTGTTGTCATTGAACACGTATGGGTGATTGTTATCGTGTGCCGAGGTGAGGTTTCCCGGTTCTTTGTTCCATGCTTGCATTCTTGAGGAAGTTTTATGCCGCTTGGCTTTGTCGCGAGGCTGCAGCCGCATTCATCCACGACTGCGCTTTTCCGCCGCATGCGGCCCTGTCACCATTTCGTACAATGCCGACCTCAAATGCATCTCTCTCTTCCAACGAATCCTCTCATCCGAACACAACAAATCTAAATCCACCCGCCAGCACCAAACCACCAACAAAACCGTACCTCGACCGCCACGAAACCAGCGCACAACTACTAAAACCCATCCACCCAACCAAGAAAGACATCAACAATGGACGAATCCTTCCCCGCCGCCCCACAAACGACGACAACACCACCCCCAACCTCCGACTCAGCAGCAGCCTCAACGCAACCCTCGCCCAACGAACCCAACACCCCTCCTCCCGCCACCTTCGCAGCTACGATGAATCTTGTTAGTCCCCAGCAGCCTGAACCACTTGCTTCTCGACTTGCGCCTTTGACGAAGAAGGCTGGGGGGTTTGTGAGGCCTGCTCAGGCGGTAGGGAGTGAGGCGAGGGAGGAGAAGGGGGAGACGACTGAGATGGAGGGGAAGGGAAGTGAGAAGGTGGGAGGTGGTGCGTTGCGGAGGTTGAGGGAGGGGGTGAGGGGGTTTATCATGCGGGGGGCTGGTGGGAAGGGGAAGGAGGGTAAGGAGGAGAAGAAGAAGGGTGGGGATTGGATGGGTGCTGGAGGGGATTGAGTGCTGTTGTTTGAATCGCTCTTGATTTGGTTTGATTAATTGTATGCTTGAATAGACGGGTGGCATACGCCTCTCGACTCGTGATATGCGCGAATGTAGGGGATCCAAATGCCACATTGCCGTGTGTCTAGCCTCACCTCTCCGCCAGCCCGGTAAGCTCAACAACGACATTCCCAACCGTACTCAACACCCACACCGCAATCAACGTCCACCCAATCCTCTTGCTAAACACCCACCGATTCAGCGGCACGGCAATCAACAGCCCAACCAACGTCACCAGCAACGTCATCCCGCTCACAATAAGCGTATTGCTGACCTCGATATGGTACGTCTTGAACTTCAGGTCCTCCCCGGGGTGCTTTTCGCCCCGGTGCTGCGCGCCGGTGATGAGAATGTACGACCCGGAGAGCCCGATGCCGAGCAAGATGTTGAGCATGGGCCCGCCGAAGCAGGCGGACAGCGCCATGACGGGGTACCCGAGGCGGGCGACGGTGACGTCGGCGACGAGGTCGCCGAGCGAGTTGCCGACGGCGAAGATGGTGAGGCCCATGATGGCGTGGGACATGTTGAGGATGACGGCGAGGGCTTTGAGGGCGCCGACGACTTGGGAGGCGATGGTGGAGATCCACGCGATGGAGACGGTGAAGCCGACGAGGCTGAGGATGTATCTGTAGATGGCGGGTTTGTGGGTTGGGGTGGTGGTGAGGAAGAGGGGGATCAGGAGGACGACGGAGATGAGGAGGCTGATGAGGATGGGTTTGATGAGCCAGGAGGGGGCGATGTCGATGGGGGATTGGGTGTAGATTGCGAAGACGATAAAGAGGGGCGCGAGGAAGAGCTGGATGATGAGGAGCCAGCGGTTCCACAGCTCTGGGCGGTTGTCTGTTGCTTCGTCTTCTTCTGGCTCCTCTGTGACGGTGACGGAGGCGTTGTGGTGGTCGCCAGCGTTGGAGGGTAAATGGCCATGCTGTTGTTCTGTATTGGCGGCCACCTTTGCAGTCCCCTGCCCTGCAGCGCCTGGATCGCCACGCGATTGGATATGGATGACGGGGTCGTTGAGTACCTTTCCGGTTCCGGCATCTTTAAAAGGAACCGAGTTCTCCTGCCCAGCAGCTCTGGACGCGTTTGAGTCGTAACTCTCACCCTTGATCTCGATGCTGATGCCGTCATCATCCTTGCCGCTTTCCACCACGGGGAGCGTGATGGTGAGCAGGAAGACACTCGGCGCAGCCACGATGCCAAGTGCCTTTTCCCAGTAATTCTTGTCGTGCCAGTGGTAGATGGTGGGAAACAGTGTCGAGATCAAAACCCCGGGCGGTGGTAAGATGGCGTGAGGCCACCATCGGTCCGTGAACGTGGGAGACTTTTGAAAGACTTGCTCCGCGCTTTGTGAAACCGGTAGCGACTCGGGCGAGATTGGAGGTGGGAGGTGCAGATCGGGCAACCTCGAGGAGGCAGCGGTGGCGGGATCGTCGTGATAGCGCGGGAAGGGAGATGATGCGATTTCTCGTGCCTGAGTCATGGGGGAAATCATGGGAGACGGCCGTGGACTTCGGCTATTCGATCGTTCCCGTCCTGGGATGATGATCTTTGGCAACTGCCTTGCATGAGGGACCGCTCTGGGCGTATGGACATTGATGTCGCCCGTAGATCGAGGCACCGACAAGCCTTGAGGTGGGGCAAGCAGGTCCGGTGACCGTGGGATGGACCGCGTCGAGCTGTGACGAGTGTGGATCGGTGCCTCATGCCGCGGCGTTGCGGGCGAGACCTCGAAGCTTGGCGATTTCGGTGGCATCTCTATTCGCGAGGGAATCGGGACCCCAAGAGTGCTGCTCCTTGATCTAGCATGGCCTGAGTCGTCTTCAGCGTCGATCAAACTGTGATCCGGGCTTCGACTCCGCTCTCGACTCATGCGTGGCACGTCAGGCTGCTGTACCAGCGCTGATGGAGCCTGTGCGCTGAACGATCGTTGCCCCATCAATGGCGGCGCAGTGTTTGGTACTTCCAGCTCCCGCCTCTCCATTGTCGGGCTTGCACCATCGTGGTGGACTGTGACTTGATACGGCGGCCTAGCGGCGGGGTCTGAAGGAGACGACATCACGTCTTGCTGCTGCGCAGTGGTGTACGTCGGATCGTCCGAGAATCGTCGGGGGTTCATGGGATAAGTCTGGATGTTCCTGCTTTTTTGCAATGCTTTGAGGACCGCCTGAAACTCCAGTGCTCCGACAAGCGACGGACGCACGGGAGTGAGGGTGTTCTTCCTTGATCGCGCTGTTCCGCGTGTAAGCCGCATATTACTGTTCAGCTCACTCATCCACCGATCTCGCGCTTCCTCCTCTTCGTCCTCGTCCAGTGCGTCCTCGTCGGCACCACGCTCCAGCGCAGACCATTCTTCCCATTCGGCATGAGGTGATATGGCCGGTGTTCTTGATGCGGTGGAAGGGTCGTCCGACACATCGTGGTATTCGTGCTCTTCCATGTCATGCTCATCGGGCGGGATGAAATGTCCTCGTACAACCGCCTCTTGCTCCTTCCGCCGTCGTCTCCGGGTCAACCACCAGTGCCATGCGACTACGAATGCCACGTAGAAGCAATAGTACACCACCATGGCGATGCACTCCCAGAGATGTAGCCTGCCATCCCAGAGAAAGACAATGCTGAATGCGGCGGCAACGACGAAGAAGCCGACATCGCGGATGAAGCTCTTTCTTGCGACGTGGAAGGGTCGGATGAGAGCCATAGAGCCAGAGACCACGGCGGTAATGAAGCCCGCCGCTCCAAACAACTCGCCCACCGCCAAGCTACCAGAGTTGGTGCTCATGGCGGCAAAGGTGGAAAAGACGTCGGGGCTACCGTTGCCGAATGCCAGAAAGGTGACGCCGGCCATGCTTTCGCTCATGCCCAGGATGGTGGCAATAGTGCTGAGGTTGATGCAGAAGAAGTCACTTGCGGCGATGCCGATGGTGGAGAAGAGCAGGCCGAGCCATGAGATGAGGATCATCAGCCCGATGGCCTTCAGGTGCGGCAGTTTGCAATAGTACAAGTCGAGGTAGGCGGCGAACCCGGCCTCATCGTTCGGACATTGCGCATGCACAAAGGCGCATTGGTCTTCGGCATGGTGTACCAGGCGGCACTGCTCATCCTCGTTGATCAGAGTGGAGTTGAGGCCATCCCGCTTTCGAAGGAGGAAGGTGTTGTCTCGGGGGAGGAGGGCGGAAGATGGGGACGACTGGACTAGCAGGGCGTAGGTAGCGAAGCATGCGCCGAGGAAGAGGGTGAGGTAGAAGGCTCGCGCAGCTCGGAAGGCTGGCCTCGAGGCACCGCGCAAGGGCGATCGGTCGAGGGCGGGAGTCGGCATTGTCGGCGCATGCTGGACTGCGGCGGTGCGATAGGTTGGTGAAGATGGGAGAGAGTAGACCAGTGTGTTTCCTCAAGGCAACACTGACGGGTCGATGGCCAACACGGCGGAGGGGCGAGCAAGGCGCACAGCCCACGCTGGCCAAGCAATGCAGGCAAGCGTGACGTTTGCGCTCGGCACTCAGCGTCGGCGATGAAGCCGAATTTAGAGTTCGCGCGGCGCGGCGGGCGCTCCCGTTTGTGTACTCGCCGTAAACAAAAGCGCAGCAACACCACGCATTAATTCACGAATCGCTGAACAGGCAGAGACACCACCGCAGTGCGTCACGGAATGCTGTGAAGTGTGAACACCCAATAGACACGACGCCTTCACATCTCCGCCAACATGCCGCGCGTCCGGGGCAACACCGCCAACACGGCCGGAGGCATGAAAAGCGTCCAGATCCCACTAAACGACGACCGAGAAGAAAAGGCCGCACGCCTGCAATCGCGACAGGCCGCGCACACCAAGCAGATGGAGCAGTACAAAGCCGTCGCATCGCCCGCCAAAAAGCGCAAGTCCCTCGGCGACAGCATCGGACCCTCCACCCCGTCCCAAGACCCCGACCAGCATTACGATGTCGCCGGCACCGCGGTCACGCCTATGAAGCGTGTGCCCATCCTGGCCAATTTCGAGGAGTGGATGAAGATGGCGACGGATAACAAGATCAATGCCACCAACAGCTGGAATTTCGCGCTCATTGATTATTTCCACGACATGAGTTTGTTGCGCGAAGGCGATGGCCGGGTGAACTTTCAAAAGGCGAGCTGTACGCTTGATGGGTGTGTCAAGATTTACACGAGTCGAGTCGATAGTGTCGCCACGGAGACGGGAAAGCTGTTGAGTGGGTTGGCGGAAAGCAGGGATAAGAAGAGCAAGAAAGGTGGAGATGACGCGGGCGAAGAAGGAGAGGGAGAGGACGGCGAGGAAGATGAGGAGGATGGAGACGGCAGTGGGAAGAAGAAGAGCCGGAAGAAGGCACAGAGGAATGCGGAGGCGACATTGGCGACATCCTTTGATCAGCTGAGACTGAAGAAGATGGAGCTGGAGTTTTCCGTGGATCCCCTCTTCAAGAAAGCTTCCGCGGATTTCGATGAGGGTGGAGCAAAGGGCCTGCTGTTGAATCATCTGTCCATCGATGGAACTGGCCGAATCGTGTTTGACAGTAGCGACGATGCGCAAGAGACCTCACCAGACGACAGCAGAAGAGACAGCATGGAACCGGACGGCGGAGAGGAGGAAGAGAAGTCGAAAGAGGCGTCCGAAGCAATTCTGCAGGACGGCGCTGTCGATGTCGCGGCACTGGGCGCACGCTTCTTCCCCGACCTGAGCAAGCTCGACAACCAGCACATCTGCCCGAGCCTAAAGACATTCGAGCTAGGTGCAGGGGATGCAGCCATGGACCTCCCATTCCTCAAAGCCCCGGAGAACTGGCGTGACGAACACCCAGAAGTCACACCAAACGGCACAGGCCTCGGAGACGAAAGTGCAAATCCCGACGACAACAACAACACTTTCTCGCCAGACTACGACAACGACGACGCCGGCTTCGACCTTCCCCCGGAAACAGGGTTCGGCGAAGGAGGTGAAGCCTGGGCGCGCGACGCCGCTCTCGAACCGCAAATGCGCGTCCACGACATCGCAGACGGCAGCGAAGAGGCAGGCGAGGTCGGCACCTTCGACACCGATGGCGCCACCTACGGCGTCAAACTACACCACCGCTCGCACGACTCCGATGAACAGGAGAACATTCTGCAGTACTTCGACACCGCCCTGCGCAAAAACTGGGCCGGCCCGGAACACTGGAAGATTGCGAAGATCCGGGAAGCCAACAAAGCGGCGCAGGCGCCGAAGGAGAAGCGCAAGGAGAAGGAGCCGTTTGAGATTGATTTCGCGGCGCCCATGACGCAGGAGCTGGCGACGGCGTTGTACACGAGTGCAAGCAGTAATGCGGCCATCTCGCTGCCGAAGAAAGACTGGAAGAGTAAGAGTCGCAATCTCCTGCCAGATGACAAGCATTTCAATTCAAGAGATTTGCTGCGCTTGTTCTTGAAGCCGAAGGCGAGGATTGGCGCGAGGAGAGGAGGCGCACAGCGAAGGCTGGCCGAGCCGGTAGTGGGAGAGGGAGAGATCGATGAGGCATACTGGGCTACGAATGCCGGTGCTGCCGCCGCGCAGCCGGACGAGGATGCAGTGCAAGGCGATTACGATGCGAACTTCTTCCAGGACGACAACCTGCCTCTGCCTGGCGGAATGGAGGCGGATGACGACGACGACTTTGCCGACGCGCGCGAGCACTTCTCCCCTGGTGCTGATGAGGTTGATGCTGCAGGTAATAGTGGACCTGAGGGCATCGGCATCGATGGTATCGTCGCAGGTTCATCGCAAGAAGGAGGAGCAGACGAGGGCGCGTTTGGTGCGAATCTGATCGCGCAATCTCGACGATCACGGCCGGAGTACGTGCAATACGCGCGCGTGGCAAAGAAAGTGGACGTGCGAAGGTTAAAAGAGGAGATGTGGAGGGGCATCGGATTCGAAGCAATGACACGAGGTGAGGTTCCAACCCCCATCCATCACAGCACAGTCACCACTAACCCCTCCCGTCCCCAGACCAACCCAACACCACCACCACCCTCGCACCCCCCACCCTCGCCAAAGCCAAAACAGACACGCTCCACTTCGTCGACATCATGAACAACCTCAAGCACGTCTACCCCCAACAGCAAATGCTGGACATCAGCACGAGTTTTGGGTTCATTAGCTTGCTGCACTTGGCGAACGAGAAGGGGCTGGTGATTGAGAGTGTGGAGGGGTGGGAGGACTTGACTGTGCGGAAGGATTGGGATGCTGTTGTTACGGGGGATTGATTTTCGACACGTGTAGTACTGCTGGGCGTTTGGGGAGCGAATGAGGTCACGTTGATCCGACTGATGGGCGCTTTTTGGGTATGAACGACTGCAGTGTACAGGATACCGGGTGTGACTCGCATCATACATCATTCAAGCAAGATATCGACGTATCTCCACCCTTCCAACCCCGCATGCATATTCCTCGCACCACCCTCCATCTCCCATCTCGAGAAGAAACGACCTTACTTCCCAGACTTCGTAGACGTGGCCTGGCCCTTTGGCGAAATCGTCTCCCCGCCCGGCGCGACGGTGACGAAAACATTACTCGTCGCAATAACCGGCTTAGGCGTGAACGTCACGACCAGCGTGCTCGTCGGAGAAGGGGAAGTCGTACTCGATGACGTTGACGTCGTGAGTGTAGAAATCGCACCGGCTGTTTGGAAGGCGTGGCCGTCGTTGGCGTTTGCTGTGACTGTGACTGTAGGCAGTGCCTGAGGCATGATTATGTTGACTCCTCCAGGCGTGCAGGTGTTGGGGAATGAAGGCGAGCCGGGTGCGAGATTGAATAGGCCGTAGGGGCGGTTGTTGTACAGGCCTATGATTGTGTAGGCGAAGAGGGCTGTGCTTTCGAGGAAGAGGAGGGCGGCGAGGAGGAGGAAGAGGGGGGTTGGGAGGAAGACGCCGCTTTTGCGCTGCGGGGCGTGGGTGTCGGGGTAGATGGTGCGAGGTGGGGTTGGCGCTGGGGGATTGCTGGTCGTGAAGACTGTCGAAAAGCGAGGGGGCTTTTGTCCTTTTTCGCTGAGCTCGGCGTCTTGTTCTTTGGTGGGGTCGTAGTAGTCTTCGTTGTCTTCGGGTGATTTGGTTCGAGTATGCTTTGTGTTTGTGTCGGCGGTGTCGTCGTTTGATGCTCGGCTGCCAGCAGCTCGCTGTAGTTCCCCGTTGATGTTCCTTTCGAAGACCCGCTTGAAAGACATTGTGAGTTCGTGGTTTTCGTTGTCGTTCGTGATGGCGTAAGAAGGCGATGAGTTGTGTGGCGCCGATAAGTGAAGCTAGGCAGCAGGACGGTAACTCGTTACGAGACAATAGTAGGAAAAATCCGTCAATAACAAGTTTCGAGACTCAAGTCGACATTGTCCCGCAATGCCCTCTCTATTGAATGAAGGAACAAGGACAATAGGAAGGAGAGAACGCGGAAGTGTTGTCAAACTTCTACCCCGCGCTCCAAGGTGAATAAATCATGCGATTCTAGGCGTCACTTTTACACACAACTTGTCGCGAACTCCATGAGCGAGTTCGAGGCCGTGTGGTCATTGCTGGTGGCTTCCTCAGGCGTCTGGCACCGAAAATAGCGGGTCGGAGGGTGAATGCGGACATGGGCGCCAATGAAGATGGTTCCATCTACCGTGAATGCAGCATGTGTAGCCCTGCGTTTTGGCATGATTCAGAAGTGACTGTAACGCCGCGAGTGTCTCGTCCTGGTTGTGTTGGAAGGGCAGCAGAGGGAGAAGGAGTGAGGTTTCGAGTGAAGGTGAAGTTACGGAATGGCGAACGCTGATTGGTCGGCTGCCGACAAGGGCCAAAAATAGCCAGCCTTGGACGCAACACTTCCACCCACTCGTCCACAGGCGCAACCGTCAGATCAGAAAAGGGTCTAATTCGTGTCCGAGAATGTCAGTCTAGTCTATCAAGCACACATCTCCAGAATCTCCAACACCTGCTCCTCCCTCACCATCGGAATGGGATTGACCTCGCAGCAAAAGTCCTTCAGACTATTCGCCGCCAGCGCCGCGAACTTGTCCCGGCCGACTCCCACCTCCTGCAACGTCCGCGGCATGCCCAGCTCCCTGAACACCGCATCCAGACAATCGCCCAAGTCCGCCGTGTCCTCTTTCAACCCTCTCGCCTTCAACACCGTCGCGACCGTCTCTTCGCTCCACAGCACCGCCTTGATGCGCTCCTGCTTTTCGCCATTCACTTTAGCATTCCACTTCGATACGCTCGGCAGCAGGATGCAACTCGTTTCGCCGTGTCCCACGCCTAACGGACCCAGTTGGTGTCCGATGCCATGACTCGCTCCGGTGCCCAACACCCCTTTCCGCAGCATATACAGCGCGACCCCAACGCCCAGCAAATTCCGCAGCCTCGCCTCTTCATCCTCCCACTCCTTTGACGTCCCCAACAACCCCGCCACAATCAACCGCAGCGCCTCCAAAGCCGCCGCGTCCACGCTCTCCTCCGGCTCGTGCACGCGACAGTAGCACTCAACCGCATGATCCACCCCTCGCACCCCCGTGCTCAACCACACCCACCTCGGCGTCGTGAGCGTCACCAGCGGATCGCAAATAATCAATCGCGGCCCACAGAACGGATGCCCCATGACGAGCTTGTAATGCGTCTCCGGATCCGTGCCCCCGGCATACTGCGTGTACTCGCCCCCCGAAAGGGTAGTGGGGATGCAAATAAGTGGAATCGTCGGCGCGACGCAATCCAGCCCTGCAGAGGACTGCCGCATCGCGCCCTGCGTGGCTCGAATCTTCGCCCCAAAAGGCGCAATCTGCTCGACGCTCGTGATGTCGTTCGCAATAAAGAGCAGCATGCACTTCGCCCCGTCGATAATGCTCCCTCCACCCAACGTGACAATACAATCAGCCTTCACAGCTACAGCCTCTTTGGTAGCGGCTATGACTTCGTCCCACGGCGTGTGGGGCGAGATTCCGATTCGCGTGCCGGCGAGGCGGGACCCCAGCGCCGTTTGCAATTTGCTGACTTCGGAGGTGTTTTTGGAGAGCGAGGTGGAGGCGATGAGGTAGACGCGCTGGGCTTGGAAGGTGTTTTCCACGTGGTGGGCGCAGGCTTCGTGGTGCCGGCGGCCGTAAGAGACGTACGGGGGGTTTTCCAGGTTGGGCAGGTTGGGGTATGCGAGGCGGTAGGTTTCGCCTGGGAGGGAGGACATTGTGGAGAGGAGGGGTTGTTGAGAATCTGGTAAGACTTATGAGGAGGGATGTGGGTTTCAAGTTGGAGAGGTGGGATGTTTAGATGACTTATTTTAATTGAGGGGCATTGATGTCAGCAAGAGACTGCAGCTGAAGTGTCGGCGCTGATCATCCTCGACTAGGCAGCCTCGATTTCAGCCGCATGCAGAACGTAACGTCAAGCAGGAACATGCTTTCTCGGCGCGGGCAAGACTGGCCTGAAGAATGAATTGCGATGACAGTATTGACAATCCTATCCAGAATCACTAATGTGCGTCTAAACAATACCCCACCCCCTAATACGTCTCCATCTTATCGAGGATGGCGCGAGTGAATTCATGCGTCGTCGCCTTGCCCCCCATATCCCTTGTCCGCGACTTGCCCTCCGCAATCACATCGTAGACGGCCTTGCTGATGCGGTTGGCGTGCTCGTCGAGCCCCAAGTGCCGCAGCATCATGCTGCCCGAGAGAATGAGAGCGGTGGGGTTCGCCTGGTCCTTGCCTTGGATGTCGAGTCCAACGTGACGGCAGCCGGGTTCGAAGACGGCCACGTCGCGACCCATGTTGCACCCGGGGACGATGCCGGGCCCACCGACGAGTCCAGCGCCGATGTTGGAGAGGATGCCGCCGTACAAGTTGGGCATGACCATGACGTCGAACTGCTGTGGGCGGCTGACGCACTGCATGCTCGCGTTGTCGACAATCATGTCGTTGGTCTCGATGGTGGGGAATTCCTCGCCAATCTTCTTGACGGTGTTGCGGAACAGGCCGTCGGCGAGCTTCATGATGTTCGCTTTGTGGATGCAGGTCACCTTGCGTCGGTTGTTGGCCAGGGCGAAGGCGAAGGCGAACTTGGCGATGCGCTCGGACTTGGCACGCGTGATGATCTTGAGCGATTCCACCACTCCTGCGACGGACTGGTGCTCGAGGCCAGAGTACTCGCCCTCGGTGTTCTCACGGATGATGCAGAGGTCGACATTCTTGTGTCGCGTTTCGTAGCCCGGGATGTTCTTGATGAGGACGATGGAGGCGTAGATGTCCAGCTCTTGTCGCATGGCCACATTGAAGGAGGCATGGCCGGCTCGCTCGACGGGGGTGTGGAGGATGCCCTTCAGGCCGAGTTTGTTGCGCTTGAGGGAGAGGATGGATTCGCGGAAAAGTTCTTCGGAGTGCTTCGTGCCCGTGTCGACGCCCGACACGTCCACCTGCTCCCACTCCACCGGCACATTGTCTGCCTTGAAGATGGTCTTGACCGATTCCGAGACTTCGGCGCCAATGCCGTCACCTGTGGTGCTCATTCTTAGCTCTTATCTGGGAAGGGGTGGAGGGAACTCGCTGTGTACCGGGAATCAGGGTGACGGTGTATTTGCCACCGAACTTGGTCGGCTTGAAGATGTCCGATGTTACGGTCGCGTAGGCTATGATCTGTGGTCAGTAGGGAGCTAGGGTGGGCGAGCGAAGTAGAAGGACGGTCGTACAGCGTGCGGCTATCGGGGCATTCGCGGATCGAGCGGTACGCAGCAGAGCCTATCGCGGAGGTGAGATCAGTAATTTGCCACATGCATTGACGAGAGAACATGCATACCTGAGTGGCTCGCTGTGAGCTCCGCGAAAACATGGTGGTTGCGTGAAGAGCCGGGATCAATGGCTTCGCAAAGATATCGCATCGTCCTGGAAAGTTCAAGTTGCAGCTGGAGCTTGACGGTTTTGGTCCGGCCCGTTCCGCGGTACGTACCGCTTGCCTGCCGGGTCAACCGGTGTATCAACACAGAATGAACGGTGCTTTGCGTCGGAATGATCAAGCAAATCGGCGAATTTGCGAATAAAAGGATCGATCAGACACCCATTGGTACGTATAAGACGACAACCACACATATTACACTGATTTCTGCAGTGATGGCATCCGCCGTGACGACAACATCGGCAACAGCCTCATCAGCCTGCGCAAGCAAACTCTACGACATCCCCGTACAAGATGCATCCTGTGCACTGCCATACGGCGGCAACCATACCGACATCATGGCGGCGTGTTGCGGAAGCGCATCCGTCATTGCCTACTACGATGATTGCGGGCTGTTCTGTCTCGCGCAGGGGCAAACGGTGCACGAGTTGACCGAGTGTCTCTTCGCTCACGGCGCACCCTACTCGAAGGTCTTCTGTAGCGGAAACACGACCGCCGAGGCTACGGGGATGGCGACTGTGGCGGCGAGTGCGACGGCACATGTGGTGGCAACGGCACAAACGGCGACATCGAGTCCATCGACTCCTAATGCTCAGTCTTCGTTCTCTTCGTCGTCATCCTCTTCAGCCGCCAGGACGGGAGACCGGTTCGGCGCGGTCAGATTCAGCTTTGCCGTCGGTTTGCTCGGATTGTTGTTCGGGTCTCTGCTGTGATGAGCGAAGCATGCAAGGAGATGGCATTGTTAGTTACTGTCATAAGGTAATGAATCAACGAAATCAAGCTGCTCAATCCCAGTCATGTTCTGCACGTCCGAATCGGTCGGGCCCAGATGTACTGCAGTGGTCTGACGAATGCCACCAGACGACTTGGCGCCCGCCATGCCCCACCTGCGCCCGCAAATCAAGACTGGCGCCGGCAGGAACGATCAACGGCTCGACGACCGTCACGAACCTCCCGACGCTGCATTGTCGGGTCTGTCATCTCCTCCTGTGTGCGACGGTGCCTACAAGAGCTGTTCCCCGTCACCAGATCTATCCCTTGTCGCCGTCGTCCGTTCGTTGTACACGCCGAGCAATCTTCCCCCACCGCGCACTGCGGAGCTCGCCTCGCTCGGCAGCGACTGAGACACAATTGCACCCAAGCATCCCCCTCGCTTACACACACCACTGCCACGCACGCCCTATTCTTCCAACCGATCACCTCCCCAGCCATCCCTGTGCCCTCGCTCTCTCGTCGACTCCCGCGCGCGATTGCTTTCGACGGCGCACCAACCCCGGCCTCTGCCCCGGGCCCTCTTCGACATTTCCCACTCTGTGCCACCACCGCCCTCCACCCTCTCCCCTCCTTCAACCACCCTTCGATTCCCGGCCAAATCCACACCCCTCCTCTCTTCCTCCTTTACCGCTTCCTGTCCATCGCCACCACTCTTGAACTCCGAAAGAGGTCGTCCGGGTATACCCACCGTACTCGAACAACTCCCGCTCCGATCGCCTGGTTATCAATAAACCTAGATCCCCAGACATCACAAGACAAAAAGCTCCTTCCGAGCCGCTCCCGCCATTCGCACCCATCCACTCGCAGTAGCGTACCTTAACCATCCACGCGCCTTTCCGCCCGCTCTGCCGTCCGCTCTATACCTCCCCACCGGGCCCGCCTTTCCTCGTCAACTCTACTACTTTCTGCCTCCGCCGTCTACCTTCCCCCGCGCGTCGCACCATGCAAGTGCAGTCACGACTCGGCCCGGGTTCGCATGGTCAGTCTAACGGCGACTACCAAAATTCCATCCCCGTCAACGGCGTCCATCCATCAGAATCCCGACCAGACTACACTCCATCCCCAACTCGACATCTTCAACCCGAGGAGAACGGCATGCATCCCTACCACCAGCCGCAGTATGGCGCGCCGCCGGGACAGCAGCGACAGTATCCTCCTCCCAATCATCAGCTGCCCCCCATGTATCCCTCCATGGGCATGGCGCCGATGTCTGCGGCCGGGCAGGGCGGCGTGGTCTACCACCCTGCGTCCCAGCAGGGCACACCAGTAGGCCCACCAGCCCAGGCGCAAGAGAAGCAATTATCCTTCAAGAGCACCAACGGAACATACCACTTCGAGCTCTCCATCGAACAGCAGCCCGCGCGCGCCCGCATGTGCGGCTTCGGCGACAAGGACCGCCGGCCCATCACCCCTCCTCCTTGCATCAAATTGATCATCACCAACGTGGCCGGCGAAGTCGTGCCCCCATCAGAGGTCCCTGGCGAGTACTTCGTCCTCTCCTGCGACCTCTGGGACGAGCAGGCGCAGAGCGAGGTCAACATAGTGCGAAGCTCCTCCACCTCCCCTGCCGTCAGCATCAGCACAGCCACCATGACCTCCTACCCGCCCATTCCCGAGCGCAACCTCGCCCCCGAGTACCAGGCCGTCATGTGGGCACCCAACGGCCAGCCCATGTACGCCGCGCCGCCCGGCTACCCTCCCCAACCCGGCATGCCGTACGGCAACCCGGCCTACTACCCCCAACAGTACGGTGGCCCCTCGCAGTATCCCCCCAGCAGCAGCGCAAACGGCAACAGCATGTACACGCGCAACCTCATCGGCAGCCTCTCCGTCAACGCCTCCGAACTCGCCGACGTAGAAGGCGAGAAAGCGTACTGGTTCGTGCTGCAAGACCTCTCCGTACGAACCGAAGGCTTCTTCCGGTATGTCCCCTCCCCCATCCCTCCTCCCACAATCCCAACCTCACTAACACTCACCCCTCCGCAGCCTAAAAATGGTCTTGTACGACCTTCGCAACGTCAACGGCGGCCCGGGCACCATCAAAGACCGCACCGCCTGCCTCGCCTACGTCTTCTCCGACAAATTCCAGGTCTTCTCCGCCAAAAAGTTCCCCGGCGTCATTGAGAGCACGCCGCTAAGCAAGTGCTTTGCCGCGCAGGGCATCAAGATTCCCATTCGCAAGGACGTCAAGGCCGACCAGGATGATGATGAGGATTGATAGGCGTTCACGTGGGCTTCGTTGGCAACGATTGAAGGCGGGAGTATTGGTGAAGTTGCCACGGAGGACAAGATCGCTTTTCGGTTGTACCGCTTTTGCTTCTAATCGCCGCTCCCTCTGGTCTCAGTAGAGGAGAGGGCCACCGAAGCACCTTTCGGCTAGTTTTGGACGGGGCTGGATGGCGCCTGCTCTGGGCGCGACACGATTTCGGCCGTCATAGTCTGAGGAACGAACCCTTGCGCGCGTGGTAGCGCCTGCTCTCGCAGCTGAGTCGCGTATCGTGCTCAAACTGCTCAGCACAGCACGCCACTTCCGCACGGCATGAGAGGGGAGGAAAGTAGAGAAAGTCGCGGATCTTGGACACTGGGAAATGAGAACAAAAGGGGAAATGGTCCGCTCGTGTCTATATGCTGCCTACTTCCTTACGAGTGGGAAATGTCGGGCTTCCTCACGCGGAACGAGACCGGGCAGACACGAGCGCGGTGGACATTGGAATCAAACGTTTCGGTAACTTCTTGTATCGATTGGAGCCAGCTAGGCATCCGTTCAAACCTTGTGTCACGTACTGTTTTGGTTGCTATCAAACAGCAGCATTTCAGTTTTCACACTTTGAATGATTGGCTTTCTATACGTTGAGAAGCGAGCTTTGACGCTATGATGGGCGGTGCGGGACGGGTGCGCTTTGTAGAGTCTATCGTGTTGGCGGCGGTGTCTGCCATGCTCGGTCGTGCCATTTGCTGCAGACCATAAGTCCAGCTTGATCGCTCAGATGGGGGAGGGACATGTTTCCGTCAACGAGCCATCGCAACCCTTTCACTCTCCTCCAAGCTGCAAGGCGAACATGCCCCCAGGGGTTGCAGGAATGCCTCTCCTCTGTCGTGGGAATACGTCCCCGCTCATCGTTCAATTTTCAGAGTACTTTTGTCCAACAAGTCTCGCGCGGCGCTCAGTTCCGCCTTGCTGAACCCATCCCACCCCTTCTCGCCTGAGGATGCCCGTCGGACGATCTCGCCGAGTTTGGCGGTGGCGATGGCGTTCAGCTTCTTCACTGTCTCCGTTGAAGGAGGCGCGAGGTCGCCGGTCGAGGGATCTGAGGTATTTTGTTGTTGCTTTTGGGAGGTGGAGCGGAGTTCGAGGAGGCGAGTCGATGTCTGTAGGGAGATGGTTAATAAGGACTCCGGAGAGAGCAAGTAGGAACTCAGTTCTTACCAGTTTCAACCCGTAGTACCCCCTCAAGTAGTCATCGCACAACTCCACACTCCGACAAAACCGCCGGAAACTCTCGGCCAAAAGCCTTGCCTTCTCCCCCACCGACTCCGTCCGGCTCGCCTGCAGATACAACACCTCGCCCAGCTTCGCGTGCATGTTCCACGCATTCGGCATCACAAGCAACACCTCCTCCAAACTGAAGACCGCCTGATCAAACGCGCCCTGCGAAAGGTACAAATCCGCCAGCTCCGCCCACGCCTCTGCGTCGGTGGGGCTCGCATCGAGAATATTCACCAACGCCTGCGCCGCCTCGGCCGTCTTACCGGCACTCCTTAACAACGCCGCGCGCCGCTTGCGAATAGAGAACTTCGTTGGATCTTCGATCAACACTTCCTCATACAGTCTCATCGCGGCAGCAAGCCCATGTTCGTCTTTCGCCGTCGCTTCAAGGTACAGGCCGTGCAGCGCGATTACGCGATCGTTGGTCTTGCCGAAGCGCGCGACTAGCGCTTCCAGGCATTGCCAGGCGGTGGCGTCGGCGCCGGTGCGCAGGCTGGCGAGGAAGAGGTTTTCGTAGATTTGCCATTTTTCTTGCGATTCCGTGTTGGTGAGGAGGCTGAGGGGGTAGGGCAGGGCGGCGAACCAGGTGGATTGGGATTTGAGGAAGGAGGGGGCTTGGGCTGTGAGGGCTATGGAGGTGGGGAAGGAGGTTGCTGTGGAGGGTTGGAGGAGGGGGAGGGACATTTTGGTTGATGTTTGGGGATGTGGTTATTGGGGTATCATTGTTGGGTGGGAGTTTGTAGGTGTACGTCGTTGCTCATCCATGGCGTGGAGTGAAAGATGCACGGATGTTCCCGTCAGGCAGACTTCAGGCACGCATACCACTTCGACTACACCTGACCCTCCAACCACTACTTTCTCCCGCATTCGGACGACAACCGATAGCCACACCATGCAATGTGATGTCCTGAGCAACATCCGTCTTGGAAAGAATCTAGATCCCGCATCCCGCAGGTAATGCCGGCACCTGCCAGCAGACTTGCCGGCCTTCAGAAGCAAGTATGGAGCGGCAGCATTCCCCTCGACATCCGGCTGGCGACAGCAGACTGCCGCTCCTACGATGACTCGGACCCGTACTTGGTGCAGCTTCCTCGCCTCTCCTACCTCCCCTTCGTCCTGGCAAGACTGCACGCCTTCTTCAAAGACAGCCTCATCCATCCCGATGTCGCGCCGAATGAAGCATGGCTGTCATTCGAAGGCGTCCCGTTGAAATGGCATTACCCCGTTGGATTACTGTACGACCTCTTTTCCGGCGCTGAGCCTATCAAACTCGATGTTTTGCCTGAGGATGCGCCACCAGACTCCGGTTCTCCTAGCTCTCCCCTGCCCTGGCGGTTGATCGTACACTTCTCGGACTATCCGGGAGATCAGCTTATCCAACTGGATGCAGAAGGCCGGGCGCTTCTAGACTCGTACATCAACACTGTGAAAGAAGCAGACTTTATCAGAAATGGCACCGCTCGGACCGTCATGTCTCTTAGCAAGGATGACTCGGATAACCTGTGGCGGGCTGTGCAAATTCGTGGGTCTACGTGACTACCTTCTACTCTCATCGCCATTTGACATGTTTTTCTAGATGATCTCAGACTGTTCAATACGGTGAACAACAAGCTCCTCAACCCACCCGGCTTGGAGCTACGCCATGTTCCCGTCAAGGTCTATCTGCCCACTTCCGCCACTCATTCGGCCTCCGACACCATCGCCGAGGACGCGCAACCATCTGGACACATACGTGTGGTCCAGGCCTTGGTGCCATTGTTCCTAGCAACGAGACAGCCGCAGACGCTCGGGACGGCGCTGAACGGCATCTTGCCCACCATCTTTCCGAGTCGACGGAACCCGTTGCTCGCCCAGCCTGTCTTACACGGTGCCGTCGTTCCCATGTCTGCCAACATGGAAGAGCTGGGCAAGGCTGCAGCGTACGCCGACGGCTTTCTGCACATAGCTGTAGTCATGCTCGGATGACGGGACGGGAGAAAGGGAGCACCGTAGATGAATCAACCAAGCCCATCAAGGACTCAACCGGTCAATCTTCCACTCTCCTCCTTGCCCCTCTTCCTTCGTATACCGAAACCGATCATGCAACCGACTAGCCCGCCCCTGCCAAAACTCCACCAAATCCGGCACAATCCTCATCCCGCCCCAAAACTCCGGCACAGGAATCCTCTCCTTCCCATCAAACCTCTTCTCCACATCCTCCACCCGCTTCTCCAACTCCTCCCTTCCCTCCAACACCCGACTCTGCTCCGAAGCCCAAGCCCCAATCCGCGATCCCCGGATCCGCGTATCATAGTACCCCTGACTCTCCTCGCCCGTCAAGCGCTCACACCGCCCCTCCACTCTGACCTGCCGCTGCAACTCCTTCCAATAAAACGTCAGCGCGCCATGCGGATTCGTCTGCACGTCCGCCGCTTTGCGCGACGTCGCCCAGTTGGAGTAGAAGACGAAGCCCCTGCCGTCCATCTCTTTCATCAGGACTGTGCGCGCGCTCACGCGGCCCGAGGGCAGCTCGGCGCTGGAGAAGACGACCGTTTCCGGCTCGGCGACTGTGCCGGATTTCGCGTGGTCGAACCAGATCCCGAATTGAGAGAGAGGGTCGGGTTGGAGCTGCGAGATGTCGAGGGAGTCTTTGGTGTATTGCTCGGCTTGGGAGGGTGCGCCGGCTGCGCCGGAGGTGAAGATGCGGGTGGTAGAGTTGGAGGACATGGTGCGGGTGAGGGTGGGGGTGTTCGATATGGTGATGGCGGTTGTGGAGAGGAAAGAGGGGAGACGAAATGCTTTGAGCATCTATCTCGACACTTTGGGAGAGTACAGGGATTTGTCTTGTGGGATGCCTGTTCCCGCGGAGAGAGCAGATTGGTATTGGAAAAGATGGTGATGCATGTGACTGGAGACGTTGCGGTCATTGTTAGGTAAGCAGCGAGCAGCGAATGTTCTTAGGCCGACATCGATTTTCCTTCCTCCGTCTTACATCAATCCGTGTTGCCTTCTCGAACCGCACTCTTCGGATCCCAAGCACCTTTACAGCCCAGCATGAGACGCAACACAATATCGAGCGCCAAACGCGCAGCCACAACCGCCACCCGAACCAGCCTCGCACACTCTCGACCATCTCCACCATTCATCTGCGCCGCCTGCAGACTCACAGCAGCATCGACTGCCTCCCAACGACCCTTCACAACCCTCCCCTGTCGCAACCAACAACCCTCCCCCTCTCCCACCACTCCCACCCCCAACCGCGAATCCATCCTCCCCCAAACCCACTACGACCACTTCCCCACCACCTTCCCCAACGGCCCCCCGCCCAACTCCCCCTTCACCCCCAACCTCCGCGCCCTCCGCAGCGAATACCTCGCCCTGCAATCCAAAACGCACCCGGACCTCGCTCCGCAATCGCAAAAAAGGCAAGCAGAAGCACGCAGCATGCGGCTGAACGAAGCGTACAAAACGCTCCAAGACCCGCTGCGGCGCGCGCGGTACCTGCTCTCCCTCCGCGGGATCGACGTCGAGGACGAAGCGGTGCAGATGGGGGAGAATGAGTTGTTGATGGAGGTTATGGAGGTGAGGGAGGCGGTTGAGGAGGCGGAGAGCGAGGAGGAGGTTGCGGCGTTGAGGGGGGTGAATGATGGGCGGGTGGAGGCGAGTGTGGGTGTGCTGGAGCGGGCTTTTGCGCGCGGGGATATGGAGGGGGCGGCGGTTGAGGCGGTCCGGTTGCGGTATTGGATGAATATTGAGGAGAGTATTGTTGGGTGGGAGAAGGGGCAGGGGGGTGGGGTGATTCATCATTAGATGGTAGTGGGGTGATGCTGTTACGACTTCGGGACGACGAGACGACGCGTGGCATAGAACTTTGTTCCATGATTGAAAGGAGTGGAATAGAGAAATACACAATGATGGGGGTTCCAATCGCTCCTTTTCTATCAACATTACTCCCCGCAGTTACAATGATTGACAATGGTATCTCCCTTTCAACGCAAAAGCAACACAACAAGGCGCCCACAGCATCAGAAAGGTGGATAGATGTATGAATGCACGAGAGGGCCACGCCAACGAGCGGGTCTCAAAAGAACGAAACGGCATCAATGCCGGGCCAGGAAGCGGACGTCTAGATGCTGTCGCCGTTCTCGTGCACTTTCTCCTCCGGCACGGTGGCGTGCTCGGGGCTCTTGGCGTACTGGCCAGGAGCACCGCCGTTCTTGCCGTTGCGCGTGCGCTCGAAGAACGTGCTAACTTCCGAGCTCCAGTCGTCGCCGTCGTGGTCAAAGTCCTCGTGCGCCGCCTTCTCCGTCTGGCGGTTCGCCATCGCGGCCTCCCAGTCGGCGCGCATCTCCTCGACGCGCTGCTTGTAGTCCTCCTCGGCGTTGTAGTACTTGCCGACGCCGCGCATGCGCTCGTAGAAGGAGAGATGCTTGGGGTGGATGGCGACGCCGTGGTACTCGTGCTCGCGGCCGGCGCGGATAAAGGCCCAGCGGCGCTCTTGCTCCTTCAGGTCGAGGCCGGTGGTGTCGGGCAGGAAGAGGTAGGTGAAGAGCGCACCGGCCAGACCGAACCAGGTGACGACGCGGAACTTGGTCACGTCGCCGATGTAGTTGTACAGGATGGCGGCGAAGAGGGCGCCGAGCTTGCCCATGGCGGCGGAGAAGCCGTGCGCCGTGGCGCGGATGGGGGTGGGGAAGACCTCGGCAGCGACCAAGAAGGTGACGGCGTTGGGGCCGAACTGGTTGAAGAAGGAGGAGATGTAGTACATGGCCTGGAAGCTGTGGATGTGTGCCGCCGAGCTGTAGTAGTTGTAGTTGAACGCCGGGATGACGAAGCAGATGAAGCAGCCGAGGAAACCGATGATCTGCATCCACTTGCGGCCGTAGAGCTTGTTGTCAATGAGGAAGGAGGCGAGGTAGTAGCCAACGAGCTCGACGACGATGTTGATCAGGTTGTACGACCAGCCGAGGGCGAGGTTAGTCTTGGCCTCGGGCACGATGATATCGATGAAGGTGCCCTGGAAGAGCTTGTTGCCGTAGAAGAAGACGTCGTTGCAGAACTAAAGCAGGTTGTTAGCATAGGTCCGTCGAAGGATATGTCGTTGCAAAGTTTGGGAGAGACGTACCCAGCCACTGGCAGTGGCAAACAGGCGAGGGCCGAAGAAGGTGAAGGTCAGCTTGAGCGATTGCACATCGTAGCCGGTGACGTTCTGCTTGCGCTTGGCAATGACGAGCTGCTTGGAAGCGGATCGCATCTTGTAGACACGGTAGTAGACGAGCCAGAGGGTGCCGGCGGCGGGTATGGCGAAGGCGACACGGTAGACCCATTGTGCCGTCAGCTTGTCGTAGGGCGGGTTGCCGGCGGAGCCGTTGAAGGCCAAAAGACAGAGCAGGACGATGACCTGGTTGAAGAACTGGCCCCAACCTTGCATCAAGAAGGCCGACGTGACTTTGCGGCCACGGTGAAGACGGTCCTCGCGAGTGGAGATCTTGCCAGAGCCGACAGCGTTCTCCATACCCGAGGTGGCGGTCATGGGGTACTCGCCACCCACGCCGAAAGAATAGAACATGAGCGAGAGGACGTAGCAGATGACCCAGCCGTTGAGGGTGACACCCCACGAGGCCGTAAGCATGAGGAGACCGATGAACATGATGGTGGCATCCTGGATCAGACCCCAGCGACGTCCGAGCCAGTCACCGACGACACCGACGAAGATTTGACCACAGATGATACCGACGACTTCGAGGTAGGTGGCGGCCTGGATCCAGACCACCTGACAGTCCGTGGCTTTCTTGCCCCAGCACGTGGGGAATGCGTCCTCGAAGAGCGAGGTATTGAGACCGATGGAGAAGAGCACATAACTGGAGAGGAAGGTCAGTGAAGAGCTTGGTGACGAGGAATCGACTCATCTACATACCCTTCGAGAAGCAGACCGGCACCAGGAATGACGGCGTTGCGGAAGTACCAGCCAATGGGGCTCAGAGGGTCAGCCTTGATCATGCGGCCCAGGTTGCCGAGCTCGCGCGCGGCCTCGGCGTTGTTGACCTTGTTGACGAAGCCGATCTTCTTCATGAGGGGGAGATCAGCCCAGTAGACACCCTCGGGGGTGAAGGAGTCGTCGGGCAGGAGGATCTGACGGAAAACGTCGGACTCCTTGCCGTTCATGTCGCCAATATCGGCGGTCGCGACGTGGTCGCCGGTGCGGTTGGGCCCATGGGGCGCGGCGAGACCGTAGTCTCGCATTGATTGATCACCCATGTTGACGGGAGATCACCAGCAGTGTGGGAGGGGGAGTGCTGGTACAATGCTTACAAAGAGAGACAGGGAATGAGGATAGACACCGACGAGCAGAGAGGGAGGGGAGGGGAGAAGGGGAAGCCAGCGGAGGAGTGATTTATTTATTCGGCAGGCCTGGTGAAAAAACACCCGAAGCTCGCGATAGGATGGTCGGCGGGCGTAAGCGCAAAGGCAAGTCGCGCACTAGCGCGCGGGACGCTGGGGCGAGCAGAGCTTCCGGGCTGCAGGCCCTTGGCACGTGTATCGACCGCGAACTTGAGTGGCCGCCACCTGCAACCTGCTCGCCCCCCAGCCGTGTTGCAACGCAGAGACTTTCCGGGGCTCGATGGGCTGGCACGGATATACCGGCCAATTTGGATGGTCTCGGCGCTGACACGGTGGCCGGTGACTGGCTGGTTGGAGGCCTCGTGAAATATCTAATATCGATCTCGCAACGCCTCCCAACTCTGAGGTGCAGAGGGGAGGTGTTGCCACGTGAGGCGGGATTCCACAGTATTGGTCGATGTTGCAGACGACAAGACTATCAACGAGAATACTGTCGCTTGTTGAAGGTGACGGCCAAGTACTGTTCACAGACAACGTGGTAGGTGGACACCGCCGAGAGAATGGGCAACGGAAGTCGCACCCGGACCAGGGGAGGGCACGAAGCAATCCATCCGCACGCGCGCGCGCTACAATAGGAAAGCGCGGGAATTAAGCAAGGTGGATGGGCGCATCGCACGCGACTCAACGGCGAAGCAAAGCAGTATTTTCCACTCAAGCTTTCGCCGCAACATTGGCAAGGATCGGACGAGGTGAGGTTTGGTCGACCAATCAGCTAAGCAAGCGACGGCACGTGTGGCTTTGGTTCGCCTTCCCCTTTCGGCCGCTTGACCTCGGCCTCCAGATTCCTCCCGCGCCAGACTTGCGCAAGGGAAGCTGCCGAAGAGGAGCAGCAGAGGCGTGGGGCGAGGGGTGGGCCCTTTCGAAGACGACACCTGAGAGATTGCTCCACGTCGCATTTCACGAGGTCTCAACGAAAGTCTTGTTCTCCCTTGGCGCGTTGCTTGCTTCTCTGGTGGCGCGCCCCGTCGTGTCTTACCCCCGTTCCATGGGAAGCCCGATCCCACGGCTAAAAAGAATCAAGACTTGGAGGCGCAGCGCCGAGCATGCTTATGTATACCTCTGGCTATACTCACTGGAGAGCATGGCAGGCCTGGCGACACGTGAGAATCTGAGGCAATAGAATTCTCACTGCATCCGGATCGTGCAGGTACAAGGTTATGCTTTGCAGGTACCCATTGCGGAGCGCAACTCTACCGGGGGGGGAGAAGGGAGGGCAACACGGCGTGCCCTATCTCGTGAAAGGATCGCCGGAGCCATCTCATCGTCTCGTATAGTGTATGTCTGGAGCGGAAATGCTCATTGGTGTTCTTGCCTATTCCATCAGCACGTCGAAGCGTCATTCTACTTGAAGGCAGACGCCAGCGATCGGCTGGTCGTGTTTCAACTGGGTGGCGAGTTGGAGAGGGCAGATCAAAGACGGTCGATCTTCGCCAGCTCCCAGTGCGGCTGAACTTAATCTTGAGCCTCAGCCTGGAGCGACGTACTGTGAGCGCAACATGTTGTGCTCTTCTCACGAGGCGATATGCATGATATTTCGCATTGCACGTATGGCACACATAGGAGACACGGTATGATGAGTACGTGAGGATTTGCTCGAGTCTACCTCCACAATGAAGAAAGGTCGTTCCCATTACCCATTCCTTTTCCTGATCCTATTCTATGCTCGCTTCCACGCTCAGTCATGTCATTATCCCTCGTAGTGACGCCCAATTAGACGCCCTTGCAAGCTCTCCATCGATGCCAGGTAGGTAGCTGAGCCCTCCATAGGACGACCAAGCCCACTCAGCAAAGTGGCGAGAGGCATCAAGCAAGCAAAGCCAGCAGCCCAGCAAACGCAGCGCCCGCAAGCCCCGCCTTCACCTCGAGCACCCCAGCCATGCCGGGAGAAGCAGTGGCAACAGGAGGCGTGGTATTGGTCGGCCCAGCCTCGACAGAAGACGTAGAGGGCTTGACGATGGGGGAGGTGGTCAAGACGGCGCCCGTGCTGATGGCAACCGCAGTCGTGGTGCTGTTGGCCGGCGTGGGGTAGCTGGCGGGCGGCGGGACGACAGCGGCCGTCGTGGTGGCACTACTCGTCACTGTGCTGACGGGGGAGACGACGGAGCTGACGGGGGAGACGACGGAGCTGACGGGGGAGGTGGCGGAGCTGACCGGGGAGGCGGCGGAGCTGCTCCAGTTGGTGGTGGGGTAGGCGGGGGGAGCGGCGGGGGTGGAGGTCGATTCGGCGCTCACTTCGGGGCTCGAGTAGGCTGGGGGCGGCGCGGTGGCGGAGCCGGTGGGAGCCTGGACTTGGCCTGCAGGTGATGTTAGTTGGTGTTGTGGGGGGTTTGTAAGGATGGCAGAACTCACCGTCGCTGATCTGGGAGGCGATGCCTTGAGGAGCCGCGAAGGCGATGGCCGCGGAGGCGGAGAGGATGATGATTGTGGTACGCATTTTGAGCGGAGGTGGGTGGGTGGGGTAGTGAGTGAGTGGTATCTGTGGATGTGCTTTGAAGGAGTGAGTGGTGTTGATGAACGGCGGCGGGCAAGCAGGTAACGAGTGTGTACGTCGAGAAGTTTCTGCAAAGATTGAAGAGAGAAGAAAGAGGAAGAGGCTGGAATGTTTTGAATGGATGGATCTGTGCGTGTGGGTTTGTGAACCCGTGAAGAACCCCTGGTTTTGTTTGTCGCCACCTTCTTGTGCGCCTGCAGGTGGACCAACGTTGTCTTCTGAAACGAACACGGCACGACCAGACGGCGTGTGTTTACATTCACCACCGTCTTCAACATCCGGTCCATCAGACTGCTATCTTCATCATGGTGTGTCTCCAGTATGGATCAGATGCTCGTTGGTCTGGTCGCGTTGTGGCAAGGGGAGGCAGAATCTGCGTTTGTAACGTGAGCACGATCGCCTTTTCACGTTACACCGCATGCTCGATCCGGCCTGGCACAACCAGCCACCGCATGAACGGTCACGCCTTGTGTCGCCAGGCCGAGAAAGACCTCTGGTTTCAATTCGATACCAGAAGACTGACGGATAGCGTTGAGGCCCAGCCATTTGCGAACATGACAACCGTCACACTTTCGGAAAAAGGGCCGTGCCTTCGATTTCGTTCAATCGTTACACCAATTGTTCTCAACAATTACCAGGTGCGGCGTCCGAATTGGAAGACATCTCAATGCCTCGGATTCTGCAGAACACCCGTCAGCAGTCTTCCCTCAACCACGATGGTCATGACGCCCTCACCCCGTCTGTTTGTAGAACAGCCACTTTCCGTTCTCCTTGCGCAGATACGACATGGTCACGCTCTCCTTAATCGTATGCGTGGGATCATGATGAATGCGCAGCAGCGTCCACATCACCGCCGTCCCACTTTTCTCGTCCACCTCGGCGTCGATATCGATCAGTTCGTTTCGATAATAGGGGTACTTGCGCGCAATCACCTCGTAGGCATGGATGTACTCGTCGAGGTTGCGCGCAAAGGGCACGTCGGAGTGCTCAATGTACGCCTCGAAGTCGGCGGTGTAGTGCTGCAGGGCCCAGTGGTTCCAGGTTTGCGTGGAGATGCAGTTGCAGATGGCGGTGCCGAGTTCTTCGCAGTGGATTTCCGCGCGAGTCTTCTTTTTGTGCGAAGAGGGAGGGGAGGCGGCGGCGAGGTCGGCATCGAGGAGCTCGAGGGAGCTTACGTGCTTCGTCGGATCCTTCGAGGCGTCGTGCTGCTCTTCGGCCATCCGGTCCATGCGCGCGGCGCTTCTGCTAGCTAGCCCATCTCGAGAGGTCTTTTGCAGATAATGGGCGCGGCTGTCGCGCGCATTATGTAGGTCATTGGCGTCGATCAGGCGTGCAGTTGCTCTTGCTTGGCAGTTACCGGCAATTGCCGATAATAACCTACTTATGACGAGCGCGCAGAGCTGGAATACGAGGCGTCTGGTATTCCCGGCGACACCACGATCTTTCGCATTTCGGCTCCGAACATCTGCATGAGCAGATGCTCTTCAAGGGCAGGGTGAGAACGGTGAGGCGACATTGTCACTTTCCTCCAAGCTGAAGCGGAACGGATGACATTCCGATCATCTACTCTCGATACAAGGGACTGGAAGGTTTCATAAGGTATGAATTACTCATTAACAAGATCCCGCCCCGTACCCGCCTTCAACCTCACGCCCAACTCCACAGTCGCAGCCGCGTCCACAAACTCCGTACACCTCACCACCTTCTCCCCACTCTCATCCATGACCATCCAAAGGATCAGGTCTTGTACAACCTCTTCGCCGCCCCGGGGCACCATGTGAAAGTCCGCTCGAACCACCGCCGTCCGCGTCTTCACATCAACGCACATATTGGTGATGTCAATGGCCCACTTCTGAAACGCGGGTGCCATCAGACGCAAGTGTGCTGCGAACTCCTCGCCCGTCCGCTCGCCTTGCAGGTTGGGGGTGGTGGAGATGTAGTACGCTGGTCCCCACGACATGCGGAAGGTCGGGGCGCAGTTGGCGAGCAATGCGTCGGCGTTGTCTTGGTTGGTGCCGGGCGTCTTGGGTCGCATGCCGTCGATGTGGGCTTTGGCCGTCGCTGCGAGCCGGTCGTAGAGCGAGTCGCCCATGATTGCTATGTGATGGTAGCTGATAGGATGTTGCAGAAAGGTTATCAAGTCGTGATGGCGGTACGCTGCCGGGCATACACAACGGACTGCTGGCGTGGTTATAAGTGCATTTATCCTCTACGAATGGAGATCCATCCGCCGTTAGCAGAGCTGAAGGATGCGAGCCAGCATCGGTGCTTTTCAGCCCCAAGGAAGAGGATGCGTGTCGGCAGCGGTGGTTTTCAGCCGCCCAGGAGCTGGGTGGTGGAGTTTTCCACGCCGATCTATGCTGCCAATGTTAAGATGGATCACCTGTCCGACCTGAAGGGGGACAGGAGCTCAATCATTGACAGAGAGGCCACAATGGCCGCAAACCAAGATCGTAAGCCAAATTAGCTAGCTTTAAATCGAGGGCTAAATTTGCTAAATACCCCTAAAGCAGTAATTAGCTCTGCTTTACCTCAGACATCACTAATCCATCTCCATCATCGACCTCCTCCATTACCCAACACAAGATCCCATTCCAGCACCCTCTCACATCTTCTAGCAATCCGACAAAGGCAATATAAATACGCCACATCGCCACTCAATGAGGCTTCCCATCTCCATTTTAATTACAATCATCGCAATCGCAATCACAGCAGTCTACCAGCAAGAGCTCCTCCTCCAGTACATGCGACCCATCCTCCGATCGAAGACACTGAACGCCCTCTCCAAAACCCTCAGCTTGACCTCCTCGACAAAGTCCCTCTCCGCCATGGCCCCCAACTCCACCTTCGTCGGCCTCCCCGTCATTCCACCCGAGGATCCATCCCTCAACGCAAAGAATCCCAAACCCCGAGGCATCCAAGCCGTCTTCCTCGCGCGCGAGCAGGCCGAAGGTGCAGGCGCGACAGTGCGAAGATCTATCGGCACGCCGAAGCTACGCAACTTCACCCCCTTCCTAATGCTCGATCACTTCAACGTCGGCATCGGCGCCGGCTTCCCAGACCACCCTCATCGCGGCCAAGAGACCATCACCTACCTTCTCAGCGGCGCCGTCGACCATGAGGACTTCGCTGGCAACCGCGGCGTCATCAACCCGGGTGATCTGCAATTCATGACCGCCGGCCGGGGCATCGTGCACGCCGAGATGCCGTCCGACAAAATGGCGGAAGAAGAGAGCGCGATCGGCATGCAGCTCTGGGTCGACCTCCCCAAAGATCTCAAAAACTGCGAGCCGCGCTACCGCGACCTGCGCGCCTCGGAAATCCCGCAGGTCACGCTGGACGAGGGTAAGGTGCACGTCAAAGTCATCTCCGGCCGCAGCCACGGCGTCGACAGCCTGCAGGAACTCGCCTACACCCCCGTCTGGCTGCTCGACGTGACCGTCCAACCCGGCGGCCGCATTGCGCAATCGCTGCCCGCAGGTTTCAACACCTTCGCTTACATTCTCGAAGGCGCGGTGACGTGGGATACCGGCGCGACGAGCCAGGAAGTGCAGCAGTACCACAACACCGTTTTTGAGCAGACGGGCGACCAGGTGATTGCCAGCGTGCCCGCCGACGCGAAGCAGGCGGCGCGCTTCATCCTCGTGGCGGGCTTGCCGCTCGACCAGCCAATTGTGCAGTACGGGCCTTTTGTGTTGACGGAGGCCAGCCAGGTGCGGAAGGCGATGATGGATTACTCCACGTTCACGAATGGGTTTGAGCGCGCGGAGAACTGGCGCAGTGAGATTGGCAAGGTGATGATGCATTAGGTTTGAATGCTGCTCATCTCCAACGACTTGACGAAATGTATATATTGAAAGAAGGGCGCTGAGTGCTGATAGAAATTGTGTAGAATGTAGTACCGCAACGTCCCCAGTGTGACCACTGACGTCTCATGGTCTTTTCTGTTCTCGTCGAGTAGATATGAACTCATAGGCATTCAGTCATCAGTCCTGATTTCCATCCATCCCCTTCCAACAATCTGCCAGCTCGGCCGAACCTCGTCACCGACCATGGCCCCTATATATTGATTTACCTACGCTCAGCTCCTAACCAATGACCAGCAGCATCAATCGCGCTGTTGGTCAGCGGCCGACAAAAATGCAAACCTGTTGGGGTCCTACGAGTCTCGCCTTGCTTTCTCTCCTGAAAAGGAGTTTGTTTTTTGGTGAAATTTGGTGGCAGGTCCCGAGTTCGAGTCTCTGCTGGCGCTTCTTCTTTTGACCTCGTCTGGATACCGGTTCATGTCGATTGATTGTGGTGATGAGTATGTACATTTCTAGCGTCTCTTCTTCAATTGTGGCCACTAACCGGCGCCCGTTGTAAGGTTTGGCTCGGTACCTTCCTAATTCAGTTGAACCATGACTGTAACGCTGAGGAGCTTCACATTGATCGAGAGGTTGGTCCACCGGTGGGTGAACAAGTCCATGTCTGCAGGTCGAAGAGCACTGCATCCCGGATAATGCGGCGAACCGATCTCCGCTTCCGACATCGAGGCTTCCATTCAACACGCGAAGCAAGTGGCCACTCTCATAGCTTGGCCTTGATCGGCTTCTCCTGCACCTCGCCATCCTCTTGCACAGCGATGCATACGACAACGGCAATATCGTCCGGCTTGCCACCCTCCCAGCCTTCGTCGGGATACCTCGCGTTTACCTCCTTTGCAAAAGGACTGTTCCTCCTCCGATCCAGTCCCGCACTCTTCGCCTCCCTCATAATCGCCGTAGCCAGCAAGCCAGGAAGGAAGGTTTCCCTAACATCCTTCGTAATCTCCTGCGGAATCTTCCTCACCAGCCCCTCATCCAGCATCATCTCTTCGCCAGACGAATTATCATGAAACCAGTACCCCTCGTCGCACATCACCTTCGTGACGATACCCAGCGCATCCTGCGCCGACAGGTTGTCCCACACGCCATCCGTGGCGAAGACGACAATGTCGCCGTGCCGCACGCTGTGGCGCGTCACGTCGGCTTGGCTCGGCGTTTCGGCGAAGTGCTGGCTGCCGAAAATGGCGTGTTGGGCTTGCAGTTGCGCGGGGATTTTGGAAAGTTGGTAGGGGGTGTTGAAGGCGTGGGTTTGGATTGGGGAGCGGTGGGTGATTTTGCCGGGGGAGAGGAGGAGGAAGGAGGAGTCGCCGAGGCTGGACGTCTGTTAGTATGGGCGTGTGTGAAGCAGAATGAGGATGGATGTAGACACGTACTTGGCGCACTCCAGTGCACCTGTTTCGTCTGCGACCGCCAAACTGACTGTGCTGCCACCCGCCACAATTCTAGGGTTGGCCATGACCGCGTCAAACGCTGTTTGCAGCAGCGCTAACGGCCGCAGTCGCTTCTTCTCCTCCTTCTCGTCAAACAGATGCGCGCTGCCCGCCATGTAGCCCACAATGCCGTGGCTGAAATCACTCGGATCCACCCCTTGATCCTGCCATCCGCCTACGCCATCCGCGACGCCGAAAGACACGGCGTGCGCATTCCCCGGCCCGATGGTAGTGGCGAAGAAGGCATCCTCGCCGCTGACGTCCTTCGTGCTGCGTAGGTAGGGTTGTTGCGCCGGGGTGTTGGTCGAGGGGTAGAGGAAGTAGTCGCGGTTGTACTGCGGTTGGCGTTGAGGAGCTCTCTTGGCCGCCGAAGAGGCGCCTATGCGGTAGGTGAATTTGCCCTGTGCGAGAGACGACGAAGAGGAGGGGCGGAAGGGGATGTAGGGCATGGATTTTGCGGCGCAGGTGCCGAATCGGAGGGTCCTCAGTACGTTGGTGTATGGACAGATGAGAGCTGGCATGGCAGCTGAATGAGCGGTGGAGGCGTCAAGGCCGGGGTAGGTAGAGGCATCATTGTGTTGACATTGCGCGCTGAGGAGTAGAGTGGAGAGGAGGACTAAGAGTATGCTGTACATATAATGTTGGGGGAGAGGAGAGCGGGAGGGTGACGTGCCTCTTCGTCCTGCACTTTATTGATCTCCGCGGAGGGAGCTGGGAATGTCTGGATGGGGAAGCTCCGAATGATTACCTAAGCAGTTGCGCAACAAGCACGTGAGTGGATGAACCCAACATGAACCTTACTTGTCCTGTCTATCCACATGGCAATTGTTCGAGAACGGATCATCAGAGTGCTTGCGCATCTCGCGCGTTACTCCCGGGTGTGCATGCTGCCGACTGGTACTCAAACACACCGATAGATAACAGGGGAAGAGTTAACAACCACGAGCGGTCAGGTATAAATACGTGCGGTCAGGTTCAAATACAAGAGGTCAGGTTTAGATACGAGCGGTCAGGTTTGCGGAATCTGCCAATCACCGGCCAGGCCCATCCTCGACGACCGGTCAGATTTGCCAATGCGCGGTCAGGCTAAAATACGAGCGGTCAGGTTTCCTAACGAGCGGTCAGGATATCACCACGACCGAAAGGAAGTCGACGTTGACTGTTAGAGTGAATCATTCTATCTGCCTTCGCGCTCGAGTATCTCAAGCGCAGCATCGACAAACCTATCAATCTCCTGAACCGTATTCGCAAGCCCGGTGGAGATATGGATCCCCTTCATCGAAGCATCTTCCTCCATCGCGAAAGCCTTGACACTAATATCGTACCCCTGCAACAGCACTCGCGCAAACGTCTCGCAGTCCATATGCTTGACGGTAAAGGCACCAAAGCAGGTGCCCGGCTCTGCAGCAATGTCCGTAAGCATGACGACCGATTTGTGCTCAGCGAGTCGTGATGCCCAGCGATGGCGAAGATAGCGATACCGCGCGTTCTTCTCCGCCTGCCCAACGTCTCGATTGAAGGCGATCATGTCCGGGATGGCGGCGGGCAGGGCTTTGAACACCGTGCCCACCTCTTCGAACTTCTCAATCGAATCGTCCGGCTTGTCTGACCAGGTCGCGAACAGGGGCCAGATTTGGGAGATCTTGTCTCTGCGGATGTATAAGAAACCGGTGCCGCGGGGGCCGTGCATCCATTTGTGGAGGCAGGTAGCGTAGGCGTCGCAGCCTAGGCTGTCGAGGCGGAAGTCGATTTGGCCAGCGGAGTGTGCGCCGTCCAAGAGGGTGAATGCTCCGTGCTGTCGCGCGAGATCGCTGATGGCCTTCACCGGAAATACCAAGCCTGTCCTGCCGTCTACATGAGGGAGGGATACCGCTTTCGTCTTGCTGCTCATCACTTTTCGAAAAGCAGCCAGGATCTCCTCGTCGCTCACGGGCCCGAACGGGAGGTCCACGAGCCGAAGCACAATCCCCTCCCGTCGAGCGCGCTGGCGGATGATCGCCAGGTTGAAATCGTAGCAATACTTAGTAGCAACGACTTCATCTCCAGGCTTCAAGTCAATGCCCTTGAGCACCGTCGCGACACCTTCCATCGCATTTCTCGTCAGAGCAATCTCCTCTGGACTCGCGCCAAAGTACGTCGCTAACATTTCCCGAACGGCAAGGGAGGAGCCACTCTCTTTCATGTCCACGAACGGCTCATACTCGTCCAGCTCGTAGGAGAGCGACAGATCGACTAGTGATCGCACCTTGTCGCGAACGATCTCGGGGGCTGGGCCGCGCCGGGAATTGACTAGCTGCGTGCGCGTGTAGAAGGGTTTCAGCGTTGCTCGGATGGATTGCCAGTAGGCCTCGTCGTCCGGCGCGTGCTTTAGACCTGCGGGATTTGCCATGGTCGATCAGACGTGTAGGTGACGATGGATTACTTTCGTGCAATGTGGGCAATTAGTGACGCGGCTGGATGCATGCCTTCAGGTCAAGGAAAGACGATGGCGTTGTGAGTGAGCAAGTTTTCTCCCGCTCAGGACAAGTCTCATCTAGGCATGCTACTAGCCTCGCCGCTTCTACCCGATGGAAGAACCATCTCAGGATCTCGAAAGATCCATGAAGGCCTCCATGAGCAACGAAAGTGACAGTGGTTGGTGATCGACAAGAGTGATGCTCGAAAGAAAAAGTTGCCAAAGCGCGGCTAACTCAAAAGCCGACATGTCACCGCCCTCCATCGAGATGTCACAGCGACCGAACAAAAGCGCCAAACCGTCACTTCGATGCGCTTCACTCTTCTTCTGCTGCCATTACGCTTACACGACCAGAGTCTGCCGCCCTGATATAAACTGTGGTTTCATCAGTCTGAGAGAGCTACAAGACCTTCGCATCGCCACTTCCCGACTTTTACACAATTCTCGCCACGCAACTGGAACCTGAGGCATCAAAATTTCACCACCACAGACAACTGCCTTCCTTCATCCATTCACGTCGCGCAGACTCGCCGCAAAGATGAAACACGAACCCGACGCCGCACAGCACGACACCTCAATCCACAGCAAAGAAGAAAGCAGCGCCGATGTCGAACGGCAATCCCAGCACGACGGCACAGACGAGATTCCCGCGCCCACAGAATCGGCCTTCAAAGCCCTAGGCTGGCTAGACCGATTGCTCGCCCTATGGATCTTGCTCGCTATGATTATTGGCATTCTGCTGGGGAATTTTGTTGACGATGTCGGGCCTGCGCTGAAGAGGGGGGAGTTTGTGGGTGTTTCGATTCCGATTGGTAGGTTCTTGTTCACCGGTCGAGATGGAGTGATGGGTGCTGACGTCTTCCGAAGCAATCGGTCTGCTTGTAATGATGTATCCCATTCTTTGCAAGGTGCAATTTGAGACGCTGCACCTCGCGCTCAAATCAAGGGAATTGTGGATCCAGGTTGGGTTCAGCATTCTGCTGAATTGGATCATTGCGCCGTTTCTCATGGTGAGTCCGATCTGCGCCAGCCTCCAATGAACGTGTTACTGACGAGTGCCTTAGCTTGGCCTCGCGTGGGCCTTCCTCCCCGACGAAGAAGGGCTCCGTGAAGGACTTATTCTTGTCGGCTTGGCGAGATGCATAGCAATGGTGAGTCTCGACACCATCCTTAGCAAGATGTTTTGTGCTGACAGAGAAAAGGTGCTCATCTGGAACGGCCTGGCCGGCGGGGACAGCCAGTACTGCGCCATCCTCGTCGCCCTCAACTCCGTCCTCCAAATGGTGCTGTATGCACCGCTCGCCGTGTTGTTCATCAAAGTCATCAGCCACTCCTCCAGCACCATCTCCGTCTCCTACCCCATCGTCGCCACGAGCGTCGCAGTCTTCCTCGGGATCCCGCTCGGCGCCGCGATCATCACCAGATTAACGATCCGAACCTTCATCAGCGCTTCGTGGTACGACAAGACATTCATCAAGTGGGTGTCGCCGTGGTCGCTGATCGGACTGCTGTACACCATCATCGTCCTCTTCGCTTCTCAGGGCCACAAGGTCGTGCACCAGGTCGTCTCCGTCGTCCGCGTCGCGGCGCCTCTGATTGTCTACTTTATGGTCATCTTCTTCCTCACGCTCCTCATCACCCATCGACTCGGATTTGGGTACAAGCTGGCGACCACGCAGAGTTTCACAGGAGCGAGTAACAACTTCGAGCTCGCGATTGCTGTGGCAGTTGCGACGTATGGTGCAAATAGCAACCAGGCCCTTGCGGCGACTGTCGGGCCGTTGATAGAGGTTCCGGTGCTATTAGGGCTGGTGTATGTCGTGCGGTGGATCGGCCGCAGATATCACTGGAAGCCGTGAAGTTTGTCGGGACTTCCTTCGTCAAGGAAAGGCGATTCACCCTACGAAGTGTTGTAACGAGATCACCTTCGCAGGGCTCACGTAGATATGTTGGCCAAGACTCTGAACAGCACGCTGTTCTCCACGCGACACTCTCCAGACGTGCCACATGGTGCTCTCATGCCCGCCTTCAGCTGTGATTGCAACGCTGCCATGGAAAGACCTTTGCGGTTATATCGAAAGACCAGCGCAAGCGCTTTGGAGCAGACAGTGGAAGACTCGCCAGGTTGAAATTGCACGACAGTATCCATGAAGCAGCGTTCGACGGACTGGCCAGCTCCAGATTCGTAATCGTTGGTGGATGTTGTTGTGGAATCCCAGTGCAAGCCATTACTACCGTTAGCCAGGGACGGCTCCGGCACAGCTCCAAGCGCCAGCATAGAGTCTGTCGGCTCGACAACGTTGTTGAGCCCTTGCGGCAGGTTTGCGTAATTGTTGTAGGATTCCGTAAGCCATGCGATGTCACTAGAGGGGTCCATCAAAGCTGGCGGTAATTTGTCGAGTGTCTCGGCAGACATGAACCAGTTCGCTACCTGAAGACACGTTAGCGCGAGCAATTCCGCAATCATCGTGCGAGTCTGATTACAGCAGGATCCAACACATCCACCTGCCGATTCCCCCCACCATCAGCCACTTCCAGACTCGAAAACGGAGTCGTACCATCCCTCTCCTCCCGAAGAATAGTATACACCGCCTGCCGCTTCGCAGCCGACTCAATGAAGCGCAGCTGCGTCTCATCGTCAAACCCCAGCGCGGAAAGCAGATCCCGGCGCGCCGCATTCTCCCTCAGCGCCGTGTCGAGCGCGCTCTCCTGCTCGGGCAGGTCCGGCGATCCGCAGGGCTCGCATTGCCGGATTTTCGCTCGCAGAGCTTCGACTTGGCTTTCGAGTTCGGCGACGTGCGTGCGTTTCCGCTCTCTGCAGCGTTGTTGGTTGCGGCGGATGCGCGCGAGTTGTTCGGCCTGTGGGAATCGTTAGACCCTCGTGGAAGAACCGGGGGCTGGGGTGATCCGAGCGCACCTTGGACTTCTGACTGGACGCCGGCGTTCCGGCGTGATTCTCATCCGAACCCATGGTGTGAGCGTCTGTCAACTTCCAAGACAGATTATGACTATACGATCGGCTTCATGTGGCGAATGAGGTTGGGGGGGTTCGCGTAGATGGAGTTCGTTTTCTACCGCATGGACCGTGCACGTGTGGAAGCTTCCGTGCAGTGACGAACGCCCAGCATCGCGGCTAGATGGAGACAGATTGATGAGATAAGATGCGATTGTAGCATTGCGGGGCTATGGAACTGCGATGTCTGCGCAACGCGCTGTTGTGAGAGTGCTCCATTAGGCTCGTGCTTTCATGCACTGGATGGCATGGCAGGGTCAAGGTACGAGAATAACTCGAGCCCGCGATCAGGCTGAGGGATGTGCATATGCCACTACCCATGACTGCAGGGTCTATGCCTGTGCCTCAAGCTCTCGCGCCACTCTCTCATACCACACTGGCTCTTGCGTCTGCAGCATTGTCGTGACCTTCTCCACTTCCTCGGCCAGTCCAGCCACATTCGCCTCCCACGCCCTCAACTCCGCATCACCCAAATCCCCACTTCTTCTGCCCGCACTGTTCGCAACGCCGGCCTGGAAGAAGTTCACAGCTCCTTCAATCTGGTCGATTGAGCCCGACAGTCGATTTGACTCGATCATGGCCGCGCACTGTGCTTCCGCCCGCTCTTCGGAAACGCCGAGAAGTGTTCCCAGGGCGGCGGTAGAGATGTTTTGGTACAGGCGCGAAACGGCGAGAAGATTGTGCTCGAGCACCGCTTTGTCAAGAACTGTGGATCCGTCGGATGTTTTCGCTAGCTGATGCTCTTTAAGGTTTGCTGCGAACGCGGCCACTTCGGCGGGAGAGAGCAGGCGGTCGAGGAAGATCTTCTCCAGTATGCTGTGCTCCGCTGTTTCCACGGCACGCTCGTCTTTGTACAGCTTTCCTAGCTGTCGCGCGCGTTGCGGCCCAGCTGGAGCGAGGACTGCGCAGGTGATGGCGGCACTGAGAGCTTGCAGGCGCTCTTCTTCGTCAATCACCGGCTCGTTGGACAGGGCGAGGTAGGAGGCGGAGGCGTCAAGGAAGTTACGCTGGGAGTCGCTAATGCGCGCCTGGCTCAGCTGAAATTGAAGACGTGTGGCTTGGTCGGTGACGCTGAAGATGACTTGTTTGATCTTATTCAGGTGTGAGAGGGCATTGGTCGGATCATCCTCTTCCAGGTAGCAGCGACAGATGCGCATCCACACTTTTGCCTTGTCATCGTCGCTCACACTTCGCTGCGTAGAGTCAAGAGTGATGGTTTGGAGGGTTTTGGCGCTATTTGTGAAGTCTTCGTCGAGTTCGTAGGCATCGGCGAGGATGAACTTCAGATCGGTGTCTTGCTGTTCGTAGCTGACAATCTTGGGGGCGAGAAGCTGCACAATGGCATTGCCGGCTTCGATCTTGACATTGTTGTCGGACAAGCTGCGGTACTGCTCGATGAAGTTGGAGAGGAGGGGGCGGGAGTAGATGACGCCGATGGAATCGGAGAGGATGCTTTGAACGTAAGCAATGAGGTTGGCGGATAGGTCGTTGCTGGAGAAGGTGGAGACGATGTTTTGGAGCGCCGCCGAGTAGCCCTCTGTACGCTGTTGAGGATTCGATGAGCTTTCGAGTTGCGCCAAATGCGACGCTATCTGCGGGTTCGACATGCTTGCTGGTGGTGTTTGTGAGGGTTGGAGTTGGATGGATGTTTTCACTGCAGCCGATGAAGACGCGGTGCAGCTCCTTATCGATAAGAGTGCCGCCGCCCAAAGCGGTTAGACGTTCACTCGCTCCGCGCCTTTGACTGCACGTCCGTGACGGACTACACCCTTGCACCTTCACATTCCACACCCTCCAGATCCCCTTGCGGATTTGAAGACACACAAAGTGACCATGGCAGACACACAAGCCAAACCGGAGATCAAGGTGGATCCAGCATCCAGCACTCCCAAAGCCATGACCGATGTTGAGGAGTTCGAAGACGATGTCGACCTCTACATTCCTCCACCTCCGCAACCACAAGGCGACGGCCCGCAAGCCTGGCTGGTGAAGGTGCCCAAATACATCTGGAACGCATGGGCGGAGATCTATCGCAACGCGCCTGACGACGGGGGGAATGTAGAGATCGGTAAGATGGTGGTCTACGAGCCCAAGCCAGGCGAAGAAGCGCCAAAGACTCAAATCCGCCTGACGCCTGGCGTGTACCAGCACGTGGACCTGCCCAAGACGTACAATCTCGACATCAAAACGACTGGCTATAGCAACACCATCGTCTTCTCCGAGAAGGACCTCCCGGGCCACCGCTCGGGCCGTCCCCAGCCCTACTCCTCGCGCCACTCCAAAGCTCAGCAATTTCAAAAGTCACGCGGCATTCCCTCCAAAGCCGATCGATATGGGAAGCCTGTCAAACCAGGCACATACCGCACAGCAATCCCCAAACAAACCGCCCTTGCGCCCCTCATTTACCACGTTGCTGATGCCGCCCCGGAAGAGGATGCAAGTTACTTTGCCTACTTCAAGAAGCAGTACGAGGAGCAGCTCAAGCCCAAGAAGACGACGACATTCTTCGCGGGCATCGACCGTTCACTGCACCCCGCCGCCTCCCACCTCAACGCCTTCCCGTCTTTCGGACTGTCTTCGCGACCCGGGGCAAGGGGCAAGAAAGCTGCACCAAAGGAGAAGGCGGTACGCATGTCACAAGAGGCGCTGCTGGACAGGATATACCAATGTTTCCGACGATACAAGTACTGGTCGCTTAAGGCGTTGCGGATCGAATTGCGTCAGCCGGAAGTCTACATCAAGCAGACGCTGGAGGGGGTTGCCGTTCTCATGCGATCGGGAGACTTCGCGATGAACTACGTGCTGAAGCCGGAATATCAGGCAATGATCAACCCGCAAGGCGAAGATGGAGAGGGAAAGGCGGAACCAAAGGAGGAGACTGCAATGGTGAAAAGCGAGGCGGAAGAGAGCGAGATGGAGATGGACGGTGGGGTGGAACTGGGTAGTGAGGATGACGATGACGACGATTTGGGAGAGGAGTTTGAGGACGTTAAGATGCAGTGAGATTGAGGCCCATGTTAGCATGCGCCATCACATGTCAGCGGCAGGTGAATAGCCGCCACTGGGCGACCTCGTCCACAATAGAGAGTATGCCCACTCCACAATCGTTCCTTCCTCATTCGGCCAAGTCATGCAGTAAGATCATTTCAAACCCCAACAACCCCCTCGAACACCAACCGCACTCTGTCCATCAGCGCTTACTTCTCCATAGCCATCACCGATCAACAACCCTCACAGCACACGATGCCAACCCTCAAACAAATTCAGTGCTCCATCGAGCTAGGCCCCAGCAACACCAAACTCACAGAGTACGGCGCACGCTACAGCGACGGCCACGTCGAGAGCTTCATCGCCGTCCCCGACACCGACCTGGCCTTCACCATCCACCTCACCTCACAAGGCTACATCGCGCCCGGCCTGGCCTTTTTCGTCTACATCGACGGCGAGTACCAATGCAATCGCAACCGCACCAATCTCAGACTTCCCGGGACAGGCGTGCAGCCGAGTGAGTATGAGACGGAGTTTCGCTTGCGGCAGAAAGAGGAGAAGACGAGTTTGGGGACGTTTGTTGCGAGGGATTGGACGTTCGTGAAGTTGGATACAGGTTTGTGGCTTTGCTGCTTGGGAGTTGTGCTTCGCTGACTCGCGATCAGTCGCTGCTGACAATGCGCCCAGCCTCAATCGGAATTTCACGCACAATGTGGGTACTATCGAGGTGATATGCCTGCGTTGCAAGTCGGATGATGATGAGCCTCCGCCGGCTAGAGTACGTCGAAGCGAAACGAGCGTAAAGGACTCTGACCCTGGATCGAGACCTGAGGCGAAGCGCACACCGGCTTGCGCTGAACCAGCTCCAGCAAAGAGTGCTACTCCTCAGCAAAGTGAGTTTGGGGGTATGTTCGGTTTGTTCGACGGCGCGGCCGACATGGTCTGTCTCGATGGGGCCGACATGGAGCAGGCCTCTGGCCTCTCGCTCCCATGCCTAGACGGACCTGTCGATCGGCCAGACATTTCCAACCAATGGGCCGGGAGAGGAAGGGATGACATGCAAGGCGACAAATATCTGGGCCTTCGCCATCCGGAGCGGGCTGCGTATAAACAGTATATCCGCGAAACCGGCCAGTCGGTCAGCTCCCAGCACCCTTCACCCGCGACACCCAAATTCGACATCTCCTACACTGGCTTCCAACAGCTTGGCCGGGTCTTGCAGGAAGTGAAGAAAACGGCTCAAGAGTACATCGACACCCACCCACATGACGGCAAGGAGAATTTGGATGGCGCAAAAGCAGACGTAGCCTTCATATCCGGACTTCTGGAATCCCTAAAAGGGCGAGACGGCCTGGACAAGTTCCCTCGCGCGTTGAAGGAAGTTCTCATAGACATTGATCTTCTGAGACAGTGCTCGGTGGAAGTGGAACGACGGTACCCGAAACGAGACTGGAAGCCAGTCATTCGATCGCATTTCGAGGACCAGGTCAGAGCGATTCACGATCTGAAGTTGCGCAAGGACCACCGCCTAGATGACTTGGACGACTGTCTCGCTCTGTCGAGCTACTTCAAAGCCCGGATTGAGATCATTGGAGGCTACCTGTTTCTTATGGAGCAGTACGACAAAGTCAATTTTGATGTCCTGCGGGAACGACTCAGTCTCTTGCACTCGCAGCGTGACCGCGCAGAAGCCAACGTGCAGAATATAAAGCAAGGCAAGAACGATGCGGCGCACTCGCAAAAGGAGCAGAACGACTGGGTACCTGACCGACAATATCGAGACAACAAGCACTCTTCAGACTGGGCAGATGGCAACACCAGTCCAAATGGCTGGAATCCTCCAGACAACCAAGGCGGAGGAGGAGGAGCAGGCGGCTGGGAGCAGGTGGGAGTTGGAACCTGGCAGCCTGATCAGCAAGCACGCCACAATTCGCCTCGGCCGGCATCTGTTAATAAATGGGCCGGTAACGATACGGACAATAAGAGTCAGCGTTCACACAAGTCCAGGAGCTCTCAACGAAACCACGTTTGGGGTGATGATAACAGACACCAGAGCAGTAATCGGAACGACCAGTGGGATCGAAAAAGCGAACACCGGTCTGGGGATGGGTGGGATGATGGGCGGGCTCACGTTGATAATGCGAAGGGATGGGAAGATCAAGGCCAGCAGAACGACGGCGACAGGTGGGGAAAGGAAGGCAGTCACAAGACGTTCGAGCACAACTTCAGCAACGACAACAACAATGGCAACAATAACGGATGGGGAGGAGACAACCAGGCCAACGATAACTGGCACAGCGACGACCAGCAGCAGCCGCATGGCTCTCAGAAGCAGCCCTCGAACGCATGGCCTCCACCCCCGGAGAGTCGTAGATCCCAGCGCAACGATCGGGCTGTTCACGAGCAACCCGCAGCCCAAGACGGCGGGGATAATCGCTCCATCGCCGCCGCCAGCGACACCAGAGACGCAAAAGCATACATCAAGCCCTACTGGCAAAGTTGGGACCGCGCACCGAGCCAAACGCAAACATCCAACCCCAACACCAAGAAAAAGCGAGACGAGCCCCGACAAGTCTACACCTACCCAGCCTCGCCACTACCCCACCTCTCGCCCGCAGACAACAAAGTCACAAACGCAAGTCACGGCGTGCAAGTCAGCAGGGGATCGGACTACGCGCACAAGACGCGGCGACCGACGTATATCGATTCCATGGAGGCGCCGTATGCGGTGTTTAGCTTCAAGTATCGCAGTCGGGAGGTGCTGGAGAGGATTTTGAGGCGGAAGATCGATGTGCTTGATTTGAAGGGTGTGGTGGAGCAGGCGGAGAAGGCGAGGTTGATGGGGATGCCGAAGCATGCGTTGATTGAGAAGTTGATGGCGAAGAGCGGAGGGTCTTCGAAGGGGGAGAAGGTTGAGCAGGGGAACAGATCTGCTCGCCACTCGGTGAAGAATGACGGTGGATGGGGTGGCGTTGACAATAACAACAACAACAACAACGGAGGCGATCAGGGCGGAGGCGGCTGGGGACCGCAAGATAATCACGATGCCCAAAGTCATCGGGGCAGGGCCAGTCAGGGGAAGCAGAACAGTGCTGTCGAACAAGGCTGGGGCAAGGACAAGTCAGCTAGTGGCGGCGGCGGCGGATGGGGCGAAGGAGGGTTCGACGATGGTTACGCGAACAACGACTCGGGCGGTGGGAAGTGGTAGTGCGAGATGGGTTTGCAGCTCGAGGTGGCCGATGGTTCAAGGGAGGATGGGTTGGATGAAGTTGATCGGCCAGGCTGAGCGAACAGGGTGGAGTAGTATAGTAACGCACAAGAGACGACTCCGTTTACTACTACTACGACACGCCGGAATCCCGGTTCTCGACAGTCCTCGACACCAATCACATGCAATTGATTGTTGTAAGACCGGCAAATCAACGTGGCCGCACGTGTTCGCGTGTTGGAAACGCCACCGGGGAGCGGAAGGTGGGGGCCTTGCGTGCGGAGGTTCGCTTGCAGGGATCACACCTTCGTGCATTAAGTACCTCTTTGTACCCTGCCTGCAACGCACGATGCTGCTCTCCTTCATCGGTCAGTCATCTCGTGGTAAAGTCTTAGAGCCCTCGACTTGCGTGGTGAGGTAATGGGCGTTGAGGACAGCTGAAGCAGCCGACGAACAACCACACCTCCTCCTCTCCCAACCTGAAGGTGATACATCGCCCATGCGTGCAGCCCCGACGCCACAGTTGCAGTGTCTGCTTCTGGCATCACCCGACGAAAAGCAACCCTGGCCGAACGCGTCTGGCACTGCCGCCCGCCAGGGAATCTAGACCGACCGCGTCGCCGAGACCGTTTGATTCGTCCATCTCATACCGAACAGTAACCGCCCTCTCCAGCTGCCAGCGCGTCGGCCTCCAAACCCGTGTAACATGTCGAGGACATCCCAGGACTTCGCAAGGCGAGCTCGGAGGGACTCGCATGAGGCTAATTCGGTACGGGGCTCGCTTTTTTGCCTTTTTGCCCCTTTGCTTGCTTCCAGCTGCTGACCTCGAGGGACCAAGCGTGTCGTGATGCCTCTGAATTCGTCCGTCGCTTTAAATCAACCCACTCCTCGTAATGGCCCGCGGCTTTTCCCTAGAGCGCATCCCGCTGATAGCAATGGCGTGCCCCCAAGACCGGAATTACCAGAAGGCAGCGTGATGCCTAAGACCACTACGGCAGTCAACGACTTCACGCCTACGATTCCAGAGCAAGCGGCGACGACTAGCCGCAGTCCTCCCGCCGAGCGTACAACAACTCCACAGTCAGCAGACGAAGCGCGCCCCTGCTCAAGTCAAAGCAACAGAAACTCGAAATCGTCCAAGAAGAACAGCCTCGTCGCCTTCCTCACCCTCAAAGAACCCTCCACCAAAGCACTGGAAGACTTCGCCGACGCGGAGCGGGAAAAGGCAAAGCAGAAAGGCGCCGCCGCCGCCACAGCCTCAGCAGCCGTGCCGCCCGGCGTCTCCACGCAGAAACTCCCGGACTACGTGCCCAAAGTCAACAGCAAGTGGGACGGAATGCCCGAAAGCGCGAGCCGCAAGAGCGCGGATCTCGGCCCCGACGACGGCAGGCGGAAACAGAGTACTTCGTCTAAGCACTCGCGTCGCAGTCCCAATTCGTCTAATCCGAGCACTTCTCCGGACCTGGAGAGCAGGCCTACAAGTCCCGCTGTTATGCGCAACTTCGCGGCTGCGGGGCTGTATGAGGCTCATGGAAGCGGGAGTGAGTCGGCTGAGAGCAGGAAGCCATCTCCAAGTGCTCCCCTGGCGGCAGCGGCAACACCGGAGTCGAGAAGTGTCGAACTAAAGAACGAAGAGCCAATACTCGCGCCGTTACTCCGGCCGTACGAACCGCCTATTCCCCCCAGATCGCCGGAGAGAAAATCTTTCCAACTCAACATGGGGCCATCTAAGGCGGGAGAGGACACGAAGACCACAGAAACGACTTTACCGAAGATGAACGATGCTCCCGTGCTAAAAGCTACGAGTGTCCAGCCGGACTGTGCTGGTCTGCAGGTCGTGTCTGCACTGATCTCTGAGGCCGAGTCGGATCGCAAACAGGATGTTGTAGCGGCAACAGCTCCGCATTCGAACCCTACAGCTGTGCGACCAATGAGTGCTCGCACGGCTGTCAACTTCAGCAGACCGTTGCGGCCGCGGGAGACGGGACCTGGTTGACGATTTGTGCTGCGTTGTTACATATCTTTAATCACCAAAAGGACGGCGCCATCAACTTCAGCCGCCCGTTACATCCTCGGGAGGAAAGGCCGGTTGACGACTTGTACGGCCTTTCGCATATGGTCAATCACCCAAAACGGAATCGGACATGATGACGAGGATGCAATGGCGCCACAGCCTTATGCCGGGACCCAGTGACCAAGTCGACTGCACTCACAGTCAACATGGCTGAAGTGCGAAATAACCCCTACCCAGCTGGCCTGTCCGATGCTGAGAAGTGAGAAGTGTAGGGCTCACAGTACGGGCGCCACCTCTCGAAACGCAGTCAGCGAGGGGAGGCTATCAGATGCACGGCATGTATGAACTACGAAGGAAGCTGCAGAGATATCTTGTACTTCCTTGATCACCACGACCCGATTCGCATGTCATCAAGTATCCGCATAACGAAAACGTCGGCATCAAGACTGTTCATATCCATATTTTTGCCACCTGTTTTGGTACCACTCCGAACATGCGTGTTTAACTGTACGCCTCGTTCGGGGCACCGTGTACTCAATCGGCAATCCCCGGATCTGCTCCATTCCACAGCGGACGAGCGTATTCGCGCCCACCCCATCCTCCATTATCTCGCAGGGGTATGTGCGGTCAGCAGCCGACGTTTCGTTGAAGAAGATCAACGCATTCGAATGGTACAGCTCGTCAAGGAAGAGGTATTCCAAGCTCGAATCTTCCCGGGTGAGATCCTTGAATGTATCGGCCCAGGTCATCGAGGGCCAGCCATGGTTCCGCGAATGAATCAGCTGGACTCCGACCATCGTGAGGCGTTTGATCGGAAAGTTATGGAGAAATGTCGACAAGGTGGCCTGCCTGAAGCACACCCCGTCCAGGGTGCACGAGCGGAGGAGGGGTAGGTTGTAGGCGCTTGCGCTGAGGTGATCGAGGAAGCGACGGGGTTGAGAGCGCTCGACAGTGTACCAGTGGATTCGGAGCGATTCCAGGAGGGGCATGAAGGACAGAAAGACTGGGAATCCGGCGAAGTTGCCCTCGTCGTTGAGCAGGGTTTTCTTAGCAAACCCTGGGTCTTCGTCTTCTTCGACCTCATATGATTCGTTTTCGGACAAAATGCGCGCACAGAGGCTGATGGAAAGAGAACTGAGTGACTTGAAAGCCGCACGAAGACCTTCTTCGTGCTTCGCAATATCGTGTAAGTCGCGGCAGGGCGAATGGCAATAGGGCAGGCCATAGAAAGCATTCAATGAGTGGACAGGCAGTCGAGATTGCGCGAGGGAAGCGATGCAGATGTGTAGGATCTTCGAGGCTATCTCGGGCGCCGTCTCCTGGTCCCATGGATCCTCCTCCCGGCTTCGAGGAAGAGGCCGCTCGCCGCGAATCGCGTCTCTGCGAAGTAGAGCAAGTTCCAGTGATAGTGCGTATGATTTGCGGTACTTCTTCAGGCTTTCGAAAGCTTCGGCCAGCACTTTCGACATCGAATCCGTCCAGTTGAGTGTCACTCTCGGCCAGGTAAGCGCATGGTCACGTTCGTGCTGCTCCTTCTCCAGGGCATGCAGCGCATCTTGGGTCTTCTTCAACACCTCCAGCTCCGCCGGGGTACAAGGATGCAGAATCGAACGTCTTGTCCCGTAGGGCGTATACTCCGTGTAGCCTTTGCGCCGGATTACGTCGTCTAGAAAGTGCGTGTCGACGATCTCACCCACGAGCACCAGGTTTTTGAGAAAAGGCGCAAGGGTTTGACACTCGGTGAAGCGGATGAAGGAGCGCACAGCCTCGAGATTGAGATGCAAGGTGTAGGTGTCGAAATACGATCGGAATGTGTCTCCGGCGGCCAGGGCAGCCAGAGCGCGATTGCAGAGCCGCAAATTGAGAACGTCGTCTTTCTCCAGCAGCTCGACAATGGACTCGATGATTTCGGAGGGGCAGATGTCGATGGACATTGTGGGTGAAGCTGTGGGAGCGGTTGTCGTTGATAGATGGATGGTTTGTAGGTTGCGCCTCTTGCTGAGACTGACGAAGATGTTTGGAGGAAGAGAAAGATTTGAAGCAGCGAATGTGTCAATAAAAGCAACACAGTATCACCTTACGATGACTCCACGAGTGAAGATGAGGGGTATCTGCTTCGGCAAGGGAGAAATCCGACCTGTATGATAATTGTCGTGATACATTCGGGTGAACCAGCCAGGCGGGCTCAAGCCATGCAGCAGCCTGACGGTACGTACCTCGAGCCCTCACCGCCCGTCCCATCCATCGAAAATCAAAGAAAGGCCGCCAAAGCCTCCATAAACGCCTCATGGTTCTCCAGCATAGGCAAATGGCCGGCATTCGGAATCGCCTTGAAAGTGGTATTCGGGATGCCAAAGCCTTGCATCACCTCTGGCAGCTTTCCGTCTCCCTCCCCCGCAATCAACAGTCCCGGGGCCTTGATACTCGCCAACGAATCTTTGAGATCGTAGTTGCAAAGTGCGCCAGCGTTCTGCGCGAAGCCATCGAGATTGGCGTCTGCAACCATTTCTTGCGTCTTCTTTGCATTCGCTGAGCCGTGATTGGCTTCAGTGAACCATCTTTTGACCGTCACGTCCGCCAACGCATCCATGCCTTTTGATCGCGCGAGTTCAATGCGTTCATCCCAGGCCTTGTTGTTCGCTGCTCCAGCGGCGACATTGCAGTCGCAGGCGACGAATTTGTCCAGCATGTCTGGATGGCGGATGGCGAAATTGATGCTGGTGACGCCACCCATGCTGACGCCTACGACTGCGTGTGCCTTTTCGATGTTGAGGCGTTGGAGAAGGTACTCGAGGTCGTCCGCGAGTAGGTCGAAGCGGGTGGGATTGCTCTTGGCGTCTTGCTGGGAATACCCTCTTGCATTGTAGCGGAGAACACGATAGGATTTGCCGTTGACGCCTTGAAGAAGGGCTTTGGCCACGCCGTCCCAGATGTGGAGTGTGGTCAGGATGGAGTTGACGAAGACGATTACGGGCGCCTGCGGATCGCCTTCAAGTTGGAAGCGCAGCTGCGCTCCGTCGGTGGTGGTGACTGATGACGGCTGCTCGTTCAACGGATAGAAGGTGTGGTAGTGCTTCCAGTGCCGGAGTTCGCGAGAGACGACGTGCTTCCTGATATTCTCTCGCCAAGGCGTGTTCTGTGCGTTTTGAAGCTCTGCACCGTTGATTCCGTTTTGCGCCGTGTAGTCATGTACCGCCAGGAACTCGAGCTGGCCTGCGGGAGGCATACCATTCAGTCCGCCTACGACCAGTTTGAAGCGCCGCGATCGAAGCCACCCGGGAACTTTGGAAATCATGTCGATATGTTCTTCTTCGTACCACTTGTCCCACTCCGCAACCCCGGATTCGTGGAGCCTGATGGAAACAGCGTGCTGCACGGGAGCCGGTTTCTCAGTTGCACCGTGAGACGAATAGAGGGAGTAGATTTTCCGGTCCAGTGATTCGAACGTGCTCATCACCCGCTTCTCGCGTTGCGAGCGCTCCTCGCGCAGTCGGGTGTAGATGCGCTTGTCGAGCCAGGCCAGGTCGGAGACATCGTAGACGGCGGTCCAGGCTGGTGTCTTGTCGTCTGCGGCCGTGTATCGATTCCCGTTCAGGATGAAGGGGAGGCGCAGTCGTAGAGGGCCGTGCTCGTTGTTGTACCAGTCGTGGAAGGCTGTCTCGTCTGTTTGTGGACCCGGTTGGATGGCTACCTGTAGACGGGATCAATCAATGTCGACGAGAGGTAAAGGCGGACAGGCTTACTGCGAGATACCCGGGGCCTTCCATATCTTATGACGGATCAATTCGATGGAATTGGTTGCATCCATGCCGTCCGGGGCGTGGACGTTCATTTATTGAATGCGGATTCGTGGTGACAGACTTTACGGGAGCTGTCATCGGCAAAACACTCTTCCGAGGTCGGCATCGAAGAAGAACCCTAAGGCCCTTGTCGAGCAACACTTGAGTCTGTAGAGAGATCGTGTACTCAAAGGGTAGGAGACGTATCCATACTTGCGAAAAATGATTCCAGCTCTACGCAATACGCAAACTAGGAATACACATGTTATGGGGATCCAATATCAGTTCTGCGATATCATCACCACAATGGCTTACGGGCCTTCCAACTTAGGCGGGTCTCCTCCGTCAGGGAACAAATCCACATAATCGTTCGAACCCTTCAGCAACTGCTCGAAATTCAACCTCGTGCTCCACCGGATATTCCTCGTAAACGACTGCACGTTGTAAGAGTCGCCTTTGTGTTCGATGTCGCTGTGCGTGCTCGTCCGTCCCTTCGGCCGATGCTGCTGGAACAGCTGCGGCAGCGGCGCCACACAAGACGCGGTGGTGCGGTTGCCGATGCCGTTGCACACGTACTGGTACATGATATCTACCGGATCAATCATGCTTTTGATCCCGGCTTCGTACAGCATGCGACGGGCGCCGCGTTGCGAGATGGCGTAGGCGGTGGAGCACACAGCTTGCCAGGGGCGGTGAACGATGCGTGTGTGAGGAGGGTAATCGTCCATTAGCTCGCTGTTGCCGAATTGCATGTTCAGGTGTTGCGCTTCGGGGACGCTTGGGTCATTTGGAAGTATGACTCGGCCGAGGGGGACGGTCAAGTCGCTTGCGCGAGCAAATCGCGTGCCGCAATGGCCCAGCCAGAGCAAGTCCCAGCGATCGAGGTCGCCATATGGGGAGGTGATGGCGGGGGTGACGAAGTCGGAATGGATATTGAAGGTTTGGGCTTGCTGATCTTCCCCGGGGATGGGGTAGCTTGCGTCGAGGAATTGGTCGGTGGTTCCGATTTTGGGTTGGAGGAGAAGCTGCGATGCTCTTGCAAAGTCCCGCATTTGTCCTTTGATGCGCAGGTCCCAGTCGGCATCATCTTCCATGATGAGAGCGGAGGAGATGTCATTGTCGACGACCCTGCTGTGATCAGCTTCTGGTCCTTGCATCGCCGTATGGGCATTGAAACCCTCACATTCTCAAGAGGTCGAGATGAGCCCTCCAACAACCCAGAGCACCGGCGGGAAGGTTCCGTTCGGTGCCGCCGGGTGGGAGAAACTTTCGATCAACATCAGTCGTGCCAGAGACGTATTCGATATTGAGCCCCGTAAGAGATGCTGCCAATGACACCGCATCTCGGTGGTCGTAGCGGGATGGAAGGCTGACGACGAAGATCTTCTGAAACTGCGACACATAACCGCTCGTCAACATCGCGAGCTTGTGGCCTGCCGTTGGATTAACTCACCCCAAGAGTCGAATTGCCAACGTCGTTGAGGATATGGGAAGAGCGATAGCTGAAGTGAGAGTTGGTCTTTCGCAACCCCAGGCCGAGAAGAATGCACAGACAAATCAGACCGACTGCGATCCAAATCGATCGCCATGGCCGTCTCGAGGCGCCGCTCTCGTACGCAGAGATCATTCTTGCAGCTTGATTGTTGGAGAAGAAGGAAGGAGTTGGAGGAAAGTAGATAAGGACATTATGTCTCGAAGCCCCTCGCCACGGAGACGTGAGAATGTTGACGCAAGGGAAGCAAGGGACAGACGAGGGTTCCAGATGGAAGGAAAATTCCATGCTGCACGAAGGCGAGAACGGCGCACACCTACCAGCGAGCAAGGCTTGTCGTGATTTGCGTGGAACCAATAGCGCATGGTTTCTTCGTGACGGAGGAGAAGAGCCATGGGCCGTTCTGCCCAGATCAACTTGATGTCGTGCCTCGGCGGGACGAGATTATGATGCTTAACGATTAACTCGCGAAAGTATATTATATCACCCTGCGACCTGTGCATACATGCAACTGAATAGCGATGAATGGATTGAGCGAATGATGATGACAGAGGGCAGGACGATCCCTTGAGTAAGGTAAGGTAATGTTCCTTAGGGTTTAGGTTGTGAAGTGTGGCTTAGGGTTAGCTAGATTGTCGCCTCAGGCATCACAGCTGTCCCTGAACTGACTTCCCTCGAGACGTCAGCGTTCATCGGCCCAACGTAAGATCAACACCAATGTCCTGTGAATGATCAACCCACGCCATCCCTAGCCTTTCGTGCATTGGCTCGACACGAGTGTGTACGATATGTCCAATGGACTGAACGAAAAGAATGCGCTGTCCGATGACGGCCATTTGTCGCAATCCGAGGATGACGACTATGCGGAAACACATGGGAGGACGTCCGAGGACGTGAGACGGCATGATCAAGACACCCTGACCGCGGAGGAAGAAGCGGAGAGGCTGCTGGGAGTTAACGAGAAGGATGCGAGGAATATTGCACAGAGGTTCGCAGACCGGCGAGAAGCGCGAAGCCAGCGGAGGAGGGAGGCGACGCGCAGCAAGAGAGGTCTACGCACCGCTGGCCGGAGCGAGTTGATGTACGATACCGAAGAAGGCCGACGATCAAGCAGCAGCGAGGGAAGCAACTCCAGCGAGGCCGATCTGCAGCTGCTGAAGGAGACGCAGTCAAAGCAGCGGGTGAGTTGTACACCTCCGTGTCCTACCACGACGAAAGACTAACACGACGAAGACGACCAAGACCTCCCGATTCGCACGTTTCACTATGATCCACGTCGTCATAATCGCCGCCTTTGTCGCCCTCGTATACGGCGCATATCACGCAACATCTCACAAGTCAAGCCCGACTTTCGTCGCTCAGACGCTGTCCAACGGCACCCACACCTTCCTCCCCACCACCCTCCTCATCTCCCTCGACGGCTTCCGAGCCGATTTTCTCGCCCGCAATCTGACGCCCACATTGAACGACTTCGTCCGCTCAGGCGTCAGCCCGCAGTACATGACCCCTTCCTTCCCCTCCCTCACCTTTCCCAACCACTACACCCTCGTCACTGGCCTCTACCCCGAAAGTCACGGAGTCGTTGGCAATACTTTCTGGGATCCGAATACGAGCAAAGAGTTCTACTACACCGATCCAGCTCGCAGCATGCAAAGAGAATGGTGGAATGCCGAGCCATTATGGGTGACGGCCGAGCTGGCCGGAGTGCGAAGTGCCATCCACATGTGGCCCGGAAGCGAAGCGCCCATTGGCGACATCGAACCCGCATATGTTGACAAATATAACGGGGAAGAGCTATTGGACACGAAGATTGACCGCATCTTCACCTGGCTCGATCTCCCGGGCCCCGAAGACGAGAACGCCAAGGATGCGGGTCTTCGACCTCAACTTATCGCGGCGTACGTTCCTGACGTTGACCGTGACGGCCACCGATCCGGTCCCAACAGCACTCACATCCGCGGCACTATCGCACAAGTGGACGACATGCTCGGCACCATCTTTCGCAAGATCGACGAGCGGAATCTGACCCACATTGTCAACATCATCGTGGTATCCGATCACGGCATGGCCACGACATCTATCAATCGCCTCATCCAGCTCGAAGACCTCATCGACACCTCCCTCATCGAACACACCGATGGCTGGCCTCTCTACGGCCTCCGCCCATACAACTCCGACCCCGCCCACCTACAAGACCTCTACAGCACTCTCCTCGCCAAATCTCGCCTTCCCGAATACAGAAACAGCTTCGATGTCTACCTCCGCGACAAAAACATGCCGTCGCGCTACCACTTCAGCAACAACCCACGCATCGCACCCCTCTGGATCGTGCCCCGCGTCGGCTGGGCCATCGTCACGAAATCCGAGTTCGACATCCCGCTCTCCAAACAGCGCGGCGACGAGTACAAACCGCACGGCCTGCACGGCTACGACTTTGAGCACCCGCTCATGCGCGCCATTTTTGTTGCACGCGGCCCCGCCTTCCCACATCCGAAGGGCAGTCGCGTGGGCGAGTTTGGCAACGTGGAAGTCTACAATATCGTGTGTGATTCATTGGGGATTGAGCCCAGGCCGAATAATGGGACTTTGAGACTACCGTTGAGGACGCAAGGGTTGCATGATTTTGACGCTGTGCACGGCGGGGTGAATACGGAGGTTCCGGAGGACTTTTCTTCATCGGACGGCGATGGCGATGGATTTGATGGGGGAAGTGGACTCGGTGGTGCAGGGGATCTGGATCATTTGAATTTCGGTGCGCCGCCAGTCATGCCGACCGAGCCTTTGCCGCCGACGATGCCGACAGATCCTGTGCCGCCGACACCGCCGACCGAGCCTGCTCCGTCTGACGAAGGCGCGGAAGGACAAAAGGGCTCGCAGAGCTGGTGGGAGTGGATGAGGGAGCAGTTTGAGAAGATTCAGAGTTGGGCTGATCAGCAACTTGGAGGCAAGGAAAAGGAGGACGGTCAGGCGGGGTCCTAGGCATGACCTTGAACGGAAGAACACGTCGCTTTCTCGACTCAAAAACGCCGAAGAGCTCCCCTTGAACTCTCCACCGAATCCAATTCTGATGTGGACGCAGCCAGGAACTCTCGCCTTGTTTTCTCATCTCGATATCAGACGCGACACGCCAATCGCCAAACGCACACCTTTGGATATGGTAAATCTGCAATCGCCGATCATTGTTCAGCCATTCGTGTCGTCCAACGTGCCGATGCAGCGACAGCTTTTGTTGACAACAAGCATCCACGTCGATCCACTCGGCGATCCTGGCGCTACTCGTCTGCGTGGTACAGAGACCCGTTGCATTCCTTGTCGCGCGATCCTTCGCTCTAGCGTATGTGGGTTATATCACATCATTTACATCTATCTTAGGCTAATACTGTGTGCCCAGTGGAAAGATGAATTGGAGGCAAACCTTAGTACGAGCAGGACAGCCCAAAAATGCAAGGCCGCGCGCCGTCCGAGCCGTCCGGTTACGCCTGCCCAGGTACATCCAGTAGGTCGCGTAAATGCCCTGAGATTGGGACAACAAGATTGAGGCCAGCAGCCTCTCCACCTATTTTCTCACCATGGCATGGCCACGAAGTTGATTTCACATCAGCAGCGCTGCCAGGCTGGCTTACTATGGAGAGCTTTATCATGCATGGCCAACCGAGGCAACCTCTGTCAGTCAACGGACGCAGCCATGCCACAGCCCGACGCGTAGAAGGAAACGCGTGAATTTCACGGGCAAGGCAAGGTATATCAGTAAGTCCACTGTGCCCTGGGGGGACGTCAAGCCAGAGCATCATTTCTCCACTCCTTCGAATCATTTCCCCCCGCTCGTTGCAACAAATAAGCGCGAGCTCAGCAGCCATGGCTGCCATCGTCCATCTCTTCTCCTTCCTGGGCGCACGCCTCGTTGGCAATGGGATCCAGCATCACAACACAAAAGATTGCGCGCCAGCGCCACTTACTACGCCATTTCCAGCCCCAAAGCAGCCATCATTGCCACCGCCATCTCCTCGCCTTCCTGGAGGCCGTCTAGCTAGCAACTCGATCCAGCAACACAGCACAGAAGATTGCGCGCCAGCGCCACCTCCCGTACCAATTCCAGCCTCATCAGCCATGCGTTCACTAGCTCGACCGCCACACCTACCAGCGTGAACAAGTGCACCAGCAAAGACAACGCCGCCGGCTGAGACAACAATCTTACATCGGCATTTTCACCCTTATGCTGAACTACCAGGATCTGCGCGACGATGGCCGGGAGGCAGTCGCAGCCGCAGACACCGCAGATCCGGGCCAACACCCGCAAATAGAACGGTGCCCGCCACGGCAACAGGTATCTGTCACGTTCGGCTTCGGTTGCGCGAACTGCACATCCTCACCTTCGGCTCCGGTTGCGTGAACAGCACGCCCGCCGTCGCGTGCAGCTTCGTAAAGACGTATCACATCCCTAACCGACCCACCTGCGAAGGCCTCTTCAATGTCCCCGACCACTCTCATCATGCAGTATCCTTGCGGAAACCGAGTCGACCAGCCATTCTTGGGACCGCTCCTTCACTGGAACGTGGTCAACGGCTTGGACCAGCGTTTGCCTACTGACAAATATGTGTGGCTTGGTGATCACGGCTGATTGCGGGAAGTGAGCTCGCGAGATGGTGTGATTGTGTGGATGGATCTGATGCGGAGGCCTGTGGCTGGGCCTTGTCCCCGGCGAGCCATGTCCGGACGGGGTGTCTAATTTTGATTGATCCTACAGAGTGAAAGACCATACACACCGGACCTAACAAAATCCACACAACGATCTTCTGGCGCTTCGTGATCGATAGGCTGGACAGACGGATGTGGCGGCTCGTAGAGGTGGCGTTGCACACAAGCTTCGAACGTCTGCCACCTGCGTCTTGGCTGGGCGTGGCTATGGAAAGCTTAGCCGTTGTTCATTTCGCCTGCGCGGGACATTCGCCTTGCCGTAAGGGCGGCGGGACAAGCGATCGCCCAAAGGGGAAGTGCCGAGCGGCATTTGGCGGCCCCTGCAGCATACAGCCTCGTGGTGCGACGGGCGTTTGAACAGCGCGGCCGACGGTTTCCTCGCGGGATGGTAGAGTGTTGTTGGTGCGGATGGGTATTTCTAGTCATGCACGTGGGCTTCTAGAACTTCGCGTGCCTTTGCGAGATGAGCAGGTAGAGCGCAGGGACGGCGTGATGAGACGGAGTGGGCACCACGTGCATAGCCTTACGGTGTGTCCAACCACGTTGCGTGCCTTGGCGACGGAGCTGGGTCCACGTGCCTTAGCCTTGCGGCCTACCCAACCGACTGCATTTCTCTGACACCCCTTCCGCGACTCCGAGGGGAATTTTGGCATCCCCTTCGTCTGGACCTGCCCGCAACCGCGGCTCTGCACGTCGTGTACGTATACTAGCGCGTGGCCGGCATGCACGCCGTTTGCTGAGGTAAAGGTCGGTTAAGCCGGCTCCCGCCGAATGCGGCCTAGCACGTCTCGAGCAACGACGACTTCACGCCTCCCCGAGTCATGCCGGTGTCGTCTCCTCGGCTCCTGCAGGCAAGGCTGCAACGTGCACTCCATGCGATCCAGGCTTCGTGTACGAGCCTTCTCCCTTCCTACTCCCGCCCCTGTGTCTGGTAAATGTCAACACGCGGAAGCGAACTCGACCACGGCCTCCTCATTAATTTCCTACGAAGCATTGTTCGTAAAATTTGCTGCCCTGCCATCGCGCCACGAGTGGAGGCGAGCGAGCAATGGAGGTAAGTCATATAAAGCATATACGCGCCGGGAGGCGTGCCAGAAGAGAGCACACATCCTCGTACAGGCAGCACCAGACTAAGGCATCATGGTTGCTATCACCCATCTTTTCGCCTTGCTCGGCGCCGCCTCTCTGGCGCTCGGGGTCCCCTTTCATCCCGACCAGGACCACAAGCATCATGTGGAGCATCATGGTGACCATCTTCGTGAAGCTCGTTCCGAACTTCACCACTTCGAACATCATCTTGAGCGCGAGGAACATCGTCGTGAGCATCATGATCGCGAACATCATGATCGTGAACATCATGATCGTGAACATCACGATCGCGAACACCATGCTCGCGAACATCATGAGCGCGAACAGCGTCGTAAACATCATCGCGAGCAGCATCGCGAAAAGCATCCCGAGCGTCATCACCATCAGAAGCATGATCCCCATCACCCTAACCATCCCGAACATCATCCCAAGCATCATCACACTGACAAGAAGCATCCCGAGCATCACACTACTGACCACAAGCATCACACTACTAGCACCACCTCCCATCACCACACCACTTCCGACCCTCATCACACTACTAGCACCCACTCTCATCATGACACCACTACTAGCTCGCCAACGAAGAAGACGACCAGCACTTCCTCGAAGAAGACTACGAGCTCGCCAACGAAGAAGACGACCAGCACTTCCTCGAAGAAGTCGACTAGCACTTCCTCCACCTCTTCACATTCGACCCACTCCACCAGCTCGTCTACCACCAAGTCTACCGACACCGTCGGTCCCACATCGACGAGCACCACTTCTTCTGCGCACAAGAAGGTCTCTAGCTCTTCTACCTCTTCAAGCACGAGCAGCTCTTCCACTTCTTCGAAGTCTTCCAGCTCGTCGACCTCTTCAAGCAAGACCAGCTCTTCTACCTCGTCAAGCACGACCAGCTCTTCGACCTCTTCATCATCTACAAGCACTCCCAGTGTCAACAGCACGAGCACTACGAGCGCCAAGTCGACGCAAAGCACCACGACTCCGGCTGTGAACTCCACGAGCACATCGACAACATCTACAAGCACTCCTTCCGTCAACAGCACCACTTCGAGCGTGCAGTCGACTCCAAGCACTTCTACCACAGCCGTCAACAGCACTGCGAGCGCCCAATCTACCGCCAGCACCTCAACCCCGGCCGTCAACAGCACTACTAGCGCTTCCACGACCATCGTATCCACGCCGACCGTCAATGCCACCACCATCGTATCCACCCCGACCGTCAATGCCACCACCAGC